>NC_143408.1:15238558-15541589 GCF_052110815.1 Crocodylus siamensis | reverse complement strand
CCACTGGCTTGGGAAATTTAGTATATTTCTTTCTTCAGCCCTTCAGGGCTGCTTCTCATGCTGCTTCTTGGCCAAACATATGGTGTTTGAAACCCCAGGGAAACACTGGATCAGTCTGAAAAATGAGTGTTATGCAATGGATTTACTGTCCCAGGATGCTGCTGGGGGGAAAAGGGAGGAGGAGTGTGCGACTGTCCCCATTTTATACACAGCAGGCTAAGACATAGGGAATGGTGGGCAGGTTTCCAATGGGAGCTGCTGTGTGCTCCCAGACTTGTCCAGATCACTGTGGCAGATTTGGAAAGTGAGCCCAGCCCTTTAGTGAAGCACCAGGCCCACATACCCTCCTCCCTCCATGCTGATCCATTGTCCCATGAGCCCTGACCCACATTTTTAACACCTGGCTTTTAAAAAATTACTTTTTTCTTCCTTGAAAGTCTCTTTTAGAGGAAGTGACATAGCAAATATACACAGACTCATCTGGTCTGAGACATGCCTCTGGCTCTTGCATTATGAGCCCAAATATACAGCCATTTTTTAGGGAGCAGAGAAGCAATGTTTATTTATGAGCAAATAAAAAGACCTGCATGTTTCTGAAGGCCCCGGCCCCTGCCCCTGCACTGGGAAGTGGCACTGATGGTCAGTCATATCCCTTGTAAGGTCAAGAGGAATCAGACTCTAGGGCTGCCTTGTACTGATCTTGCAGTGATACTTGCTCATTGTCACCCATGTCCCCTAGAACCTGTTCCACTCTGTTCATTCCTTGATTAATTCCATCATTGCCTGGATACATCCTCCCTTGAAAATTTGTATTAAAAACCTGTCACGGGATACCCAAAACTCTAGTGGGTCATATCTGGGGATACTTTCCAGACATGCAAGTATCCCCCAAATTGGGCCGGCTACCATCACGTTTGATCTCCATCAGCAGCTAATGATAAGCTATACTCATTATTATCATTTTTTGTTTTTACAAAATGTATTCAGTATAAAATGTTTCAGTAGTCCGATCTAATCAATAAATAACCAGTTTGTTTATACTTGGCTCCACAGTAGCCAGGAGGCAGAGGACTTTTCTTGTGAAGGGAAAATGACACCCTGAATCATGCAAAGAACCAAGGAGGCTGGAGGAATTAGAGTTGCTTCAGGTCAGAAGCTAGCAATAGGGCCTTTCTGTATATCTGTCTCCAAACTTAACATTCTTTTGCATGTTTTTCTGCCTTGGGCAATAAACCTGTTTGGGATTTTTGTCTTAATTTGGGGATAAGCATAATCTCCAGGTGGTTGCCATCAGCAGATATTCCCTTATGGACACTGCAGACCTACTTTTTGCAAACTCAAGGAACCCGTGAAGTTCCTAGAATCTTCCTCCACTGAGCCATCAGGGTGTTGGTGAGACCAAGTCTTGTTCAAGGCAGTAGTGTCTCCCATGAACAAGATCCAGCCAGAACCCTGAGGATATGCAGCAGCACCCCATTCTCCCACCCATTCTCATTAAAAAGCTAGGCCACTGTGGCATTGATACCTACAGTCAGATGGATAGCAAATTGGCTGAGGGGCTGCACTCAAGAGCGTGGTGGTGGATGGCTCATATTCGACCTGGAGGGATGCGAGCAGTGGAGTCCCCCAGGGCTCAGTCCTTGCGCCGCACTGTTCAATTTCATTAGCGACTTGGATGAGGGGATGAAAAGCACCCTGTTTAAATTTGCAGATGACACCAAGATCTAGGGCAAGGTGGGCACACTAGAAGGGAGGGAAAGGATACAACTGGACCTGGACAGGTTACAGGGGTGGATAAATGAGACTAGGATGGGATTCAATACTGACAAGTACAGGGTGCTGCACTTGTCAGTATTGAATTGATACTGAATTGATACAGTATTTGAATATTGTCAGTATTGAACTGGGCCCAAACTGGTCTGTTTCTTCATTATGTTTGTAATATCCCTAGATTTTGACATCCTGATGTTCAGGATCACCTTTACAGCTGGTGCTATAACATCTCAAAAAGCATACTACTTACATTCTGTTAGAGACAGGTGACGTGTACTGGCTTTCATATGGCCCCTCAGGCTTATTTCAGTTCTCTCTGCTCCTCCCATGTTGCACAGGTGACCATAACTTACCCATGGCTGGGGAATGGACTTGATGATCTTGCAGGTCCCTTTTGGTTCTTCAGTTCTATGGTTCTATAACACAACTGGGAGATACAAAAAAACTGGCTGATAGGTGGATGTGGATGTGGCTGTGGTGTGCCAGGTGATATAAAGCATCCCTCTTTAAAGTACAGCCCCTAAAAATCAGCTTCCATCTCCCCCTCCACCCCAGTGCAGCCAGCTCAATGTCACTGAATCACTTTATTGTTGTTTCATTACAAATCAGAAATACAATCAATCAGAGCCAAGCCTTGGATACAATCCCTGATATGCAAGTGGAGTCTTTAGGGGCAGCTCTGGCCAGCAGGAAAGTATGTAGGATGCAGTCAATTCAGGCCTACCTCCCCATGTCTCTCTATACCCCTCCTAGAGACTCAGCAATGGTATAAGATGGTGGTTGCAGGGTCTAACAGTAAAATGGCATCTCCAGAACATCTGCATCTCAGCTTTTCAACTGTCTCCCTGCCACCACAACTGCACAGCACTCCCCACTCCTGTCGCTCCAGATGCCCTGCACAGAGCAATGGGAGCCTCCAACCTTTGTTCTTCCATGCCTGAAATCCCAGCTGCCTGGCTCTGCAGGTTCCCAACCTGAGGAATAGAGGAGTAGTGGTTGAAGTTACATTTCCCATCTGAGAGGCAGGAGGATCAGCTGCTTCAGCTCAGTAGGGATCCAGTGATGAGAGACTGATACTAGGAGACCAGTCTTCAGGCATCAAGTCCCTACAGCTTCTTGTGGCTTCAGCTGAGGCTGGGACATGCTCAGCAGTGACCAAGCATCTGTGTGAAGTGAACCCGAGTTCCCAAAAACTTGTGCTTTCTATAGATATCTTATATAATATATAAAGATGCACATCTACCCTGCCTTTAGTAACGAAGTGCCATTCACAAAGGCAGCAGAGAGCCTCCAAGGGACTAGAGACACCAGAAAAAGCACTTGCTCCAACCAAGTGAGGTTCAGTCCAAGTCCCACAAGGCTCAAACAAAATCCTTAGTCCCTTCCTCCACCTTGGATACTCTTAAACATACCTCCACCAGCTGTTCCCAGCAAGAAGCATGAATGGAGGATGGCAAGGGGAAAATTGAAGTGCTTCCATTAGTGGGGAACACTGTAGGCACCAGCCTACTCCCCACACTAAACCCTACCCTTAGTATCCAGGGAACCCCTGTACAGGCAGCCATGGTTTGGGTAGAAGCCAGAGGCTCCCTGGGGCAGGTGAACTGAATTTGGGTATCTGGCAGACATAAAAGTACCCAGCCCTTTGGTCTGAGTCAGAGCAGCAGTGTTATGAAGCCCAGTAGCCATGAGAAGAGGCACCACAGTTCCACAGAGCTGGGGAGAGACTAAGAGCTGGTGAGGAGACTGAACATCAAGGCTAAGGTGCCCTAAGGCTTCTATAGGACACTAACAGGCTTCAGCAGCATCAGCTCAGACCTGCAGGGCATGAGTGAGGGTCCAGACAGGTTACAGTGCGCAAGGCCATTAGAGGAGGCCTAGAAAACCATCCCTGCTCTGTGGCTCCCAGACCAGGGATAAGCCCAGAGAAATACAGCAGGGGAGTGCAGAGCAAGGGAGTAAGGGACAGAACAGCGCATGTTAGTGCTCTAGAACAGCACGGGGATGCGCTGAGCCTTCCTTGTCTAGCCTGACCATGGAATGGGCTGCTCCTAGAAGACAAAGCAGCAGTGTTCTTCTGCCTAAGCAAACTTCCTTGGGCGCTCCCTCAGCAGTACAGGTGAAAGCTTTGTTGGGTGGAGATGGGCAGCTGCATAAATAAGGAGCAAGGCCTGCAGTGCTTGGCTTTGAGATGCTGCTGACTGGGGTGCAACCACTGCCAGCAAATGGCCACTCCAGTACTTATCTCAAAGCAGGGAGGGGATTTAACCATGGATCAGGAGTTGGATAGTCTAACCATCCCAACTGTGCTGTGCCAATGAGACATGCAACACTGTGCATCAGAAGTGAACCAGCTGTGTCAACCCTGGAACAGCCCTGATCTCTGCATCGTGCAGACATCAATTTCAGTTCTGTTCCCTGAAGTGAAGGCAGCATATCAGTACGGTGACAGTTTAGCAACATAAAGAGTGACTTTTTGGCAGTGCTCTATGTAGTCAGGAACCACAGGTCAGCTAGAACCCACTCTCCCCTGTGCCAGCACCATGGCTGCCCAAGGGCTTCTGCTAGCCGTGCTGTAGAATCTTGTCGGTCTCTGGCCGGAGCAATGTGATCTTCCTGCCTTGGCCAGGGCTCCATCTGCAACAGGTAGAGTTAGGATCACAATGAGTCCTCAGGCTTCCGAAAAGGATTCAGAAAAATTTGTTCTTGCAGGTATCTTTCACTCAAGGATCTCAGGAGACTACTGGGGAGCTAATGTCTGCTGTCCCTATAGCTTCCTTCACCATGTTATTTAAAACCCCCGGGAGAAGCACAGGTTTGTTCTGTGGAAGAACACTATGCAATCTATGATGGCAGAGGCTGAATCAGGGTTTATTTTAGGGTTCTTCCCTAAACAGCACCAAGAATCTCTCCTTCTTTGCATCCTTCAGCCTAAAGTACTATGCAGCCCCATCATGTGAATGTTAAGATTCAACACACAGAGATGATGCTAAAAAATGCTGGAATACAGCTTCCTCTGGGATGGCATGATCCCTGTGTAACACGGTGCATGCCTGTGGGACTGCAATACAGCTGCAGTTAAAGTTTCACCCTACATGCAGGAGGTGGAACACAATAAACTGCAGCAACCTCAGTTAGTTTCTGTTCATGGGGAAGTTCCTTCTTTGTTCCCAGGTTTATTAAAAGTCATGAGGAGCCTCTGTGCCTTGCAGGGACTAGATGACTGTGGAAAAGTTAATACTGGAATGGGTCAGTGCTATTACAGACTCAAGGGGGAAGGACAGTGTACTTGAAGGAGACCGCTTAGTTCTAAGAGAACAGGTAACAAGTAGCTCAGAGGGGGTAGCAGGACAGGCAATCTTTGCCCTGCATGTCACCAGGCTGAGTCTGGCCCATGTTGGTAGTGGCTCTGGGGCAATGCACAGCAGCTACCAATCTCTAAGCTCATGAGGCAGCACTTTCCCTCAGCTCCAAACTTCATTAAGGTCCTCAAAAGATGGTAGAAACCCCACATAAGTGGAAAAAGGAACATGGCAACAATGGGGTATAGGCTGGTGATTAACCTTGTTCTGAAAATCTCTACCACACTATAAGCGGGAATGTCAGCTGGAAGGAAGGGAGGGGGAAGAACAATTAAAACTAACAGTTCCTGGGAGGCAGTGCTGGTTAGTGGCCAAGATCTGTTCTCAGGTCTGCAACTGACTCACTATATGGCCTTTTACAAGCCAATCCCCTTCTGCACACCTCAGTTTCAGTACAGAAATGGGCTTGCTGTAAGACAGAACAGCTCCATGATCCTGACATGGAAGGACAGAGTAGTACTGACCAAAGGCATAATGGAGATGGGCTCACCTTTAGGGTTGGTTTCAGCCCCCTGGGGAAGTCAGACAATGTTCCTCTCCAGAACCGGCTCCCCAGAGAGGAATCTGTCGGCGGAGAACCTGCTGAGGTTGATGGTCTCAAATTTTTTATTCAGAATGAGCTCAGCCACAGCCCTGCCTGCTGCTGGTGACTGCTGTAGCCCATGCCCACTGAACCCTGTGACAAAGACCATGTTTAGCACTGTAGGGTGAAGACCCAGCACGGCATTCTGGTCAAATGTGTTGTAGTCATAATAGCCAGCCCAGGAGCCTTTCACCTGTCAAAAAGAAACACACTTAGATCCTGTGAATAAACCAAGAAAACCCTTATCAGTTGTAGGGCAAGGGACCAAAAATGGAAAGAGAAAGGGTGTGACGTTCCTTTCCTTGCCTTCCCCTCAAGGGTGAACAACACACACTGGGATCCAAAACCTCTATTACCTTCAGGGACTCAAATGCTGGAACTCGATGGGCCAACTTGGGCCAAACCTTCTCTTGAAAGAATTCGTGATCTACCTCCAAGTCCTGAATGTCCGGCTCTTCGTCCTGGAGACAGGAACAGAGAGAGAAAACACTATGGCCCTGGTGTTCATTTGAGAACGGCAAAGATATGGGCAGGGAGCTCTGTTTGCAGCCTGACCTAGCATGGACTGCTGTTAGGTTGGCACTCAGAGGACATCACAGAGGTAGCAGAACTGCTTGCAGGGGAGGGAGGGAGGGAGGAGAGCTGGCCTTTCGGCTGCCACTACTGGGAACAGTGACTCAGAAGTTAAAGATGACATTGGGGAAGCAAGGATACTACTGGTACAGACTGGGACTGGTTCATCTGTGCTTTGCTCCTGTGAGGCCCTGAAGCTGGGAGCTCAAGGAGCTGGTGAGTGGCAGCACCTGTCAGAAAGCCTAGAACCTGCCAGCAGGTTTGCAAAGAGTGGGTGGGTACCTGTGCAACCAAACTCCACCACCTCCCGCCAGGATTTCCTATCTATAAATAGCACCCACTAAGTTCACTCATGCAGTCCAGTGCAGACAGAACAGTGTGGCCCAGGCCACAAGGAACTTGCACAACAAATGGCTCAGACCAGCCAGAGCTGTCCCTGCTGCCCTTTGGAAGCCTACCTTGGCGCCCCACCCTTCCCTCTTTGGGAAGAGCATCCCTCACTGCTCCTCAGCATCACTGGTGCCTGCCAGAGGGCACTGCCACACAATTAAAGTCATCCCTTCTCCTCTTCTGGTTCCCGTTTAATGGAAACTATGCATGAGGCTACCACTCCCCCACAGCACCCAGCATCACAGGGAAGCTAGCTCTTAAGGGGGGATGGATTTAAGCCCAGAGTACTCCCAACTGAGACTAAATATGAGAGGATAATAGCCAACAGGTAGTATTGCTGGGGAAGGTTGTGACACGAGCCTGATTTTTAGGACAGGGCAGAGGTGACTGGTCAACTGACTTTGGGCAGAGGAAGAACTGGGCTGGTGATGGTGCCTGGTGCTTGTACATCCTGTGGACTGCTATGGTCTCACTACCTGTTGGGTCTTGCTTGATTTGCTGCCCTCGCTCCCATGTCCAAAAGGTTTTGTTTCACAGAGATCCTCTTCCCACTCTGCCCTCTTGGAAGAGTCTCTGATCTCAATTTCCTTGAGACCCCATTTAACTCACCTCTGCAGGGCTCATGCCTCCCACGTAGTTGCCTCCCAAACCTTCTCGGCGGAAATAGGCCCCTGTAGTGTCAATCAACATGGGACAGTTCAAGCCAGGCCCGTCTGGGCTGTGCCAAACATACACGTACCTGTAGACAGAGGACAGCTGTTTGGCCAATGGCCTGGATATCCAGCTCTTCTCTTCAGGAGTGCACAGACCTGGGTGACCAGAGCAGGCGCATGGAAGAGCATTCTGGAGGCTGAAAGCTCCTTGGGATGGGGACTATCTTTGGGTCTTGTATACTAAGCTGTTGCTTAGACCAAACCTGAGCAGAGAGAATCTGAGCATCCTGCCTTTCCTCTGAAAGCACTGCACTATGTGAAAGCTTCACTGCACAGCACAAGCAATTCTAGGGAGCACAGAGCATTTCACAGCAGGAATGAATACACTGCAGCACTGAACCCATACCCAACCCATCCCAGCTGTGTACTTCCCTGGAGGGACTGGAAAGGAAGAGGAATAGGAAAGAAATTCTCAGAATAGGCCTATTTACTAGACAGACGTGGTGGGATAAGGCCCACCAGGAAACTATAAATCATTCAAGGGGTAGAGGGAGACCACTATGTTAAATAACTAAACTCTTAGGATAAAGACTGTTAACACAGGAATGGGAGTGCGGGTCACAGGAAACAGATCCCAAGACGAAAGTCACTCCCTGTACCCTGGAGACCAACCTTCACAATCCCACTGGGAAAGGCCCAGCCTTCCTGAGAGTCAGCCCAGTAGAGCACCCTAAGGCCCTTCTCAGATTCCCAAATCACACCTGCCCTCCATACTGGTTCCACCTCTGGCCCATGCTACAGGTGGCTTTGTTTCATCCATACCTTTTCTTGGGCTCCACTGGTAGCTTAAATATTTGCTTGGTCTTTGATACGCTACTCTCAACTTCTGCAATCTCTGTCAGCTTCCTGGACCAGGCTCCTGCTGCATTGACCACAATGGCACATGCCACTTGGCAGTACTCCAAACTGTCAGGCATCTGTATCTGAAAAAACCCAGAAGGGAGAAGGGTGAGTGCCCCAGCCCCAGCCCCAGCCCGACTCTGAGGTGCCCAGATCTCCTACTAAGATCCTACAAAGACTCCAGATATTAGGAGAAGGTTGCTTTTCAGACACTGACAAGCACAGTGAGAGAGCACTGCACTGAAGAGGATGTCATGGAACAAACAGAGAAGATGCCCCTCTTAACTACACTGCACTAGAAATGAATACTGAAGAACACCATCTTATAGGGAGGGAGCAAGGGAAGAAGAGCGAGGCAAAAGTGACTGGACAGGGTCTGCAGGAGACGTTTGGCAGAGACAAGGAATCCAGAAAGCCTGGATTCCACTTCTGGCTCTGCCAGAGACTCAGAATATGGTCTCCAGCAAGTCACTCTGCAGAAATGTAACAATGTTAACATGTTTCCTTCTCAAGTAGTGGGAGACAGCAAAGTAGAGAGCATGTCTTGCCCAAAGTCACGCAGTGAGTCAGGGACAAAGGTAGGATAAGCTTCTCATGGAGTTACTTACACGGGCATACTTAATACGGGACACCGTCCGCTCCTCCCCCGTGGGGGTCACTGTGTCGTAAAAGGCCATGGTAAAAGCTGTGAAACAGGAAAAGAAACATGCAGCAAGATGGCCATCCACTCAGACCTGCAACCCCAACAAGCACCTATGTGGGGAAAGAGAAGGGCTAGTGAGAGGGCAAAGCATGGGGACAGGACTCACAGGACCCATCACTGCTATGCAACAATGTATAATTGCACATGGCCAGTATCTTCATAAACCGACAAGTCAAACAAATAGCTGTGCATCCATAAGCTTCCTTGTGTTGTGTTTACTCAGTGATTTGTATCATTCTGCAAATGGCAACAGGTAGGCACCAGGTCCCCGGTGAGTCGCAGCAATAAACAAATGCATCAGTACTGAATGTGCTGCTGAGGAATCTGATTTGTAGTAAGCCACCAGCGACCAAGAAAGGGCAAAGAAAAGAGCTCTAGCGCTTTCCACCCTCATCTCTCAAAGCCCATTTTGAGACAGAAAAACTGAGGCACAGAAAGATATGTGATTTGGTCAGTGGCAGAGAGAGACCTCATATCTTGATTCTCAACCCTGAATTTACTCCATTAACTCCTGTTTGCTCATTTACCAACTGTCTGATTCTTCAGATGTACAGACATGGCATTTACCTCTGATCTAAGAGGTATAAAAATCCCTGGGGTAACACTGAGCTGTCTCATACAGAAGGACTGGATCATATCCAACAGGATATATTCTCCAACACTTTATCTATTCCAAATGTTACAAAACATACAAAGAAATGGACCATAAAACAGGGAAGTTTTGATCATTTACTTTATTATGATCTGATTGGAAAAGAAAGAGCTTTTACCTGCCAAGTCCTGGCCTCTAATTTCTGTCTCTCCCACTATAGCCAATGGCTTTACTAATGCTCAAAAGCATGACTGGGAGCTGCTTTCTATACCTTGGGCCTTCAGGGTCTGCAACATCACTTCTCTGTAGTGGCAAGGAAAAACACAGGACCTGCAGGTTCATCTTAGTCAGCAAGTGGCACCATTTTCCATCATGTTTCAGAGCTATATTTCCAGTACATGCCCTGGCTGATGTTCTGTTTGATTTAAGTTCTTAAACAGCTATGACAGCTGTGCATTTTATTTTATTGTTAGCTATATTCATTTTTCACCTTATTTGAAACCCATCACTTTCAGCAACACAGATGACACCGGCCCCTTGCTGGACCGGCGCTGAATACTGCTTGGTGCTCTCAGTCCTACAATTTCCTGTGAAATCTGGCATCCAAGTGCAGACCAGGCCCAACCCTACCTAGCCTGGAAAGGTTATCATCTCATGAGGGCATGGTAGCTCCACAGGTATCCGTGTCATTTGCAGATCTTACTTTGCAGTTGCAAAGGGGTTCACTTACATGTCACTTCTCCACAGCAGTGATGGACACCCATGGATATTGCTTTTCTCCGGAACGCAGTGAGGAGGGACCACGGGTCAAACCAGCCCTCATCTTCCAGGCCTGAAGAAATAAGGGAGTAAGACAGGAACAAAAAGACATGAACCAAGTGCCACTGTGCTGTCCAAGCTTTCAAAATGTAGGATGCCTGTAAACTATGGCTTGATCCTGCTAATACTTCACCTACTGAAATTATTAGGGTTCGTTGAGATTGAGAGGGGAGTTTATAGCAGCTTACCGCTATATCAGGAGCGTGGTGAACAACTGTTCACTACGGCACCCCCGGGGAAGACCAGGACTAATGGATACAAACTCCTGGAAGGCTACTTCAGGCTTAATACCAGGAAAAACTCTTTCAGTCGGGATGTCCAGGGGGTGGTGGAATAAACTCCCTCCAGAGGTGGTGCATTCACCTACCTTGGAGGTTTTCAAGAGGAGACTAGAGTCACTTCTCTGGGGTCACCTGACCCCAGCTGTCTTCCTGCCTAGAGCAAGGGGGCTGGATCCGATGATCTGCAAGGTCCCTTCCAGCCCCTAACATCTGTGAATCTATAATTCTCCACAGGGGAGGAAATATTCAAGTGTTGCTTGAGATATGATCCTGTAGAGTAGGGGTCAGCAAAATGGCAGATCTGGCTGGCCTGTTTCCCAGCAGCCCCTGCCTATATCGCTGCAGCCAGTTTCCATGGAGACCCCAGCAGCACAGTGACAGCGCAGGGCCAGGGTTTCCATGGAGACCAGGGCTGGGATCTTGCGGCAGTGACAAAGTGGCCCAGAGCCAGGGCAGAGCTGCCTGCCTGCCCCTGCCCAGGGTGTGTGGGCAGCAGACTGCAGTCCTGCCCTGGCTCTGGACCACGCTATCAACACTGCAAGATCCCGGCCTTGGAGCAGATTCCAGCCCAGATCTGTGCCCCATCAGTGCTGTTGAGGCCAGTCTCCATGGAAACCCTGCCCCTGCGCTGTCACGCCCCACCACTGCTGGGGTCTCCATGGAAACCAGCCTCTTGGGAAGAGGAGTCTGCTGTGGGCCCGATCCAGCCTGTGGGCTGGACTTTGCCCACCCCTGCTACAGAGCCAGCATTTCTAGGCAAATGCATCTGAACTGGCTAGTCACCCTCTTCCAAGCCTGCAGTTGATGACATGGGTTCTCAGCAGGACCTTTTCTGCTCGTTTCCCCACTATATAGGCAACCATTGATCCTCTGGATCATGATGTATGTGCAAGAGGTCTGGTCAGGTGCCTGATGAAAACACTTGTGGCCAACAAGCCCAATTTGGGAGTGACACAGCTGGTTACAAGTTTCACAGATGCATGTGTTGTTGGAGTTCAAGTCTGCGGCATGCTACTTTCTTCTTTCTCTCTCTGTTTCCAACCTCTGGATCACAGTCGCTTCATGGTGAGCTGCACCTAGTACCAGATATTCCCTCCAGATCAGATGGGATTCTGCATACTCCTCCCAGCTTTCTACACTGATGTTGAACAACTTCATATCATTTTTGCACACGTCATGGTACTGCCATAGAGGGCAACCTCACTTTCTACAGCTGTCTCAAAGTTCACTATACAAAATATTCTTGGGAATTCAGTCTCCTCCCATTCTCCTGACATGGATAAGCTACTGCAAACCCCTCTTCTTGATAGTGGTTTCTAAGTGCATCGTTCCTGTACACTCCAGCACCTGTGTTTGGTATTTTGTCTTCCCACTTTATTTTTAGGATTTTACATGGGAATCTCATGTGAAAACTGTTGTCTCTTGGTATGCCTAGCATATGTAGTCCACAATTATGAACCATAAAGCAGGGACAACAGCATACAAGTCTCACAGATTTACATCTTTATCTTAATGATAACTGATCACTGATAATGCTGTTATTGATAATTTGCTGTTATTCTATGCACATTTTTGTAATAACAGAATTGAAAAGGAGCTAAGAATTTCAGGCTAGTTCAGTCTAACAAACATGGGTTCCCTGCTTTTTCTACCCCTTGTTTTCCCACTACCTCCCTCATTAAAAGAATTACATTAAGGAAATGAAGTGTGAAAACTTGTGTTAATAGTTGATTGAGAAATTCAAGTCCCTAAAAATTATGTAAATGTGACCATGTAAACAAGCCAGTTAAAATTATTCAAGACCCTTAGCTTGTGGTATCTCTTGATACTGGACTTCCAGATACTTAGCATTTTTGTTAGAGGTGCACTGATGTATCAGTTGCATATTGGATTGGCATTGAAAAAAGGGAAATTGACATTACTGCCTATCGGCTTTTTTTGGCTGGTGTGGCTGATAGTGTTCACCGATAAATATAATTATGCCTTCTGGCCAGGACCCCCGGACACCAGGTGCATGTGCACAGCCACATTCATGCACATGGCCAGGAATGCAGCCAAGCAGCATGGAGAGCAGCTCCCTATAGATAAGTCTGTGGAAGGAAAGGACATGGCGGATGGAAGGGGTGTGGGGGTGCAGATCGAGGCCCCCACAGTGAGGGAGGGAGTGGGGCAGGGACAGGGGCTGGGGACACTGCCCAGCCACGGTAGTGAATAGGACCTGGGGCCAGGGTGGGGAGCAGGACAAAGCTGTGGGTGGTTTATCGGGGGGGGAGGGGGGCAGCTCCCCACCACTGCGTGCACCCCCAGGGGACGTATGGGGGAGCATGTCCCCCTAGATTTGTGCACAGGATGGATGTGGGCTGCTTGCTGTGGGCTCAGGGCTCTCTGCTCTGCTGCCTTTGCCCTGGGAGCTCAGCGCTGGCTGTGTACCCCTGCCTGCCCAGAGAATTGTGTCTCCCACTGCCAGCTGGGCAGGAGATGCATGGCCAGCACGAAGCTCCCAAGCCCACAATGGGCAGCCCGCATCTGCCCTTACCTCACTTGGCTCTGCTCTGGTTAAAACAGACTTGCCCACCATGTGGCCCGCCAAGCCATTTTATCTGGCCCAAGGCACCTGCTCCGCACTCCATGGTGGTGGCAAGGTGAGCCGAGCAGGGCAAGCCCCAGCTGGCAGCAAGGGGAGGGGAGCTGCTTACTTCTGCAGGGCCGGGCTCATCAGTGGACTGGGTCCTGCAGCCACTGCCCCCAGGGCTGCACAGCGTGGGGCTGCCCCAGCTGCGCCCGATTAGAGGAGCTGGGGACAGTGTGTGCAGCTTGTTCCTTGGTTCCGCCCTTTGCCCCGGCACATGGCCAGGGGAGCTGCAGCGTGGCCCGCGGCCTGCCTGCACATGTGGTGGATGGAGGCACGTGGTGAACAGAGTTAAGTTCCCATGCGGAGCTAGGGGCGCCGGGCTGGGGCTGTGGGGTGCATGGTTGCCGGTGCCTGTGCCCTGTGCTGCTGGAGCGGCCCCATACGGGAGGCCTAGCAGTGGCCACTGGCACTGCCGGCCTGCGCCTGCCTCCTCACCTGCCCACTTTAAGCCAGCCCTGCCCTGCCCCACAGCAAGGCGGCGCTTGCTCCCCCAGCCAGTTTCTCCCTGGGTGCTGTGGCTCTCTGGGCCCGGCTGCCCACACGTGAGGCCCCGAGGGGGCCACTTCTCATGTGCTGCTGGGGGCAGGAGGAGCCCGGCCAGGTCTCGGGATGGGATGGGATGAGCGTGCACCGGTCAGTCCCAAGCCGTGTGCCGCTTGGGATGGGATGGGATGAGCGTGCACCAGTCAGTCCTAAGCGGCACATGGCTTTGCTGCCGCTTCTGCTGGCTGGTGCAGACCTGGCTGGCCTCCTCCCATCCCCAGCAGTACATGGGAAGCCGGCTTCAGCTGCGTGCTGCTTTTCCTGGCTGGTGCCAACCCGGTTCTGCCTAGGCGGGTCCTGCAGCACCATGTCAACCCGGGCATGGCACTGGCAGGCCAGGCAGGCCCCAGGTTAACCCCAGCCTGCCCCACAGCTTCTCCAGCACCAGGTCAACCCAGTTGTAGCCAAGCAGCTCCTGCAGCACCATGTCAACCCAGGCATGCATGCCATGTCAATCAGCACCATGTCAACCCCTGCCACTTCATTGGTGTCAAAAGTCAGGTGACATCACTTCCTGATGTGATACCACTTTGCGTGACATCTCTGAATATGGCTCGCCAGCCCACTGGGTGATCAAAAGTTTGTGACATGGCTGGTTAATAATTAGCTATAGGTATTGGCCAAGAAAATGTTTATTGGTGCATCCCTACTTTTTGCTGCACTCAAACTTGGTTTTCCATTTAATATCTGATCCTGTCAGCTGCCTCCCTAACATTTTCAGCAACTAAGGCTATGGTGCCCAGCAGTTCCATGCCACTGTAGGATGGCCAAGGATTCAGAAACTACATACCATAGGACGCCAGAGCCACACCATCTGTATTCAACCATGGAAACTTCTTCTTCAGCTGCGCTGGTGACAACAGGATGACCTCTGATCCTTCAGCCCTGAAAATTGTTAAACATTTATCAGAATGTGCTTGCTTTGTGCCTTAGGAAACCTGTAGGACATGTAGGTGGGGGAGATCTGGGGGAAAGCAGCATAATTCTGAGGGGAAGAGGGAATTTGGGTCACCTCTGGTGCCTTGTGATTATGTGCACGTGAGCAGCGCAGACAAAACTGTCAAAGCTTCTACAGAAATCAACTAGGGGAAGAAAGAATTTGGAAATTAAAAAGAGAAAAACATCATGAAACTGGAGGTAAATGGTTTTCATGCCCTCCTAGCTAAGATCAAGCAGTGTACGAGTTCAGCTGCCAATATGTCCTCTCTCAGGTACACCTACTATCCTCTCAGCCTGAGAGGCTTTAAGTGGGATGTTGCGATGCTGCCACTAAGATCACGAACCTCTAAGCACATGAGTTAGTACAGGCAGGGAAGAAGTCCAAGCAGCCCATTCTCTTCCAAGAGCCATCTTTGAAAATCCTTCCCATGTACATAGGGCCTGTCTGATAAAACTGCAATGAGCAGATCCCCTAGAACCAGCCAGAGTACAATTTTGCTGAGGGTGGAGTGCTCCTAATCCAAGGCCCAGGAGGCTCAGCTTCCTTCAAGATTTCCCTTTTGAGTCACAGCTGTGAGGGGCGCTTCGAGAACCTCACAGAAGCTAGGCATCCTCTGCAGAAAATCCTCATGTGTGGAATTTCCCCATCCAACGTCCCTCACAGCATCAGTCAAGACCCACAGCATTTCACAGGACATGCAAGACTCAGCACATTGCTGAGGAATGTAGAATATGAAATCAGCATCCCCACCCTCTCCCCGCATGACCCACAGTTGCTTCATGCTAGGATAGGGGTCCAGAACCCATTCAGAGATAAATAAGTCATTTGTAGGAGTATGATAAGGTAAATACAGGGATGAGGGGGCTTGGGGCAGACAGGGCACTAGTGCACAAGCCCCTTACATGCGACAGCCTGGGATTAACCTGGGATTTTGGTCATGAGAGAAAAGAAATGTTGCAGCCTTTCAGCCTGGCATTTGGTGAAGGTTTGCCCACAGTACCAGAAGCAGCAAGTTTTCCATACCTGGAAACCTAAACTTAGGAAAAGACCCAGGGTTGCTAGAGGAGGGAGAAAGACTGGAGGCCAGGGCCACGTGAAGTAGCAAAATTGTGTAAGGGGATCCAAACCTTGGAGTGCTCTAGCAGGACCCTAGAAAACCCAGACCTGGGATAGCAGCTCATGCCTAGGGCAAAGTGCAGGTGTTAGAACAGCATGGAGGAGCAGAGGGGCTGTGCTTGATTGCCACCCACCGCCAGAGAAAAGCTTATACAACATCACAAATCTCTGGCTTTTAGAGATGAAGGCAGTGCTTTTAGAGGTGAAGGCAGTGCTAGCTCTGAGTACAAGGTGCCAACTTTTCAGGGGCAGTACAATCAGGCAGCAGCTGTTTCATGAGCTATCACTCCCCCACCTCTGTGCAGTCACTGTGGCATCCCAGCACACAGAAGCCAACGGAAACTGAGCCTTCCCTGAACTGGGAAGCCAAGAACAGTAACTGCCCTCAAGCCCAGGAGACTCAGTCCTGCTACAAAGTAACTATGCAGGCTTCTCACTAGGACATGCTGTTATCAGCCACCATAGCTTTGCCCCACACCCTGCCCCCACAGCCATACTCCCTATAAAAGGGCCTTACCTCTGAATGCTCACATTCTCCTCCAGCATGGCAGCTCTTTCCTCTGTGGCCAGGAAGAGGTACCCCGAAGGGTTAAACTGAATATCAATGGCTGGCTCGCCTGCGACTCCCAGATGTTCCTGGGAACAGAGTGCCAGTGAGTACTTAGGCAGCTGCTTTCCTCAGGTGTAAGCAGAGAGAAAAGCACATGGGATTTCACCCTCAGGAACTCTGCCCACTGGAATCATATAAAAGGGGGCTGAAAAGAACCACAAGAAATCACTAAGCCCAAACCCCTGCACCAAGGAAGGATCCAGCTTACCTGGCCCATCCCCAACTGATGCTTCTGCAGGGGTCTTCCCTCCCAGTTGCTAAATGCCACCTGAGTGAACCTGGCCTGGGTGAACCTTTGCTGGAAGCCTCCTGTGGAGCCCCCTCAATGCAGTTCCTACATCTGCTGCAGGAGTTGCTGCAGAAGTCTGAGAGAACCTCATGCCAGGATGAAGAGCATCTCCTGTGTACTCCCAGCCCGTATCAGCTGGGCCAAGGAGAGAAACTACGCCAGAGTGAAAGTTTCCTGCGTGGGCGCATTGAATGTGACCTAGTTACTACTTGGGCAGTATTTCCAAGATGCAAATTGCTGAAGAATGTGAAGAGGTGAGCAACAGCAGTCAGACCCACAAGTGGTTACAACCTGAGAGGTAACAGCCATCTCACAGATGCATGTACATGGACCAAGCTACACCTGTTGCTACGGGGACAAGGCAGTTCATTGGCAGTCCTAGCCCTCCTCGTTCCAGCCCTGCTCTCTGACATTGAGCTTGCAAACCTGATGGGCTCTTGCAGGGGGAGTAATAAAGGATCCGGCACCTCCCTCCAAACCTGACATACGTTGATTGTGCGCAGGAAGTATGCCGAGTAGCGGGACATCTGGATGTTTTCTGGCAACGAGAACTGTTGTCGAATGCCTCCCACTGAAAGCACTGTAGAAGCTCGGGAGTACTGCAGGGAGACAGGGGAGGGGAGAGGCTGTCACGGCACCAGGGACAAGAAATGATACACCATGAGCTGTAGACAGAGTTTTCAGTACCCTATTCTTGTGGCTTTGATAGTGGTGAAAGGCACATGGAGATGGACAGTTCCAGAAATAGAGCAGATTTCCACCCAAGGATCAGCAGCACAGACAGCTGCTCTGAAAGTATGACCCACAGTCACCCATTAGAAAGCTTTTTCTCTAATCCCCTATAGCTGTCAGAGGGGAAACTACTGTCAAGAGACCTTCTATCCCTGTGCTCGTCCTCAAACTCCCAAGAGAGAGGCACCGGGACAACTGCTCTGTAGGAACTGGAAAAGTCATAGATCTTTCAGATGGCAACCACCAGAGTCCCACTCCTAATCGCAAAGCTGCCTCTCCCTTTACCAATGCCCCTTCTCCCTGTCCCTTACTAAGTCCCCTTTTAGAAATGACAGCTACCCCCTCAAGTCCACAGATGACACATTTATGGGGGGGGGTTAGCCTAGAAAAGCAGGGATGTATTACACCTTCAAAGGTAGCTAAACCACTCACACAAGGAAAGTATCATTCATTGGGAGAGAAACATCCTGGTGAGATACGAGACTAGAGTACAGGAGCTCCTGTATCACACAACACTAAGACATCAGCCATGTTAAGTTCAATGCATGGCTCAGGTATGTTTGGGTTCAACAACCTGACTGTCATAACACTGTCTACAACCTCCATATCCCAACCACCTCTCCATCAATCAGTCCTTGCAGCCTCAGGTACCATTTGGGAGTGTACTTTCCACTGCTCTGAACGCTCTGGCTGCTAAGAGCCCTCCTCCCCCAACAACACCCAAACTGTATTTCCACTTCCTTTTGCTCAAGCCACTGCTGTGTGAACTCCTTTTTTCAGGGACTCCAGCCTTCTACCCATGCTGAAATGGCTCTTTTCTGGGCAAGGTCTGCCTTGCTCTCTGGTGCAGTTACTCCAGGGGCAGGCAAAACGTAACCCATAGGCCAGATTCAGCCTGCCCAGATTCGATTCAACCTGCAGGCAGTCAACCACCAACTCACTGGATTTGGCGCACACCATGCAGTGCTGGGTGGGCAGGTGGGACTGTTTCTGCCCGGCAGCATCAACTGCAAACCCAGGTGGGGGCTTCTGCTGCAGCAGGCAGGCAATGACATCACCTGCCAATGCTGCCTGCAGGTTCAGGAGCCCCAATGCAGAACCTACTGCCAGTGTCCACATGTGATGCTACCAAGTGCAGCAGAGCCCCAAACTGGAACCTGTCGGCGGTGTCAGCGGCGGACCCAGGCAAGAGCTTCTGCTGCACCAGGTGGGCAGTGACATCAGCTGTGGACATGGCTGCAGGTTCTGCGCCGAGTTCTGGAACCTGTTGGCTGCATCCACAGCTGACGGTACCGCCTGCCCACTACGACAGAAGTCCCTACCTGGGTCCACAGCTGGTGACCTACAGCGCTGGCCAGGTTTTGGAGGGGAGAACAATGTGGTCCCCAAAATTCATTAAGTGGATTTACCCCGGAGTTACTCTCATTTTTATTGGTGCAAATCTGTACTACGCAGGCACTACGGTGGGGGATTCTATAACTCGGCCAGTGTCTGCATCTGTCCCAAATGAAGCCTGCAAGATCCGAGACTTGTTCAGAGCCCAGGTCTCCACTGCGGCATCCCTCGGAGGCAACTTACTGTTGTGTCCCGCTCAACCACCAGCACTCGCAGGGTATTTTTTCTAGGCTCCAGTGCCTTCAACCAGTAGGCGACGGACCAGCCCATCACCCCTCCCCCAGCAATGACCACCTCTGCCTGCATAGGAGGGCGTTTTTCATCAAAGAAGGGGTTCTTGAAGAGATTTGTGACATTTTCTTTTAACTGGTTCTGGAAGTTTGACACCGTCTTCTGCAGGTCTGCAAAGGGAGAGGAGATTGCTAGTTGGCCTGAACTGCTCCACTGCGATCAATCCACTTCCTACAGAAGCCAGAACAACCGCCAGCCCTGAGAAAACCCTCCGTACAGACGCCACGGGCAGGCAGCGCGCGCGGTTTGCTAAGGATGTTCGGAAAAGCTCGTTACACACTTTGCTACTCTGTTGTGACCGTGGAGATGCGCGCTGAGACCCCACAGCCAGTCTCCCATCTCCACCAGTCCTCTGCCGCCCGCAGGAGCTCGGCTGGAAACTGGAGGATGAGCAGCTGCCTCCAGCTTGGCACAAGCAGCAGAGGTGCGACGGCGGCAGGCGGCCGAGCGGGCTCGGCCGTGCTCCAGCCCCGCCACGACGCCCGGCGCACCGCTGGAGCTGCCCCCGGCCCGGCCCGCCACAGCCCCCAGGCGGCAGGTCCAAGCCAGCGGCTCTCGCCCCTCCCGGCCTGGGGCGGTCCAAAACCTGGGGCTCGAGGGGTCGGGCCTAGGGCGGGAGATGCACAGAGCGAGCCCCGGGCGGGCCCCCGCGGCCACTTACCGCTGGGCAGGTCCCAGAGGCGCCCGGGCCCGGAGCGCAGGCGGCGCCCGGGGCGGGGAAGCAGCGCCCGGCACGTGCGCATCATGCTGCCAGAGCGCGTCCGGCCGACCAGAGGAGAGGAGAGGAGAGCAGAGGAGGGGAGGAGGGGCGGAGCTCCCGCCCGCGGCCCCAATCGGCGGGCGCACGGACACGTCGTGGCCGCACGGGTTGGACAGTTTGATCGCCACGTCTTCCTCGAGGCTTGACGCCAACCAGTTGCTGCGACAACCCCGCCCCCTTTCCCCTTCCCGCCAATAGAAACAGCGTGACGTCATCGGCGTGCCTAGCCGCTTCCGCCGACCGGACCAATCGCCGCCTCCATCCTGCTCCGCCCCCTGCCCCCGAGTCGTGCCCGGGGTTGTGGTGTTTCCGGCGGAAGCGGGGCCGCGAGCGGCTGTGACGTGTGCCGAGGCTGGCGGGCTGGTTCCCCAGCCGGGCGCCGCCGCCATGCTCGACTTCTTCACTATCTTCAGCAAGGGCGGCCTGGTGCTCTGGTGCTTCCAAGGCGTGCGCGGCCCCGCCGGCGCCTGCACCGCGCCCGTCAACGCGCTCATCCGCTCCGTGCTGCTGCAGGTGAGCCCCGCGCCCGCCGCCGCAACTGCCTGCCGCTCTCCGCCCGTGACGTGTCGCGTGTTTGCGTGACGCCGCGGTGTGACGGGACACGGGGGTGCAGCTCGTTTCGGGGGTAGGGGGGAGATCTCAGTCCACGCCACACCACGCCACGCGACGCTCAGTCCGGGAGCCCGGCGGGGGAGCGGCCCGGCCCGGGCTCATGTGGTTGTTGGGCGCAAAGGGCCGGGCACCGAGTGTCTCTGGGGATTCGTGGGCTGCTGGGAATCTACAGCCTCAAAAACATGGCCCCGCCGGGCTGCCTCTGAGGTCTTTGCGGCAGAAGAGCTGCTCGAGCATTTTCCTCCAGTCAGAAAGTGAGGTGGCATCGTCTGAGGGGCCTCGAGGCTGGGCGGGGGTCTCGGGTCTCAAAGTGTTGAGAACTGAAACCCTTCGGGCATGAGTCATGCTCCCGGCACCTGCTTCCAGAGGGGCTCTTGCCAGCAGGCGCGTGGAGAGCGGTGGCGGTCGCGCTGGGCTGGGGCGCAGGTGCTTGTCTGTGGCTCCACAGTTATAATAGGAGCAGGCTGCTTCTGTCTTGACCCAAGATGAGTGAAAAGACTCAGTGTTCACACACACTTCTTACCGTTTTGAATGTTTTAGGGACTGCTTTATTCTAAAGTGTGGTCTGTCCAAATACTTGAGTTAAGCACATGTGACAGAGCTGACTGTCTGATGGATCATTCTTTTCATATCCTCCACCAGATCCATCTATCCAAGAAGGCAGGTACAAGGGGGCATCAGTAGAGATGGTTTCACACTATCTGTTGTCCTTTTTTGCCTTGAGATGCTGTGTGTACTAGGCCAGCAGTCATTTAGGTAATGAGGAACAGACAAGGCCCGTGAGACTCCAGGAACTAGTTCACAGATTCTTACATTGTAGGGCTGGAAGGGACCTTGGAAGATCATCCGGTGCAGCGCTCTGCACCAAGCAGTGAAAGGTAACTGTGGGTCAGGTGACCCCAGCAAGGTGACTGTCTAGTCTCCTTTTGAAGATTTCCAGGGTAGGTGATTGCACCACCTCTGGAGGGAGCTTATTCCACAGTCTGGATGCTTTAACTATGAAGAAGTTTTTCCTAATGTTGAGCCTGAAACAGTCTTCCAGGAGTTTGTGATCATTACTCCTAGTTTTCCCCAAAGGTGCCCTGGTCAACAGCTGTTTACCCAGCTCTTGATGTACACCCTTGATGTAGTAGTAAGCTGCTACCAAGTCCCCTCTCAGCCTTCTCTTTTTCGGGCTGAAGAGTCGTAGGTCCCCCAGTCTTTCTTTGTATGGCTTGCCTTGCAAGTGTCTAATCATACAGGTGGCCTTTCTCTGGACTCTGTCATGTTTTACCACACCCTTGGGAAAGTGTGGTGCCCAGAACTGGATGCAGTACTCCAGCTATGGTCTCACTAGTGCCAAGCAGAGTGGACGAATCACTTCCTTGGTTTTGCTGGAGATGCATCAGTTGATGCATGCCAAGGTATTATTTGTCCTGTTGGTTACAACATCTCACTGGCAGCTCATATTCATACTGTGGTCTATTATTACCCCTAGATCCCTTTCGTTTGTGGTTCTGGTCAGTTTGGCACAGCCAACCCTGTAGGTGTGTAGGGGGTTGTTCATCCCCAGATGGAGCACTTTACACTTCTCAACGTTTGAACTTCATCTGGTTCTGACTCGCCCAGCTTGCTAGCCTGTCTAGGTCCTCATGCGTCTGTAGCCTATCTTGAAGCATGACCACCTTTTCCCATAACTTGGTGTCATCTGCTAACTTGGCCAGTGAGCTCTTCACCCCCCACATCTAAATCATTGATAAAGATGTTGAAAAATACTGGACCAAGCACTGACCTCTGCAGACACCACTGGCCACTTCTTGCCAGGACAGCGCGGTTCCCATTCATTAAGACTCCCTGGTCCTACAGCCAGCTTCACACCCACCTAACTGTCTTGCAGTTAAGCCTGCAATCCTTCAATTCTTTTGCGAGACCACCGTGAGATCTCAGGTCAAAGGCTTTATGGAACCCAAGGTATACAATGTCAACCTAGTTGGTAAAGAGTGTCAGAGAACAAGGAACAATGGGTGAACAGAACAAGGAGTGATAGGCTCAAGTTGCATCAAGGGAAGTTTAGGTTAGATATTAGGAAGAATTTTCTCACTAGGAGGGTAGTAAAACCTTGGAACAGGTTACCCAGAGAGATGGTGGAAGCTGCATCCCTGGACATTTTAAGACATAGCTCAACAAAGACGTTTTAAGACTTTGGCTGGGATGATCTGGTTGAGGATGGGCCTGCTTTGAGCAGGGGGCTGGACTAGATGACCTCCTGAGATCCCTTCCAGCTGTAATTTTCTATGATTCTATGCTTGCAAAAAACATGTTGAGAGGTGATTCTCACTGAAAGAGACCTGGCTGTGGTAAGAGTCACATGGCCCAAACTAAAGGTGAAGTGCATACAGCTGTTCTTTGGTGGTTTCATTGCTTTTTTTTTCTCTTTTTATAGGAGCGAGGTGGCAACAACTCTTTTAACCATGAAGCTCTTACACTTAAATACAAACTGGATAATCAATTTGAGCTTGTGTTTGTGGTAAGTGTCTTTACTGGTGCTTTGGGGAAATGGATAGCATTGTTTTTTTGCCTGAAGAATATGCTTGAAAACTTGTCTAAAATTGATTCCCACTGCAGTTTGTCCACTGAAAGGATACCACTCCTAAAAATATTCTTCCCTCTTGCAAAAGATTCCAGAGCCAGTTAGTTATGGTAAGGTTTTGAAGAGACATTGTTGTCACATCTCAAACTCTGAATGCTTCACGTGGCTGAAAAATGCTGTTCCACTTTCTGTTCCGAGCATTGCTCTTGCTTCATATCTACCAACCACAGGTTGAATAAAAAAAATACAGGAGCCACTAGTGAGGTTCAAGGGCAGCATGCTGTGAAAGGCAAGAGCTTGCATTCTTACCAGCACGGAAGCTCCCCTTTCCAGGATCTTATCTTGACTTGAGAGTGTGATAAACCAGAGAACTCATTTCTAGCAGCTGGTGGCAGGCAGAGAAAGGGAAAAAAAACCCCAAACCTTTCTTTCCTAGGATCCTGCTGAGGTGGGGAGAGGCTTTGCCTATTACACTTTCCTGAACTCCCTGTTTTTGCAAGGGAGAGAATAGGAGTCTGTTTCCCCTGTAGCGGATGTTTTATTGTCCTCTCAAGAACACTGACTAGGCTGGTGTCCTATTCCCTTGCACCTCTTAAAATGCTGAAGGCAGGAGGGAGACTGACCTGTACTGACAATTTCAAACCCTGCTTGTTAAAACTAAGCAATAGCCAAGGCACAGCAGTCTCTGTCTGCAGATTTGGCAATGCAACATTGCATCCGTTGCATGTTGCTTGTGTCTTGGACAATTATGCCCATCATCAGTAATGGCTAGAAATGTGTAATAACATTTAGAGGTTGGTTATCTTGGCCTATTTTCTGGGAAAGGAAAGCTTTCTAATTTACTGGTGAGTGGACCTTGGAACCATGGCAGTACAGGGCAGTGAGATGGCATCTTTTTGTGTGGGTGGTTGTCTGTTTTCCAGGAGTAACTGGAAAATCCTGTTAAGTAAGGTCTGGCTGAGAGCACATAGTTCTCTCCAATGTCTGGGATTTGTAGTATTGAAAAGAAACCTTGGGTGAAATCTTGATATAAGTCATGAAGTCAATGGCATTGAACTCCCAATACTTCTCTGGACCTGGTTTCATCTTTAAGGTGCTCTGAGTGTGTCTCAGTCCCTAATTACCCCCAGCCCTTCACTTTTGTTGTGAAGGGACTCTGTTTGGAGGCTTGAGCAATGGTGCAGGTGCTAAGTTTTTGCGCCCTGACATCATGCTGTACTTGGCCTGGGTGAGAGGTCAGCAGCCTCGTATACATTGGGGAGCAGATTTCTTTTAGTTTATTTTTTTGGTTCTTAGTGTTTGGCTTAAGTAAGTGTGGTGAGGATAGCCAAGGGGTGCAGAGCGGCAGATTGACATCCTTGGCATGTGTTCATTGTTGCATCTGTTGCTTTTGAGCTGTTTCAGTTTTTCTTGTCTTGGGGATCAAAAGCCAATTCCATATCAGTCAGGTACCCCCAGAAGATCACTTTGAATGCAGTTCTTACACATTTAATCTGGAGGAAGTGCTAGCTCTGTGTGGGGATCCTTGGCCAGTTCCAGCCTCGTGTGGTGGGCAGTGCTTCCAAAGAGTGCACCTAAGAATTATGAAGTAGTCTTCCCCAACGTCCCTCAGCATGTTTTAAACCTGGGGCCCAGTTCAGTGGGTAGAGAGATCCCAACTTAAAGGTGATTAGTCATGGAGCCCTACACATGTGCTGTATTGTAGCTGTAAACTCAAAACAACTTCTGAACGGCTTTAGGGGTAAAATGGTGCTAGCTGAATCTGGCCAGTGACTGCATCTTGGGGGCACGGTTGGGTATGGTTCACGTAGTGTTGGAGGGCGTAGTGGTTTCCAATATTTACAGTGACTAAGCAATTTGAAGTCTCTGCCTCCATTAAGATATTTGAATTGCCAGCATGTTTGTACCCTGTGGCCATGTCCAGACGAGTGCAGCTGTGCAGTATGTGGCACCGCAGACTTGTCTGCAGCACCACACACTGCACATTCAAGTATTCTCTGCACTGCAAGGCTCTGAGCGGCAGGATCGCCGCAGCTACAGCTCCCCAAGGCCCCCAGGACTCCAGGTAAGGCTGCTGGAGCCAGCATAGTCACTGGCCCCAGCCTCCCCTTCCTTACCTGGGGTAACCTGCTGCACGCCAGAGGGCACATGACCCAGGTGTTCCCTGAGGACAAGCAGCTGCGGCACATGGTATGCCGCTGCTTCTTGTCCCTGGGGGAGAACAGGCATCCGTGCTCATGTGGACACTGCCTGGGTTGGGGTGGAATTAAGACTTTTTGTGCTCTTTCAGTTAGTGTCATCTTCAACAGGTGCAGAGTTTAAGGCAGAAATATGATTATGTTTTAACTTAAAACATTTGCATATGCATATGCAGCTATCATTTTTCCCATATGAGAGATTAATTTGCTCTTCTTGCTAATGAGGTGTAATCGGGGGTTACAGTGGACCCCAAGCTGAGCCAACAGTGTGCCTCTGTTGCCAAGAAAGTTAACAGCATCCTGGGCTGCATTACTAGGAGTATTGCCAGCAGATCAAGGGAAGTGATTATTCCTCTCTGTTCAGCGCTGGTGAGGCTGCATCTGGAGTACACTGTCGTGTCGTGTCCCGCCCCCCCCCCCCCACCCGAGAGGAGTTGGACAAATTGGAAAATTGGAGAGAGTCCAGTGGAGGGCAGTGAAAATGATTTGAGGGTTGGGACACAACTTCTGAGGAAAGTCTGAGGGGAAACTGGGTGTATTTAGTCTGCAGAAGGGAAGACTGAGAGGGGATTTGATAGCAGCTTTCAAGTACCTGAAGCAGGGTTCAAAAGAAGATGGAGCTAAACTGTTTTCAGTGATGGCAGATGACAGAGTAAGGAGCAACAGTCTCAAGTTGCAGGAAGGGAAGTTTTGGTTGGATATTAGGAAAAACTTAATAGGAGGATGGTGAAGGATTGGAGCAGGTTACCCAGAAGGGTGGTAGAATCTCCATTCTTGGAGGCTTTTAAGGCCCAGTTCAACAAAGTCCTGGCTAGAGTTTAGTTGGGGCTGATACTGCTTTGAACAGGAGGTCGGACTAGATGACCTCCTGAGATCCCTTCCAACCCTAACTTTATATGATTCTATGACCATTAGAATCTTGTCTTGAAGTGTAGGTTCCTTTTAGCTAATAATATGTATATCTCTATTGTTGAGAAAGCAGACAAACTTTCTCTTCTCTTTGCAGGTTGGTTTTCAGAAGATCCTGACTCTAACCTATGTAGATAAGTTGATAGATGATGTCCATAAGGAGTTCAGAGACAAATATCGCAATGAATTCCAGCAGAAAGGCACTCTGGGGCTCCTCAATGGCACCTTTGATTTTAAAGAGGATTTTTTACACCTTCTCCAGTAAGTAGATCATTTTCACTACGGTTATGTTTGTGTATGTTTAACACTATTCCTTGAAGGCCTGATATTAAGACATGGCCAGTGGAGGTATATGTAGCCCTGCCTATATGCTCATGTTAGTGTGGGCTCTCATTCTTACTGGTTACCTTCCAATACAGAGTATTGTTTAATTGGCACTGGGTGGACTAGGGGTAAATCTGCACTGCAGTTGATTTATGTTGCTCTCACTGAGCAATACCAAACAATGTCACAGTGTCCAAAACTTCTTTGCCTAATCAAGTCTCTAATGTGCTGTTGGAAATCCTCTGAATCACATCAGTGAGAGCTCCCTGATTTGACTGTATAGCTCAGAGGTGGCTGCAATGTCACAGGATTTCCAGTACAGCTGTTTTCGTGGAAGAAATATCTGGACCCAGACATTCAAAGCATCCAAGATCCTCAAAAAAGCTTTGTTGCATCAACCAGCCTGTTTCCTATGTCCCCTTTCTCTGGACTGGTGGTATGCAGAGATCACCACAGAATTGCCGGGGCAAGGATCCTACCTTTGTTCAGTTTAGAAAGTAGTGAGCACTAGAAACTGAGCTGTTTCTTTCCTCCTGCTGGCTGTTCATGAATATGCCAGTAGGGGCCCAGACCAAAGAGTGGTAGTGAGACTTGAGGGTAGATGCCCTACCACTGACTGGACATGAAACATAAGCTACACTTTAAGGGTACACTTCTTCAGCAGGTATATGTAAATCTGCCTTGGAATAGGTGTGTGCGTTGGGGGGAGAGGGATGACGGGATAAACCAGATAATATATGACGTCTCTCTCTTTTTTTAGGGGTTGGGGGTATCAGTCTTCACTCTTGAGAGCAAACCTCCATCCCCAATATCTTTAATTATATACGTCACTGCTGTTTTAGACATGATGCCTTTAAACACTTTCCAAACTGCTTGACCTCAGCAATCTGTGGAAATGGAGATCACTAGATGAAGGGTCACACAAAGTGGGCAGTCAGTGATTTACTGCTAATGCTATGGCAAGCAGGAAGTCTGTTCAGTCTCAGATGAGGTTATCAAGACCCTGTTTACCAAAGTAAATGTGAAGCATTTAGCTGGGTTCTTTTGTTATCTGTTTCTGGTTCTGGATTGATTGATTGTTTTAAAACATAAGCCAAAAAAGCATACTGCCCATTCCTTTGGCCTTAAATGGGGTCTATATTTGTAGAGCATCTAGCATTTTACTTGCTTTGAAAAGTCCCAAGTACTGAGGCTGTTGTACCTGATCCCTGGCCATGTCCAGCAGAGTGAAGATCACAGCTCTGAGACAGGAATGCCTTGTTAGTGAAGATAGGTCTGATGGTGTACTTCCCCTCTGGAGGACAATGGGGAGGTTTGTGATGGTCCTCGGTTCCTGTGAGTTCACTCCATAATCATGGGCAGGCTCGTGGGAGAGCAGTCTCTTTTATTCATGAGCCCCATCTGTACTGGTAAAAAGTGCCATTGGGTCCCATCTCTTGAAGTACTTCTTGGTCTTCAGCTGTTTTGTGCTTTTGTTCTGTGATGGAGCACATAGCCTGTTTGGATTCCCAGGTGCTCTAGATTAGAGGTTTATTGGCTTTTCCAGAGCTTCAGCATCTGGCTGGCTGGATATGACAGACTACTTTGTGTAGTTCAGAGGCAAGGCACAGTAAAAGAGAGATGGGGTTTTCAAGAGTCCAGACTGGAGTGAGACAAACACAGATCTGGGAGGCTTTATGACATGGTATGGGATACAGAATAGGAGGTAGCTGTTGCCCTAACTGTTGTCATGGTGTGGTAGTGAATCTCAGGCCAGAGCTGCATTTCCAAGTCAATAACCCCATTCCTCTTTCCTCAGGGATGCAGAGGAGAGCAGCAAAGTGCGAGCTCCGCCTGTCATGAAGACGTTTGAACAGTCTGTGAAGTCTCAGAAGACTGTCAAGTCCATGATAGAAATCCGGGGGGAGAAACCAAAGGAGAAAACCAAGAACAAGAAGAACAAAGGTTCAAAAAAGGATGGTAAGTAGATGTAATACATGCTGGAATCAATAATCCAGGTAGGGTATGTGTCCCCTAGCCTTCAGTGGCACTAAATCAGCACATGCTTGTCTATAGGCGCATCTGATTATTAGTATCCTTTGGGCTCAAATTTTGCAATTTGGGTGCCTAAATTTTCCAGGTTTAAGGACCTAGACAAAAGTGGCCTGACTTAGAGGTGCTGTGCACATATTGACTTTTGCCCATGGGACTAGGTGATTTGGATGTCTGCCTTCAAATACCCATGTGAAGATTAGGCCAGACTTGGTTACTGTAATACTGGATTGTTTTCATAAAATACATTTTTTAGATCAGGGTTGGCAGCATTTTTGGGCAGAGTGCCAAAAGCACCTGCAGCCTTGACTTGTAAGATGTTGGTGTGGCAGGGGAACTGTGAGGGGCTCACTCCTTGTGGCAGTGCAGCCCTGCCCCCTTCCCTGAGGTGTGTGCACCAAGCAAAAAGCCCTTGCGTGCCACACTGGCACGTGTGCTGGGGCTTGCCTACCCCTTGTTCAGATGATAACAAACATTGCTATCAGGAGCCTTCTTACTGCTCTGGCTTCCACCCGTGAGTTCAGTATTAACTGCAGAGTTCCAGCCTGCAGTTTACTTTTGGTTTGATTCCTTTTAGGGACTAGTGTCAACTGTCTGTTTGAGGTCACCCTAGCATAAGAACACTGTTGAAAACTATCAGCCTGTGGGCAGAAAAGTGCCACTTGTTCAAGGTGACTGAGACAAATCTGGGAACTGGGGGAATTGATGCCTATGGAGTGTAATACTTGTATCAAGGAACTCCAGAAGTTAAGGGTCCTTGGGAAGTGCCAACTCAGCCATGATATTCATGTGCCTCTCTTCTTTCCTTGCTTGAGCAGGAATCTAAAGATTGCAGAAGATGACCTCCTTGAGAGTAGTCCTGTAATAACAGTGCAAGTCCTGGGAGAGAGCAGAATGTTTTGCCTGGCTTAGCTGATGTTTCAGGGTATCCCAGAAGGAAATTGCCCTTGCCCTTTAAGTGCTTACATAGTCAGTTTCTCTTTGATCACCTATTTGTGAACATTCTGATGAGGGCCCCTTTTTTTAACCCAGCTTCAGGAACTGAGGCTGCTGCAGTCCCCAGTAAAGCAGCCCCAGTTGCAAAGCAGAACCCTCCTACATCAGCTGGGGACAGGGAGGAACTGACCAAGGATGAAATCCTGCAAAAGAACCGGGAGGAATTCTTCAAGAGACATATGAAAGGAGGAGAGAAGTCCAGGTGAGTGAGGGTGGTATATCTGGGTGTGCCTGTAGGTTGGGGGGAGGGGAGGGAATGGAGGGTTATAGGGGCCAGAGCTCTGCTTGGGGAGTATTTTCCCATGAGCAGACACACAAGTCATGACTACTTTCTGCCTTTGACCCAGTCTTTGTCCACCTGTTACTGGACAAGTAGGCTGTAGCTTGCCTTATCCTGTGCAGTGGTATCCCACTTTGTCCAGGGTGCAGCTTGTGTTTATGCTCTGAACTACTTTACTCTTCCTTTGGGGGTACTTTGGAGCTCTCAGGAACAAGCCTTATGCTGAGCGTTGGCTCTCCAGCAAGTGAAACTGGGTTTTTCTTGAGTTTGCTGGAAATATGGAGAAAGGCACCTATAAGCTCCTTGAGTGATTTGGTACAATCCCTCAGCAGCTTAAAGAGAGGGTGAAATTTTGGCTAGAGTGAAGTTGATAGAAATTTACCATTTGACTTCGGCAGAACCGGGATATCCTCTGAAGTGGCCCTTGGACAGCTCAGCAGCAGGGGTCCTGTTTTTCTCTGTTTAAAAATTCCAAAATCAGTGTTTAAAACCCCAGTGTGGTGTGAGAAGGAGAAAATCCAGATCCCTGCTTGTCAGACTGGGAAAAACAAAGCGTCTTCCTGGACTCCCACACATTTCTGTTGATGTGGTGATGAACACTAAATTGCTCCTATTGCTTTTGGTTTATTTAGGGCTATGTGTTGTTCATGGAGAAGAGAGAGGGAAGCACTTGTTCAGTCTGTGACACTGAAGGAATTATCTACACCTGCTCCCTGGTGGCATATGTCTCTCCAAGGAAATAGTATTGGTCCCAGAATTACCTTCAGTGCAGATACAAGCCCCTCAGTGATGGGATTTGTGTGGTGGAAACAAAGGGCACCACAGTGAGATGACCATTCCAGGTGCCAGTGAAAAGGCTTTTTTTATTGGTTTGTTTTTGGGTTTTTTAAAGCAGTTGGGTCACTGCCAAGCTCAGTGCAGGATCAGAGTTGGGGCTGTTTGGATGACTTCTGTGATACGCTTCTTTTTTCAGTGCTTATCTTTAATCTCCCATCTTTCTAACCATTAGGCTTTTAAAATTACAAGCCTTTTAACACATTTATTTGTTGCCAGTATTTTCCTGCTGTAACCCTAGCTTAAAAAGGTGCTATCAGCTTGTCTCTCGCTGATCAGTGGAACAAGAAAAGAGTTCTTTCACTGCTGACTAGGGGTATTATGGAAGGCTTATCACGTATTGGCCACCACAGATGAGCTGATAAACTTAGTGACTTGATCCAGCTGGCAAATCCTATGTAAATGTATTCCAGGTGCCAGGGAGGTCCCTCTTTCCCAAGGTCAGAATGCAATTGTTGTTGTTACTGTAAAGCTTGCTTTTATAATTTCTGTTCTCTTTCCAGCAAGTCCCCAAAGCCTGAGACTCAAAAAGAGAAGGGGAAGAAACCCCGTGTGTGGGATCTGGGGAACTCCAATGCCAAAGTACTTGATTACAGTAACTCCACTACCAATGGAAACACAGAGACTGGCCCTACTGAGGAGTTTGACCCTGATATGGTAAGGTCCTTACATTCCCCTTCCTCTGAGAGAGTGTGACCTTGGAGTATTGTGGTCTTGGATCTGCTGTGGACATCCTGAGAATCCAAGCCCCTGCAGGGTGAGAGTATACACAGTTGAATAAAGCTGTGAGCAGTGGCTGGTCAAGCCAAAGTCTCTGGTATACAGTTAAGGGTTTGCTCAGGCTCTGCTGGGTTGTAGAAAGTTGCAGGGCTATCTGTTACTTGGTGCTTTTCAAACTCCACACATCAATGCTGATGCAGATCTAGAGGGATCTTTACTTGGGAAGACTAGGATTAGATCCCCTGCCTGTACCAGAGTGTTTTGGAGGAGACTGATAGAAGACTGCTAGGGAGCTAACCTTGATCACTGGAGGTAGTATGATAGATAGAGCAGGGGGCTGTGATCTGATTCTGTTCCCATCTTTGTCACTGATTTTTTGAAGAAGTTTCAGCCACCTCTGAAAAGGGAAATCCTCACTTAGCTCAGGTGCTGTGATGACTAGATCATGTTAATAAAACTCCTTCAGGACGCTGCAGCTGCCACTTGTGGGCAAAATATTTTTTTAGTCGTTTGCCTTCATTTAACACCAGGTTTGTTCACAATATCTTAAACAGCAGAGTTTGGCAAGACCTGCGCAAAAGTTAATTCTGCTGTTTATACCTTGATAGGCTGCCGCAGCAGTGAGCAATGACAGGCTTAAAGTGGGGATCATGTGCCAGTTACTGATTCTCCACACCCCCTAACATTCCCCTTTCTAGGCCCTTGGAGATCGGAATCGGGAGCCTGGTCGCCTCTATGATCTTGAATATGAGAGTGATGAAGAGGAACCTGAAGAGGAGAAGGTTGCTCAGAACCCTTCAAAACCAGGGTGAGGCCTCCTGTAGCCCTCTCTAACCACACAGTCACCTTGCTTTCTCTTCTACAACTTTTCCTCCAATGTGGCTAGTCTTAACTTGCACAGAACACCTCAAATTGGAAATTAATTACTACTTCCCTGTGCCTTCAGTCCTAGTGCTGGGAGGCAGTAATGTCTCTCAGTGTACTTCATTATCCTAATACTGTTTTGACCTGCTTTAAATTTCATCCCATGCTCTGCACTCATGAGAAATAAGTGAGCCCTTCTGGGTGGCCATTCCATTTCTTTAGGCTGCTGTCCTACTTTAACTGAACGAACCAGCCACCACTTCACAATAGGTCCTTTGATTCCCTCCTGGTAAGTCTTTGATACCTGTCTGCACAAAGTAACTAAGCAAATCCATACAAGGTTTGCAATTTGCACCTGATTTGTACACAAGTTATGTACAGAATAGTTTGGATTGGCTGTGCAGCTGTGTCCCAGCGCTGCCTGCAGGTTGCTGATTTACACAACCCTGTTGTTAGCCAGTCAATCCTGGAGCACCCTGACCTTCACTTTGAAACCACAGCCTGTTAATCTTATGTGTGGCACACCTGGGCAATAGTGCAGTGGAATATGTGTGAGAATGGTGGGGAATTGTAAGAGCACTTCCAGTACTTCCCTGCATCTAGCTGCTACTCTTCGCCTTTCCCTTTGACTTTAATATGTAACAAAACTCTCCTTCCCCCAGTGCTAAGAAGGGTGGCTTGGGAGGCATGTTCGGGATGCTGAAAGGCTTGGTGGGTTCTAAAAACTTAACCAGAGAGGATATGGACTCTGTTTTGGAGAAGATGAAGGATCATCTGATTGGTAAGTTTGGAATGTCTCTATTATTCTTATGAACCAGGACCCTGCCCTGTGCTATTGATACCTGGGACGGGCTTGTTGTATCTCCGGGCCTGTATTCCACTCTCTCTAGTTCTTCAGTTGTATTAATCTAGGGTGATCCTTCCATGCAGTGAAGCTGCTGGAATGTAGCTTACCTCAGTTGCTGTGCTCTGAATTAACCCTCTCAGCCAGTGATCATGGAACAGTTGCTGGTCCAGTTATTTCTGGCCCTTCTCATTCTTCTCTCCCAGTGTTACCTCTTATAGCACCTTCTCCATAATGGAGTCTGGAGTTCAGGTATGGCCTACATGCTGGCTGTAAACTGTACTGCAGAAATTGCTTATCCTGTTTCCATAGCATGTGTTCTGCTGTGTCTTTATGCTTAGTGCTGGAGCACAATGGGGCTAATGGAGAAGGGGTTTTGGATTATGTACCTCATACATCATGAGCAGTAGTCCCTTTTGAACTTCTCTGGGAGATGTTACTGGTTTTAAATCTGTGGTTCAATTTAGTGACTCCTAAATAGACATCCTATCTTTGGACTAGTGATAGTAATTGCTCTTGGGAATATTTGTATAGGGATTGAGTGTATTAAGGATGACTAGCTGTAGCTGTGGTATCACACTCAACAGAAAGCCGCAATAGTCTCATACCTGTCTGGATAATCCCGTCTTGTACAATGTCCAGTTCTAAAACTAATTGCTCATGGAATATCTGGGCTGTAAGGGTGTGTGCTAGTCTCTGAACAGTTCAGTATAGATCCTACTGTTTCTGCATTAATTGACTTTGTCCTCACTTGAGTGCTGCTGGGGCAGTGTGGGTGATGGGATGAAGAATGGTGGATGTCACCTTTTTGAAAATGTTAGTATTTTTACTAAGGCAGTGACTTAGCCCCTTTCATTCTGAATGGCCAGACCTGTATCCTGCGTACTGTATCCTTGGGAATGGCCCAGGAAGGGGTAGCATCCATGATTTTTGAGCTTTTGCTGATCCCTGAGAGAAGTGGGTAGGACAAAGTCCTTGTTTCCACAAGCTAACTTTTGGTGAGGCCCTGAGGGGCCTCTGAATGAATGGACAGGTTGGAGTGGCCCAGGTGGTTGGAATTACTTGGGAGCTGAATGTTGCGGGGAGACCTCATCAGCCATAAACGGGATTTGCATGGTCCCAGGGGGACAGACAATGACTTTCTGCCCTGATCTCCCCCAGAGCAGTACCCGATTTAGGTTTCCCACCCCAAGATCAAGCATTTGTGCTGCTGAGCTGTGGGTTGATGAGACCAGAGTGTTGCCTACTCTCCTCAAGGCCATTTGCCCTCATAGCAGAAAAGGCTGGGCAGTACTGGAAGCAATAGGATTAGAATGTCGTTGTGGCCAATTTTCCATGGAGCTGGGTGGTTATTGAAGCTTTCTTCAGTGTCCCTGTGGGAATCCTGACTCTAAGCCCCTGGAATTTAACCTGCAGCACTAACCCCCCTCCCTTTACTTTTTACCCAAAGCAAAGAATGTGGCTGCAGACATTGCCGTTCAGCTGTGTGAATCAGTTGCCAAGAAACTGGAGGGGAAAGTGATGGGGACATTCACCAGTAAGTGCTGTGATGCCACTGTCTGGGGAGCTGCTGTGAACTGAATATCTGCTCTGTTCGCTGAAGTGTCTGTAGTGCTATCTTGTTCTGTCCTTTCCCTCTGAGTTTCTCTTCCCTCACAGGTGACACAAAGCATGCAAGTCTCTGTAGACTGCTGCTGCTAGTGCTCTTCTGCTTGGGCACTCTGCTCTCCAAGTGGGCATGGTACTCTGGTTCATTCCAACCTACCCGCTGTTTGAGAAAGGTTTTTGTCCTTGCTTATAGGGCTGTGTGAAGCTTCTGAATCGAATCAGGATCTGAGGAGATTTGGCCCGATTTGGTGGCCAAATCACCAAATCTGAACTGAATTGATTCGGAGCTCTCCAAATCTTTGGAAAAAAAATTGGAGAGCTTTGATGATTTGGGCAGTCCCTGCTGGCTGCAGCAGGGAGCTGGTGCTGGTAAGTAGGGGCTGGAGGGTGGGGAAGAGGGAGCGGGGGAGGGGACAATGGGGGCACTCCTGCCTGCCCCCCCCCCCCGGTGGCTGCCTTGCCCACCCCAGCTCCCCACCCTTTAAAAAAAAAGAAAAAAAGCCCCGACTCACTGGATGCTGCCAGGTGGGGGGCAATCCCCACTGCCCCACAATGCATGGGGGGTTCTGTCACAAGCACCCCTACCCCTCTCCCAGACCCCCACAGATGCCCTGCCCATCCCAGCTCTGGCCCTTTAAGAAAAAAAAAAAAACCCGAAAAAGCCCCAGGACTCACCAGCTCCTGCAGCAGCCTTGGGGCTTTGGGTGGCTCGTGGAAGAGCAGTGTGGGGCAGCAGGGATCACCACCCCCCCCACCCGGCAGCATCTGGTGAGTCTGGGCTTTTTTTTTCGCTTTTTCCCCCCAAAGTACTGGGAGCTGAGATGGGCTGGGCAGCCATTGCAGGGCTGGGAGAGCAGGCGGGGGATGGGCCTGGCTGGAGTGATTCAGAGATTCCGCTGCCCAGATCTCCAAATCAGATTTGCCTGGATCGATTTGGGACAGTGATTTGAATCATTGAATCGCTGTCCCCGAATCAGCAGAATCCGAATCCAAAGCAAATACTAGCTGCTTCACACAGGCCTGCTTGCTTAGCCTAGTCCAGGGGTGGGCAATTTTTTGGGCTGGAGGGTTACTAAGCTGTGGTAAGTGATATCCAGGAGTGGTATGGGTGAGCAAGCTTGGATCGCAGGGCCGTGACAGCGTGGGGCTGGGGCCCAGAGCCCGGGACAGTCGCAGTCTGCTTCTGCACATCCCTTTGGGTGCAGGTTCCATGGGCAGAGATGTGCAGGGAGCAGAATGTAGATCTGCTGTGGATCCAGGCCAGGGTCCAGCCCTGGTACTACCCTGCACTCCTGGCCTCAGCTCCTGACCACCCATCCTGCTCCTGGAGGCTGCTCCCCACCCACCTGCGGCCCCATCCCATCCACCTGGCTGACTGCACCGTGCCTGCAGGGGTCCCAAGCCAGAGACCCTGTTTGCTCCCTCTGACACCCCCAGTAGTAGTTGCAGGCAAGACTGACAGCAGCAGCTGGACAGAGTGAGTCATCACTACAGGGGCTGCTGTGAAGCTGAGCCTGGCCACCCTGCTGCCCCTGCCTCTCTGTGTGCCTGGGTGCAGCAGGGCTGTCCATCCAGGATGTGGATAAGCTGGAGTGGGTACAAAGAAGGACCACCCTTATGATTAGAGGCATAGAGGATAGGCCCTATGAAGAAAGACTCTGGGAACTGGGCCTGTTCAGGCTGAGAGGTGACTTGATAGCCAAGTATGTCAGGGGTGTAAGCATCAAGATCTGGGGGAGTGGCTCTTCAGGAAGGCACGTCAGAATGACTAGGACAAATGGGCATAAGCTAATAGAAGGTAAATTCAGGCTGGACATAAGAGGTGGTGCAGTTGCAGTGAGCTTGTCTAAGCCCAGTAACTTCCTGCACGTCCCTTCTGGTCCTATGATTCTGTGATATGTGGCATGGTCCAGGCTGCCCCTGCAGGCCATATTTTGCCTGTCCCTGGCCTAGTCCTTAGTAGTCAAGTGTCTTGGGACTCGGTGCATGGGAAAGGGATCTGCCAGGTTACGACACCCAGCTTGAGGCAGCGCAGGTTGTACTTGACATGCTCCAAGACACTGTGGGAAGGAGAGGCAGTGCTCCAATTACCCAGCCTGGATCAGTTGCTGACTGGTTCCACTTCTACCTCCTTTCCCAGCCGTGACTTCAACAGTGAAACAGGCCCTTCAGGAGGCCTTGGTGCAGATCCTGCAACCGCAGCGCCGTGTGGACATCCTGCGTGATGTTATGGACGCCCAGCGCCATCATCGGCCTTATGTTGTCACTTTCTGTGGGGTCAACGGGGTGGGAAAGTCAACCAACCTGGCCAAGGTAGGGTGCAGCCTGCATGAGTGCTCGCATTTTGCACTAGTCGTGGAGACACTTTCCTGCTGTGGGAAACACCGTCCCCTGTGACAGCTGTAAGCCCACAGCACACACTTCCTGGGTCCAAGGCAGACCTATATTAAGACAGCTTGCATAGTCTTCAGCACTGTCAGCATTTGAACTAGCCAGAGAATAGCTTTGTGGTACTGCTGGGCAGTCCATTGTCCCAAGTCATAAAGCAGTTGTTTTCAACCTGTAGTCTATACTCTGCAGACTGTCTAAAGCAGTGGTCACCAACCAGTGGATCTCAATCCACTGGTAGATCTCGGAGCCTCTTGGAGTTGATCCGAAGCTGAGATGGTGGGGCTGAGTGCCCGCACATGTGCACCGCAGCTCAGCAGGTCAGTCCATGGGGGAGGGAAGGGGCAGGGGCTAGATCAAGGACCTCACGGTGAGGGCCAGAACCATAGAGGCAGGAGCAGGGTTAAGTTGAGTGGGGCTCTGGCCAGGTGGGACTTACCTGCTGGGGAGGTGCGCCCCCAAATAATTTTTTCTCCCTCTGCCTCAATCTGCCCCCACTTCCCTCTGTACAGATTTAAGATGACTATGATCAGTCAAAAGTCTGTGAATACCCACACTTACAATTCAAAGGGGTTTGTACCTCCATTTAAAAAGTTTTAGGGTCCACAGATGAAAAGGTTGAAAACCACTGGCATAGACTCTCATTGTTGAGTGTTGCTGCAGGGGAGAACTGTGCTCTGTACTCTGCTCCCATGTTGAGTAGATCCTTGTGAGGGGAGAAGAGAGAGCCCTTGCTCAAATCAGGCTGTGTTATTTAAAAGAACTTCTGCCAGATCTTTTGAAATACTAGTCAGCTTTGTAAAGTGCATTGTCCTTTAAATACCAGGGCTCGGACAAAGGGAGAACCTGGAGGGGAAGCCAGGGAAGATGACATTACAGATCCAAGTCCTGTGTTGTGCTGGTCAGTCTTTCACTGCATTGTATGCAAATAGAAGGTTTGACGTTGTAAAGGGAATAGTGCTGTTAAAGGCACAGCTCAGGTCCTGCTCTGCAGGTCAAGGCAACACAAAAACAGCTTGAACAGAGACCAAGAGGCTGCTGTTGCAAGGATGCTTCTTTATGATGCTTTTCCAGTGTCTGTTCTGCTTGCATCCCTCCTTAGGAGGTGCTGCTACCTGAAAGCCTGGGACATAGGACATCCTTTTGGGCTCATGTTTGGATAATGCTTGCAGGCTCTACAACTGCTCATCTGAGTCGCTAGCTCTTCCCTATTGAAGCGCGTGGTCCTGACAGTAATGTTGCTGCAGCCTACACTGCAATTGGCTGTGAGACTGCAGCCTGGTACGTATACCTGTGCAAGCTGTCCTCTGGCTAGCTCAAATACTGACAGTGCTGAAGCCTTTGCAAGCTGTCTGAATACAGGCCTGCCTTGGACCCAGGAAGCGTGTGCTGTGTACTTGCATGTACTGCAGATCACACCTCCCACTGCAATGAGGATGTTCCCCTAAAGCTGCTGCATGTGGGGCACAGTGTATATCCTGCTGTCCTGATCTTTTTCCACCCTGTCCCATACATTAGGAAGGAAAGATGTTCTACTGGTTACAGCACAGAACTCCAGGGTCTGCCATAGACTTCCTGTAGGGCCTTTTTCAGGGCACTCTTCTTCCCTGACTCTATTTGCCCACATTTAGATGCTAACCTGCCTCCTGGGGTGGACGTGTTAAGCTTTTCTCTTCCCTGGTTGCTCCTGAAAAATGCCATTTCTGCATGGTCCCCCAGTGCTACCTACATGGTAGTAACGATATCTCTGTGTAGGACAGAGCTTCTCTCCAGGTCACCCTGTGTATTTAGGGCATCTCCTGTCTGTGCCTGAGCCAAAGCAGGTACCTGACGGCTGTAGAGTCTGGCATTATTAGACGGAAGGTCTTCTGAGCATGTCAGGTGCTGGTTACTACAGACAGAGCTTGATGCTACCCAGAAACCTGGGTCCCATTATGATTGGGGTCTTGGAATTTCTGAGTCCTAAATCATGGTCACTGCCTGGATGGGATGTGTCAAGTGTTCTGTGGAGGAACTGGGGGGCTGTGGGACCGCAGTGGGGCACACCCCATGTGAACAGAACATTGAGAGCCAGTTTCAGGTGAGGGTCATTGCCATCCTACTGTGTATTTCCAGGAGGCTTTGGCTTGGCTGCATGTCATGCTACTTTTTGACATAACAGCCTTGGAATGAGGTGCTTAAATGAGGGTTTAGGTAGAAAAGTGGGACCAAAGGGTGGAAGCAGCAGAGTGCTCTGCTGGGGCATGTTGGGCTGGATGCTGAGCAGAGAAGAGCAACTGGGGTCAGACAGAGGATGGTAATGGGACTTTCTCCTCCCTCCTCAGATCTCGTTCTGGCTGATTGAAAATGGCTTCAGTGTCCTCATTGCCGCCTGTGATACATTCCGCGCTGGAGCTGTGGAGCAGCTGCGCACTCACACTCGCCGCCTGAATGCTCTGCATCCCCCGGAAAGCCATAGTGGGCGCATCATGGTCCAGCTCTATGAGAAGGGCTATGGGAAGGATGCTGCCGGCATTGCCATGGAGGCCATTTCTTATGGTGAGCCTGTTGTCCTCTCCATGGTAGTGAGAGGATAAACACCGGGGAAATCCTAGACACTCTGAGTGGTAGTAGCTTGAGGTGCTGTATCTGGGTCTGAATTGATCTGACTAATGACCCTTCTCTTCCAGCACGTAACCAGGGTTTTGATGTGGTCTTGGTGGACACTGCTGGCCGTATGCAAGACAACGCCCCCTTGATGACCGCCCTGGCTAAACTCATTGCAGTCAACACCCCTGACCTGGTTCTCTTCGTTGGGGAAGCCCTGGTGGGAAATGAGGCTGTTGATCAGCTGGTTAGTTTGTGATTTTTTTTTTTAACTTCTGAAACTACAGTTCTTCCAGGGGAGCAGCTACCCCCCTGGTGAAAGCCTATGCACATTTTGGATATGCTTTGATGCCAGTGATGGGTGTCTTAGGACCAAGGTTGACTTATTCCGTGGCTCTTTTCCTTTTTCACCAGGTGAAGTTTAACAAAGCCTTGGCTGATTACTCCATGGCCCAGACACCACGTCTCATCGATGGAATTGTGCTCACCAAATTTGATACCATTGATGACAAGGTAAGATGCAGGATGAAGAGTTCTCATTTTCTCACTGCTGGAGTTTGTAATGTCCTGCACAGATCCTCATGCTGAAGCATGCTGAAGTTGGAGAGAAACTAACTGTAATAGGGTGTCTTCATTTGATGCCTTTCCCCAGTTCACTATTCAAACAGAATCAACTTAGTTAGGTTGTTCTGAAGAGAAGTATCAACTTTGCACTGTTGTTTGGGGAGTGGGGAGAGGAGTGCGGGAAATAGCTATAAAAAGCTTTCTGGATAGAATTGCATTGGTGCAGCAGGAAGATAGGATCTGTGTTGTTCTGAACCTTTGCTAGAGGTTAAATGTTTGAAAGGCTATTCTTATGGCTATGTAGAGAGCTCTTAAGTCTGTAATAAGCAGGTCCCAAGAGGACTACAAGGGGAAGCTACTACAAATCCGATATCCAAAGGAAATCTCTTGTGTGGCTGTAACATTAGTTGACATGGCTTTTGTTAGAAAACCATAAAAGGGAAACTGAGCTCAGCAGTCAAAGTTCATAAAGTACAAAAATGTGTAGCTGTGAGTAGCAGCACTTTTGGAGCAGGTGGCTGCCTTGCAGGGGCCCGTACTAGACTGTTCAATTGCACTTTCTAGTTTTGCATTTGCCCCAAGGACTTCTGGTTCAGATATTTCTTATTAGCTGGAACCAGCTTAGAATGTAAACACCGGCTGCCTATTTTGCTAGTGTTACTGGCCTAGTGACAAGGCAGCTGTCAGCAGGTGGCCTGGAAAGGCAGTCACTGTTCTTCCAGGATGTTGCTGATGTTCAGTTTTGAACTTCAAAAGCTGCTGATTCAGGCAGATCTGTGTTTTGGGGGTTTCTTTTCCTTCTTCTGACAAGTGAACATCACCTTTCCAGTGTGGGATTGGGAACCTTGACTCCTGCTGCTCAAAGTAGGGAATTAGGAGCCTGCAATGGGTCCTTGAAAGGCATAAATTGTGGGGAGTAGGAAGTGATGGCTCAGTCACTGCTTAAAGCCCACTGCCTCCTTGAGAAGCGTTATTGCAGCATGGCTTAGTCTTGGCAGTGCAGTTAGAGCTACATTAGCAGCTGCCTTTCTCCTTTCAGTTTGCACTGAACTTCATGTCATCCTTGCATTTTGGAGGTGAAGGCATATGGTCATAGTGGAGCTTGTCACTGCAAATTGCCCCTGTCCAGCTTGAGCCTTTTGGCACAGTCTGTTACCTAATGATGATGAGTTTCAAAGGCATGAACCCTGCTGTTGTGGCACAGTGCTGCTCCCTGGCTAGAGATGCTGTTCACTTTAGTGTTGTCCTATCCAGCCATCCAAACATTGAGGAGAAATTTTGCCCCCACCATGCTGCTGCCCAGCTTACTATCATTCTGACATCTTGACACTGCTACCTGCTAAATCAGCTACTAGTGTCAACAGACTAGCTGTGTTCTAGTAAGACAAAGGGGTTGCTTTACAGCCTGACGAGCACGAAGAAGTTTGTTACTGTTGTAGCTTTGATAGTACTCATCAGTGAAGGACTGTGGAGGTGCTTACGGCAGTTCTACTGCTATCAACTGTCTAGCTCCTTCAGATAGCTGTGTCTATATAAGGAATAGTATTCAAATCCGTAAAAAATTTTAAAAAGCAAAACAAAAAAAAGGCTAAATGGACCTACTGAGTTACACTTTTTAAACTGCCATAGGCCAAAGTGGTAGATTCAGTAGTCGCAAGCCATCCCCTGCTTATAAATCCAATTTGCCTAGACCCTGCTTCAGTTCAGCTGGTTGTGCAGCATCACACTGGCACTTTTCTTTCCATTGGAAATTAAATGGAATCTGCCTCAGTGGAGACCTGGCCTTCCTAAAGATATTTGTCCAGCTGTGAGAGGATAACCATAGCTTCTTCCTTGTAGGTGATGGAGTTTCTAGAGCTTGTCTTCCATCACACACACACAGACACAAAAGGCCAAGGTGAAGGTTGGAGTATTTCCTTTTAAAAGTACTTCTGTTTCCTCTCTTCACCCCATCTAATGGCTGTGTTCTTTTCTGCAGGTGGGAGCCGCAATCTCCATGACTTACATCACAAGCAAGCCCATTGTATTTGTTGGTACTGGACAGACCTACTGTGATCTGCGTAGCCTTAATGCCAAGGCTGTGGTTGCAGCTCTCATGAAGGCCTAAAAACCAATTATTGCACCAAATCGCTGTTTGCAGATATCTCAGAACGTGCTTTACCATGTGACTGACTAGTCTTTTCAGTGTAGTGCAAGACAGAATGAAGGGATCACAGAGCAAGGAGTTGCCAAATCCACTACTTGCCTGTGAATAATCTCTCATTGTGCTCCCCAGTGCATGATTTTAAACTTTGGAGGAGGTGGCTGCCTTTAATCATGTTGTGCTTACTCCAGTTGGCTACGTGCTTCCTCCATGGTTACTGGATATACAACTTATTTTTTGGAGAGGATGTGTCTCCTGCTGGAGCTCTTTAACCAGACTATCTCTGTGGCTGTCCACCAGCAAAGCCCTTTCTCCTAGATTTCTTTATTCTGTCTAAGTGACTCAGCCTTCACAGAGGCTGGAACCAGAGCTTTGTATTGTTCATACAGTGTGAGTGGTGACTTAAGGACTCGCAGCCTTTGGGGCTGCTCTGTCACTAACAAAGCATCTATGGACTGTTCAGTTTAGGTTGTTTAAAAGTATTCTTGATCCTGTGAGCCAGTCTGGATCTTGTAGGTAGCACTGGGCTCATCAGGGGCATGAGTGAGTTGCTCATAAGACAGTTCTAGGCTAATTGGCATGGGCAAGTGGCTTGCTTTGGACATTCAGTAGAGCAGGGATAGATGCTACTTAGTGACGGTTTTAGTGCATCCACCCTGATTAATACTTGCTGCTAGTTTGGACTATGGCAGCTCACCAAAGTTGCTAAACCAAAAATTCTAAATCTGCCCCTATGCTTGTCAAGCAGGGGCTATAGGGGAGTTGCTGAAGTTGCCTTAAGGTCCCTTGTTTCCATTATCATGGGATTCCTAAAGCAGAGCTATCCAGATGCTATGTAAAAGTGGCAGGAGCCTGAGGAGTCAGTGTGGCTCTGATACTGCAGCTCCCAGTGAGCAGCCTTTCAGCATGGTCTGAGCATCTCTGATCCAGGAGACTTGCGGGCTGGAACTGTGAACTGCACTTCTGCCCACAGTGAAGAAACATTGCCTGGATTGTAGTAGGTAAGCTGGACTGCTTTAGAGGGATACATCTGATTTGTACTGCAAGATCCCCCTCTCTCCTCTTATAGAAGCTGGTTTTCTACCAGTACTGGCTCTGGCTGCCTAGGGGGGATGCCTCCTAATCACCTGGAGACCAAGGCAGATGGAAGCTGTCAGCACCATTAGCTTCTGCCTCAAAAAGGCCAGCTAATGACAAGAAACATCTAAATGACAGTGGTGGCTGCTTGCTGCTTTCCTGCACCCTTTCCCCTTCCCTTTAGAGTGCCTCTTGAGCCTGGTCTAAAGTGCTACATTGAATAATACAAAACTCTTAAGATGTCTTGTAGCTCTGTACTGCAGATGTGCTATAGTGCAATAAATTGAATGCTGTCTGCTGAGAGAGATAATTTATATAAATAAATTTCATAAATTTGTTTTCTGTGCACAGAACTTCCCTGGGACAGGCTTAGCATGCCCTCTCAACAGGACAAAGACTGGGAATTGGTGGACAAGAAGCATATAACTTGCTACATTTTTTTTTTTTTTTTTTTTTACATTCAGCAATCTGCAGGGTGTATACAGTTTCAACTAGTCCCTCACCCTCATCAAACAAAGTACCAGCCAACACAGATAAGTGAACAGGCTTTTAATACAGCTTCAACATATAGTCAGAATAGAAAATACATAGTGTGAAACAGAGGTCTTTGCAGTTGCTCAGGAGGAACCAGCTGGGCCTCAACTCATCCTGCTATCAGGTGGATGCTCAGGTGCTGCACCCTGTGTAAAGTCAAAGTAGGAAATTGGCTGAGTAGAAGTTAGCTGGAAGCCTCCATCTTAATGAGCATAGTCCAACCCATAAATGCTGACCTCATGAAGGAACACCTTGAGAAGCTGGATACCTTCAAGTCAGCTGGCCCTGACAATCTGCACCCCAGGGTACTCAAGGAGCTGGCGAGCATCATAGCCCAGCCCCTGGCACGGATCTTTGAAAACTCCTGGTGCTCTGGTGTAGTGCCCGAAGACTGGAAGAAGGCCAATGTGGTGCCGATCTTCAAGAAAGGGAGGAGAGTGGATCCGGCTAACTACAGGCCCATTAGCCTGACTTCTATCCTGGGGAAGATCTTAGAAAAGTTTATTAAGGAGGCCATCCTTGAGGGACTGGCCCAGGCTAACATTCTAAGGGACAGCCAGCACGGGTTTGTTGCGGGTAGGTCTTGTTTGACCAATCTCATTTCCTTCTATGACCAGGTGACCTATCACCTGGACAAGGGAGAAGAGATTGATGTCATGTATCTTGACTTCAAAAAAGCTTTTGGTCTGGTATCCCATGATCACCTCTTGGCCAAACTGGCCAGTTGTGGCCTTGGCTCCACCACGATCCGCTGGCTGGGAAATTGGCTCCGTGGTCGGACCCAGAGGGTTGTGATTGATGGCAGTCACTCATCGTGGTGGCCCTGTGACCAGTGGGGTCCCTCAAGGCTCTGTCCTGGGACTCATCCTGTTCAACATCTTCATTAACAATGTGGACATTGGAGTCAGGAGTGGATTGGCCGAGTTCGCCGATGACACCAAACTTTGGGGCAAAGCATCCACGCCAGAAGATAGGCGGGTGATCCAGGCTGACCTGGACAAGCTCAGCAAATGGGCAGACGAGAACCTGATGGTGTTTAACACCGAAAAATGCAAGGTTCTCCACCTTGGGAAGAAAAACCTGCAGCTTCCTTATAGGCTCGGCAGTGCTACGTTGGATAGCACTACAGAAGAAAGAGACTTGGGGGTCATCATTGACCACAAGATGAACATGAGCCTCCAATGCGATGCTGCGGCTAGTAAAGCGACCAAAACGCTGGCGTGCATCCATAGATGCTTCTCGAGCAAATCCCAGGACGTCATTCTCCCCTTGTACTCGGCCTTGGTGAGGCCGCAGCTGGAGTACTGCGTCCAGTTTTGGGCTCCACAATTCAAAAAGGATGTGGAGAAGCTTGAGAGAGTCCAGAGGAGAGCCACGCACATGATCAGAGGTCAGGAAAACACACCTTACAACGACAGGCTGAGCCATGGGGCTCTTTAGCCTGGAAAAGCGTAGGCTCAGGGGTGATCTGATGGCCACCTATAAGTTTATCAGGGGTGACCACCAGGATCTGGGGGAACGGTTGTTCACCAGAGCGCCCCAAGGGATGACGAGGTCGAATGGTCACAAACTCCTGCAAGACCGTTTCAGGCTGGACATAAGGAAGAATTTCTTTACTGTCCGAGCCCCCAAGGTCTGGAACAGTCTGCCAGCGGAGGTGGTTCAAGCACCTGCATTGAACACCTTCAAGAGTAGATTGGATGCTTATCTTGCTGGGATCCTATGACCCCAGCTGACTTCCTGCCCTTTGGGCAGGGGGCTGGACTCGATGATCTCCCGAGGTCCCTTCCAGCTCTAATGTCTATGAAATTTCTAGGGTATTAGCTCTGACAGAAGCAACACCCTGGAAGCAAAGTAGGTATAAGTAATTGGTGTGGCTCTTGCAGAGATGGCTAGGAAGGCCGCCTGCAGTTGAACACTTCAAAGCACCTGTGATGAACAACTAGATGCTTTTGTGTGGCCGCAGTTTCAGGGAAAGCCATTTTGTATTCAAACCCTCTCAAGTTGGGCAGCTCAGAGAAATTTCTGAAGGGTTCTGGGCTGGTCTTCATTCACATTACCAATGCTGGGTTTTGCAAACCTGCTGTTAAAGCTGTCACTACTTGTTCTTTATGTGCAGGAGCAGCAGTTACCTTTAGCACCAGGGGCAGGAAGAAGCACTCAACTCTAGAATACCCCCTCTAACCAGGGACTCCCAACATACCCCTCTGGAACAGCAGTCTCACGCTCGCTTCTAGTTTACTAAGTGTCATACCTTAGATTTCCATGTGGGCTACAACAGTTATTGAGTTGTCCCTCTTTTGGCACACCTGGAGAACAGAGCAAATGATGCCACATGGGATGGACATAACTACTAGAAACTGCAGAACAGAACAAGTCTCAGAAGTAATTTTCTGCTCATAGGGATGTGAAGGCGATAGGCAAGCACAATCTTGTGTCTCGCTTGCAGGCAGAGGGCAGCTTGCTGTCAGCAATGAGCACAGACACCACCACCAGCTGCAGCTCACACCTCTGGCATAGGCTGAGCTGCCAAGGAAATTATTAGGATGCACCTTTTGCTGCTCTGCCAGGTAAGTGAAGCCTGAGATACTTTCAGCCAATTTGGCTGCCTAACCAAAAATCTTCTGCTGCTGCAGCCACTCTGCACTTTTAGCCCCCATCTCCACTGACACTAGGGCTTGTTTGTAGTCAGAACCTGATGTCTGGTGGGGCATTGCAATTAAACAGGACAAACTGAGCTAGGCCCCTCCAGTCTGTAGTTCCTAGCAAGGATAACTCTTGTGGCTGGAAGGCTATGACACAGTAGTAGAAGAAGAGTAGATGAGTTTATCTGTCAACACTTTCAAACAAAGGATATGTTTCCTTCTGCTCTCCAGTCATAGTATATTTCTCTAATTCCTCAGTCAAATATTTCTCTAATTATTTAACCATTTCTCTTTTCTCCTGCTAAAGATTAGGCTAGGGCCTTCTTTCCTGATCCTTCAGCTGCTGGCTCTTATTCTTTCCTGCTGTGGTTTTGAATGCACAGAGCAGGCAGTCCCAGAAAGAAAACCAACTACCTATTTCCTAGCTACCTGCTTTGGGAGACATCTCCATGATAAAACCAAACCAACTTGTCAACAATGCACTTTCTCCTTTGAATTAATTGGTCTGAGATTTGTATCGGCATCACAGGTCTCAGAACTTTGTACTACATTAATATTAAAAGGACCCTATGTGCCTTGTATAACCAGGAAACTTAAGCCATCATATTTCAAGTTGTGAAATGTTTAACACCTTATGTCACCCCAAGATTTTTACTGGGTTGTACTGCTTCTGTCTCTTAGAAGGCTCAAAGCACTGATACATTTTTAATGCCACTGACCTTCCATTCTCTTGAGGAAATTCTGAGCTTCAGGGCAACTTATATTCCCTTCTGCCTTGGCCTTTTCTTGGAAAAAAACTATATCTGTTGCTCCCCCAAAACTTTTCTGTTGTTTCCTTCCCACTGGAGATAATGTGACAGGCACTGATACCTGGTGGGTTGCTGTCTCCCAGGAAATTAAGAGTGCATAAATGGTTCCCCCTTCCCTGGCACAGACCTGTAAAAAGGTCTGAGAACTCAAAGTTCATACAAAGCAGCAGTTTGTGCCTGAATGAGAATATGAAATGCACATATAAAAATGGGAAGTGTCAAAAGAAAATTCAGTACTGGCAAACACAGTGATTTTAATATAAAAACACAAGAAATAGAACATATATAATGAAGAGAGAGGTGAACTATATGAAATGAAGATTTAAACGGATAAGTATCAAAAGCTGTCATAACCCACACTGTTATTGTTTATTTTTAAATTCTTGTTTGCTGAAATTTTGGCTCTTGATTCTAAGAACTCCCATAAAATGCAAGTATTGCAGATTAATAAAACCAAATTATTTTCGAGCAAAAATAAATTTGAGTACTAGGAATAGTTGTTCAGAAGCTTTGAAAATCTTGATAATTTATGTAGTGGATTTGTGAAAGCAAGAAAACCACAAAGCTAGCATTAGCAGATGCTAAGGATATGTCAGTGTTAGAGAGGAAATGAAACAATTTGACCATGGTCTTTTAGGAGGAGATATGGTTTCTCACTGCATTTCAGAATGCGTCAAAACTTGGGTTTCACAGTAAGATGTTGCCACCACTTTGTTCTTTACTGATACAAGCCAAAAGATGTGGGAACTTTGCTAACATTTTAATATACTGACTTTCATCGTGTTTGTCTAGTACAGTGAGGATTTCTTCTTTCATGAAACACTTGCTTTATAACTACATAGTCTTGCAGGTCTGAAGCAGTACTTAAGCAAGTAAGTTAGAAAGACAGAATTCTAGCTTGCAGAATTATAATTTAAATTATAAGGTCCTGTGAAAAAATCACCTTAGAATTATAGAATCATACAGAAGCAGGGCTGGACGTGACTTCCAGAGTTCATCTAGTCCAACCCCCTGCCTGAGGCAGGGTCATGGATATTCTAACCATCGTATGCAAATCATAACCTAAACACATAAGACTACCACGAACCCTGACACAACACAGACTCTGGCCTGGCCTGCCACAGGTAAAGCAGGGGAACCATGGCAGCCAATGTCCTGCTTCTATGAAATATTGTCAATATGTGCTCAAGAGATCCTGGGCACAGGGCCATGCCCCCTGCTACAGAGGAAGGCAAAACCCCCCACAGTCCAGACCAATTTGACTGAGGGGGGGTAACATTCTTTCCTGAACCCAAATATGGCAATCAATCTGACCCCGAGTGGAGGGGCAAGACCCTCCAGCTAGGAACCTCTAACTTTGCTCCCGGGAGGAGCATTGGTACACCCCAGTCAAAGTCCCCAGCCTTGGCTGTAGCCAACACCCAGTACCACTAAGAAGGCTTAAAAGCACCCTGACTAACCTACCAGAAAAGGTAGGGGGTAGTGGGGCAGCCAGCAAGGCCCACAAGAATAGGAAATACCCATGATAAAACATAGGCATAGCTATGCTTCGGGTGCTGATTCAATTCAGAGGAGATTCGGCCTGATTTGGCGGCTGAATCTCCAAATCTGAATCAAACCAGGGAACCAGTTAAAAGGTCTGGATCGATTTGAAGCTCTCTGAATTGATTCGGAAAAGATTCAGAGAGCTTTGGCAATTCAGGCAGTTCCCACCCCTACAGCAGGGGGCTGAAGGAGGGGGGAGGGGACCACGGGGGACCCCTGCCTCCTGCTTCAGCCCCTTTGAGTGCCCCCCAACCCCTGCCCGCTCCCCCAGTGCGCCCCCCCATGGCTGCCCTGCCCACCCCAGCTTCTGGCCCTTCAAAAACCCCAGAAAACCAAAGCCTGCACCCACGGGCTGCTGCAGCAGCGCTGGGGCTTTGGGGAGGGCTCATGAAAGAGCCCCCCCCCATGCAGCACAGGGCAGTGGGGATCACCCCTGCCCTGCACCAAGCAGGAACTGGGGAATCTGCGGTTTTTGCTGGGTTTTTTTAAAGGGCCAGAGCTGGGGTGGGCGGTGTCAGGGGGCCTGTGGCAGAGCCCTCCTATGTGGTGGGGGGCAGCAGGGATTGCCCCCCTGCCTGGAAGGAGCTGGTGAGTGGGGGCTTTTTTTTCCAAAGGTCCAGGAGGTGGGGCAGGCAGGGGATGGGGCCTGTGCGATTCGGAGACTCGGCTGATTCGGCACAAGCCAAATCTTCTAATCAGATTCAGCCGAATCAATTTGGGACAGTGATTCAAATCACCAAATCAAATCACTGTCCCCCAAATTGTCCGTATCTGAAGCAAATACTAGCAGCTTCACACAGGCCAAATGCTTAGATCATCCCCAACCAGTGGCTGTCCAAGCTCTTTTTCAACACCTCCACTGATGGGAGCGTCCACAACTTCCCTAGGCATCTATTCCGTTGCCTCGCTGTTCTAACGCAAGCTGTTTTTCCGGATATCCAATCTAAACTTATTTTGCTGCAGCTTCCAGCCATTGGTCTGCATCCTCCTCTCTGCAGCATGAGAGAAAGGTGCCTTCCCTCTTTATGGCAGCCCTTCAGGCATTTGAAGACTGCTATCATATCCCCTATCACGTACCTTTCTGGCAAGCTGAACATGCCAAACTCCTTCAGGCTCTCCTCATATAACTTGCCGTCCAAGCCCTTGATCGTCATCTGTTTCCTGCCTCTCAACTCTAACTTCTCCACATCCTTTTAAAAATATGTAACCCCAAACTGCACACAGGACTCCAGATGAGGCTTAATCAGTGCTGAGCAGGGTCACTATCACCTCTCATGTCTTGCACCAAATACTTTTATTGATGAATTCCAAAACCATGTTTGTCTTTTGTGCGGCAGTATCACACTGCATCACACTCATAGTAAGTCTGGTCTACCAAGACTCAAGTCCTTTTCCATAGTGCTGTCACCCATTTGTATTACTGATTATTCTTTCCGAAGTGTAGCACCTTGCACTTGTCCACAAAAAACTTCATCCCGTTATCCACTCTGTCGAGATCCTTCTGAATTGTTTTCAAGGTTTAAAAACAATTCAGAACCTTCCTAGAGGGTGTTTTTAAGCTTCCTGCTCTGTCAAGATCCTTTTGAATTGCACTTGCATCCTCCACCATGTTTGCAATCCTTCCCAGTTTCTTGTAGTCTGTAAACCTGCTCAAGAAGCTGTGTCAGCATCCAAATCATTATTAAACGTGTTAGGGTTTATAAGTAGTAATTTTACCTGTGATACTACTTTTTCCATTAAGACCGCTGGAGACAAGGTCCCTGTGGCATGAGCCAAGCCCTGTTGCTCCCTAGATGTCCTCAGTGACTGCTGGCATAGGTGATGTGAGGGGTGGGATGGGAGGCAGCTGGCTCCTGCCAGGCTCTGAGTGCCCATGGAGCCAACACCTCCAGAACCGAACCAGGCGCAGGACCTTTGAATTAGGGACAGGGCAGATGGAGCTCTGAGAACAGCTCCAGGGACCTGATGCAGCAGTTCGGGCTGTAGTTGGAGCTGGTGCCACTCCACAGTCTGCCTGACTGGAAGAGTCCAGGGGGTACTGGGCTGCCTTTGCACCCCTCAGGCTAGAGCCCATCCTGGGGGAAACTGAGGTATGTGGGCATGGGGCCTGCACAGGGAGTCAGTGGCAGGGCTGGGGCAAGACATGGCTCTCCAGTTTCCTGGCTGGGGCAGCATCGTGGTCTGCCTGTGCCAGGACAAGGGTTCCTCGGGTAGGCTGACACAGAGGCCTGTCACTGGCCTTGCTGTGGCTATGCGTGGCAGCTGCGGCTGTCCCCTCACACCCTCCATCCACCTCTGTCCACCTCCAGAGCATGGACATTGCCTAGCCTGTTGCCCCTGGCCTTGGCTGTGGCCCTGGCAGGCACCGACTGGGCTGCAGGGTGTTTCAGGGCCTGGGGTCTGCCCGTGGCTCTGAGGGGCTAATGGGCGGGGGGTCCAGGGCTAGTCGGTGGCAGCTGGGCTGGGGTGTGCTCTTCTCCCTCCAGCTGCCCTGAGGGGAGGCTGAGCCTGGGCCCCGATAGGCATTTCCCCCTCTCCAGGCCTAGTTTCAGAACCAATGGGCCAAGTGGCAGAAGGAGCAGCACCAGCAGGTCCAGCTGGGCAAGGCCTGCCTGGGGCTCTACACTGGTTGTACTATGGCTGGGGTTGCAGGTCTGGAGTGAGGGCCACCAAGACAGGCTGTGGGGGGCTGCCATTAACTCTTTCACTGCTGGTAAGAAAGGGCATGGAGATGGGAAATGACACGTTGGGAGGCCATGAGGGCTCTGGTGACCTCCTGTGTAGCCTTTGAGGGGACCTATCTGAGAGCATTAGACAGGCAGGCCTGGGGCATAAATGAATTTGAGGTACCTGGGTGTTAATAAGGAGCACTGGAAACCTCCTGCCTGCTGTGCTAGGGCAGTGGCAGAGTTAGTGTGGGAAGTGCGCTGGGGTCTCACAGGAGCAGAGCAGTGGGCTGTGCAAGGGACCTGGCTATCGAGGGCAAGGGCCATGCTGCTGAGGCTTCTGGGGCAGCCTAGTGGCCCAGCTGAGTGCACTGAGAACCTCTGAGTCCATCTGGGGTGTAAGGCAGCTGGGATCCAAGACCAGGGAGTGTACAGGCCTGAAGAGATGACTTCAGCTTCAGAGTGGGCCATATACTAAATAAGAGCCAACTGTGTGCTCCTGTTGCAACCAAAGCACCAATAGGCTGGGTTGTATTAACAGGACTGTTGGTTGCAAATCAAGATTCTCCTGCTCCATTTGGCACTGGCGAGGCCTCACCCAAAGCATGATGTCCACTAGGGGTGGATTCAAATTTGGCCCGAATGGGACAGTGGTTTGATTTGTTGATTTGGATCGCTGTCCCTAATTTGATTTGTCCAAATCTGAAGATTCAATGCTGATTTGAACATAGACACAGCTTTAAAAGTTTTTCCTACATACCTGGAGGTACCAGCATAGCTCATGAATGCCACGATGCTGGGGTGGACAGGGCATCCCACAGGAGTGTGGGGAGGCCCCCCATGTGCCCAGTGGCAAACCCAGAAGTGGATCAGAAGTACTTCTGGTCCACTTCCAGGTTTGCTGGGGAGTGAGTGGCATCCCTCGTGCCCCCCACAGCTTGGCGGTCAGCCACAGGGGGACCCTGGGTGTCCCCCCCCCAAACCCAGGAGGCACCAATTGCCAAGCTGGTGGGGCACAGGGGACCCTTCCCCCACCCCCGCACGCTTCCCGGCAGACCTAGAAGTGGACTGGAAGTGCTTTTGGTCTACTTCCGGGTTTGCTGCCAAACGCACTGGGGAGTTCCCCATGCTTCTGTGAGACACTCCATGTGCCCCAGCACTGCAGTATTCATGAGCTACCTAGAGGTATTTAGAAAAAACATTGAAAGCTGTGCCTATGTCAGAATCTCCAAATCTTTCCGAATCTCTCCAAATCGATTTGGAGGGTTCTGATTTGATTTGGACAGATTAAATGTTCCTCTGATTCGATTTGGATTTGGAGATTCAGCCACCGAATGAGGCTGAATCTCTGCCGAATCACATCAAGGACTGAAGCTTTGGAAGTTCTCCAGGGCCTTGCGTTTAGCTATAATCCTTTAGCTCATTTGTAGTAGTTTTAGTAGGCTTTTAGCTGCGTTCACTTCAAGTTAGGTCATGTTAGCGTAAGTGAGGCTATGGGAAGTAGAATAAAAGAACTGAATCTTAGATGCGAGAAGCTTCTTGAAAAGGTTAACCAGTCTTAGGACATCAAGTCTGGGTGATGGGTTCAGATCAGTGCATTCCAGCTGACCAACAGTGACAAAAGTGTCTCCTTTATGACTGCATTTGGCAATGCTTCTATCAAGTAATGTTGTAAGCCCTTGTTTGAGGTGGGGATAAGGGGATTTACTGCTCTGAGGTGGGTGCCTCTGGCATCCTCTACCTGTCTGCCGACATAATGAAAATACAACAGTTCCTACAACTTAGTCTCCAAATTTGGATAAGATCTCCCTAACAGGCTAGTTTCTGTGAGCAATTCTTAGGATTTTGAGATGTAGAGATTCAAAATTGTACGCCTTTATAACTGCTTGGATAGTAAAAGTAGATTGGGATATGTACTGCGTTACTCTTGTTACTCTTTATTTGCTGGTAATATTCATAATTGGAAAGTTCTAATTAAGCTGGCTTTTGCATTCATTGAAGCACTTGTTTTGCATGAGACTAGGGGCTGTCAAAAGAAATCTTTAGACACCTAAATCTACTCCAGGGGTCAACCCCAGGGACGGGGGATGGACAGTTGGGAGAGCCTCTGGGGGCTGCTTCGGTCTCATCTTCATCCATGTCTTCATCCTCTTCTTCCTCGTCCTCACTGCTGGAGTCAAAGTCAGGATCGCGTTCCAGATTTTTACCAATGAGCAGCATCAGGCCAAGCAGGAGTCCACAGCCCCAGGCCTCCCACCCTGCAGGCTCTGGCTCAGGTGCTTTTGGGAATCCCACTGCCTCCTCCCCCTGGCTTGGGCTCTGCACCTCCACATGGACCATCTGATCCAACTCGAGCTGCAGCTGTGTCATTTCCAGGTTCAGATGCTGCTCCCGCTGCTGCATCCGCTCCCATGTGGCCAGGTCTAACCTGTCACTGACCATCAGGGGGTGGTGGACGATGGCCAACACTGCCAGGAAGAAGAGGCTGCCCAGAGCCATGGCCTAGAAGAGGTGGAAAGGAAAGTACTCAGCCAGCCTTGCTGGCAGCCTTGCTGCCGACTCCTGGGCTGAGTGAAGGCCAGTGTCCAACAGCTGCTGAGATCCAAGCTCCTGTTGTAGCCTCGGGTCTGGCTGGACCCACAGGTGCTGGTTGTCTGCCCCTTGTGCAGCTGCCCACTCTCTGTGAGGTCACGTCCTTTTAAAGGCACAGGACATGCATGCTCTCTAAACCGCAGACCACAGCCTCTCACTGTGCTGCGGTCTGCTCTGAATCTCCCACCTGGATCTTTGGGCAGTGCAAGGAAAAGGGAAGCCAAAGGCTGTTCCCATTACTCTGGCATCTGTGTGTCTGTCCCTGGCCCTGCTGGACAGTTTTCAGCCAGGTGCAAGTGTTTCCAATAGCACCTGGGTCAGTGCAGGATGATAGGAGGGGTGGGTCTTTCGGGTGGATACAAACTTGGGGAACACGGAAGCAGTCTTAGTGTTTCAACTGTTTTCATTACTTCTTTAATCCTTTCTGATCCTAGGAAGTCAGTTTGTATATTTACTTTACCTTGCTAAACACAGCAAGTTCCTTGCACATGTGCTATGCCTACCTAAAATTATAGGTGCTCTGAATGCAATTAAATACCTCCAAGGAAGGGGACAGCACCTCCCTTGGAAGCTTATTCCCTATTTTGGCAACCCTCACTGTAAAGAATTTTTTCCTGATGTCCAATCTGAATTTACTCTCTTCCAGTTTGTGGCCATTATTTTTAGTTCGCCTGACAGGCACCCTGGTAAAGGTTGTATCCCCTATTTCTCGCTGCCCTACCCTGATGAGCTTGTAGGCGGCCACAAGATCACCTCTCAGCCTCCTCTTGCAGAGGCTGAAGAGGTTTAGGTCTCCTAATCAGTCCACATAGGGTTTTTTCTGGAGGCCTTTAACCAAATGAGTGGCCCTCCTCTGAGCCCTCCCCAGGCCATCCACATCCCTCCTGAAGTGCGGTGCCCAAAACTGAACGCAGTACTCCAGCTGCGACCTGACCAATGCTGCATAGAAGGGAAGTATCACCTCCCTAGACCTGTTTGTGATGCAACTACTTATGCAAGAAAGGCAATGATGCACCTACTTATGTTGTTTTGTTGCATTAAAAATCATGGCCATGCTTTGCAGGATGAATTTTGAATTTGGCAGGGTGCTGGCCTTTCTGGCAAGGATGTGACTTTTGTCCTCCCCAAGAAAATCTTCCCAAATTTAGCTAAATTTGTGTTTAAATTTAGCCAATTTGTTTTTGAGAAGCACAAGTTTCAAATGCCTAATACAGATTTCTAGGTAGGAACTATGGAAGACTTTTCTGGTAATTTCAAGAGTCATTTCATTATGTGAACAAGATACAGCATTAGTTCTTGATATCAGCAAGCAAGAAATCAAATATGGCTCTGATCACTGAATATGTTCTGTATCCTTCTGTATAGCAACTACATCCTTCCCTATAGCACGGTACATGTATATAAATGCAAAAATTCTTTCACACTGAAAGTCCTTTCCTTCTGGGACTTCTTCAGCATTACTTAGCTTTCCCAGCTGCCAGCAAGGTTTCTATTCCTGCAGCAGAAGATGGGAGCTTCAGATAATTTCTCATTCAACAATGTGAAAAGCTCTGTCTTGAACTGCAATGCATTTGAGAATGTTTGACAGCAAGTGAAGGACTACAGGACTCATCTGCTTCTTAAACCCCACTAACCTTAGACAACAAAGGTTCCCTTAGGGGTGCAGTTGAATGATCCATCTTGGTTGCAATGAACAGGGAGAGTCAAAGCAGTTGCTGGAGAGGCAAGTATAAAAACAATTTGAAAATAAGGAGCCATAGTGAAAGAATCTCAACAGCCAGTTCTCTTGTTACTACAACACTACCATCTCCACTGTTGTTATCACAGAAAACCTGTGTCTAGGTCAATGAAGCTTACGTTTAATTTAAAAAGCCTTTGAAATGAGCTGATTTCTGATTTGGGCCCAGCTAGTGTCAGTCAGGGAGATCCTCAAATGAAGAACAATGGTAATTTCCCAGTTACTTCTGAGGTCCCAATAAACTCAAGGTATTTTGTTTCAGGAGAAAGGTAGGGGGTGTATCCTCACTGCATACAAGCTGGATGGGAAGTGCACAAGGACTAAGCTTCCAGTTCAATCAGAAAGGCTTTGGGGTGAAAAGTGTTGATGGGGACAGAGCAGAACTTCCTCCGTGCCTCCGCAGTAGGTTCTAAAGGGAGAGGGCAGATGGACACTGGCCAAGTGACCCTGTGCTATTTTCTAAAGAATATAGGCTGGCTTGTGTAGTGCTTTCCCCACCAGATTGTTACACATGAACCCCAGGCTTGTCGCCTGCCACCACAAACCCATCCCCCCCGCCACCCACCCAATGCGCCCCTCCCCTCCACCCTGCATCCCACACAGAGACCTCCCTGAGACCCCGTTATGAATCCATTATATAAGACAATGTTTTATAAGATGGACTTTATTCAGTGCTAAACTAATATGAAATGGAACATTAATGATAAAAAGGATCACTTCACACAACTACAGAGCACATTCCCCCCATGCAGGGGCACCTATGTGTGCCACCAGACAATTTCTGATCACAGCACCCCTCCCGCTATTTGTCTGTATCTCTAGCCTCCCCCCAGCACTCAACTGCTTCTCTGCTAGTGAAGGTCGTGGCTTGTGTCAATTCTCTTAACTGATCTCTCCAAGTGGGAGAAATATTTTTGGGGTACAGCCTTAAGAAAATGGTTGGGTGAGAGAGAGTGGCTGTTGGTGGTAATCCTTGAAGTGGCAGTCCTGTTAAAATAATTTAAGAATGACTCTCTGTTCTTTACAGATGTTCAAGAACTGATGAGAGCTTTCTTTTTGTCTGTGAACAGGCAGTCCTTCATCTTCAAGAGGAGCTGCTAATGCTCAATGTCAATGGAATTATTGAAAAAATAAATGAGAAGCTAAGGAAAGTATTCTTCATCTACTGACAGACATGCCTGAAAGCATGGCTATGTCCAGTGTAGAAATGACATCTGAATTGAAAGATGTGTTCAATGTGTTAAAGTGTAGTGAGCAAGCCAATTTGGAGGTTATGAAATGCACTAGTAATGACATGGTACAATGTTTTAAAGGAGTTAAATCAAAAGGTTGATCTCATTTTGAGGGGGGACGAAAGGTTTAGACAGGAGTTTGTAACAGTTTCACGAATGCCAATGTACTGGGAGCAGCATTGAGAGTAGTCCACCCAAAAAAGCTCTCCAATCTCTTGCACAGGAGAGCTGTGCCCTGTGTAGCTGCAAGAGGAGAGCCCCAAGGTGCTTCAGGTATGATGAGGAGAGGGGTGCTGATGTGACCCACAGAGGGTGTAGGAGGGGTGGGGGGTGCATCTCATGGGGGAGCAGGTTCCCATGACTAGAGTTTTCTATAACCCCCAAGGATTGGTGTGCTTCTCCCTCCCTCGTACTGCCAACCCAATATTCACCAAGCAGATTGCACTTCAATGTACTGGGGGCTGTGCGGGGGCTGTGAGACCCAGGTTAGGTTCACAATCTATATATCTCTCTTTTCTCTCTACCTACTTTAGGAATGTTTTCAAAATCTCTAATAGAAATAAAATATCGCAAAAGGACTTTGAAAAGTGTCCTGTATTTTTACTTGCCATATAAGAGGCTAGGTGAAAATCTTTTGTCATGCTGGGTGGAGGTGATACAGAGAGGCATCTGATAATATGAATCCCAAAGCTGGTGACAGCCAGCTTGGGGCCAGTATGACCAAGGCTAGGGGCACTTATCAAGTAGATCACCAGCCATTAGGACTTTACCAAGGCATTAGGGGAAATACCCTACTGTGGTATGCAGCAGGTAGCACAGCAGGGGTAGGTGGGGGATAGCAGCACTATTGGAGAGAACATGGGGGCGGGGCCCCCCAACTCTGGGCAGGAGAAAACAGGAGGGGAAAAGTTTGGGGTCCAGGTGGAAAGATGCTTAATCTAATATAAGCAATAAAATAATCAGTAAAAAATTGCAAGATTAGCACCTGGCATCTGGTTGAATCAGTGCAGGAGAAATTAGATGAACTTCCATGGATTTTCATGGATTTACAAGTGAACCCAAGCGGCACCTGGTGGTGCAATAGTTGCAAAGCAGGGAAAATCACATTTTGGGGCATAAGTCAGATCCACATTACAAATTTAAAACAATAAACATAACCCTCATAGAAGAAATTTAGAAGCTAAAAATAAAACATGTCAGAGGTGTTTTGTTTTAAATTACCATGAAGAAAAAAGCTAAAATGATAAAATCAACTGATAACATGGATACACACATGCGATTTAGGTAGCTTAATGGTGATTTTTGTCACATGATCACAGGAAAAGTGTAAGGTGGCAACAGGAGAGTTGTAATGTGGACAAGCGCCCCATCATGTTAACTCTAGCCTAATTTTCCAATCCATTGAGATCCTTCTGAATTGTGCAACCCTTCCCAGTTTCCTGTTGTCTGCAAACTTACTCAAGAAGTTTTCTGTGCCAGCAACCAAATCATTAATAAACATGCTGAACAGCACCAGGCCTAGGACAGACCTCCTGCTATTCTGCCAGAGACCCATTTATAATTACCCTCTGTTTGTGGCCCTAAAGCCAGTTATTTATCCACCTTGTAGTAGTTTTACTTACCCCACATTTCTCCAATTTGTTTATGTGTGGGACCTTGTCAAATGCCCTGCTGAAGTCCAGATACACTGTATCCACAGCATTCCCTTTATCCATCCACGTTGTTACTTTGTCAAAGAAGGACAGCAAGTTTGTTTGACACTATTTGTTTTTCTTAAGTCCACCCTGGCTGCTTGTGAGCAGCCTTTCCTCCTCCAGAGGCTTGCAAATGGCCTTCCTTAGGACATACTCCAATAACTTCCCAGGTACTGAGATGCAGCTAATTGGTCTGTAGTTCCCCAGGTCCCCTATTTTGCCTTTTTTAAAGAGGAGCACTATGTTGGTCCTTTTCTAGTCCTCTGGTAACTGGCCTGTCTCCCGCCACTTCACGAAGATCATTGTCAGGGGCTCCGAGATCTCCTCTGCCAGTTCTTTCAGGACCCTGGGATGAAGCTCACCTAGCTCTTCTGGCTTGAATTCATTCAGGCCCAACAAAAGCTCTGACTCCCTTTTGTTATCTCCTCCCTCATCTTGTCCCTTCCTTAACCAGAAAATCCTTATTAGGTGTCTGGCTGCAGCATAGGTGACGTGTGCCTTCTGAAGCTGGGAGCCCGGAAATGCCGGTGGCACTTCTCGGGGGGGGACACGACACATGGGACACACCAGTGCTCCACATGTCTCCCCCTCCCCATCCATTGCGTAAGCCGAGAGCGCTCACCCTCGGGGGGCACCAGCACTCTCAGAGGGGTGCACATGCACCCATGTGCACCCCCTATGTGTTGCCACTGGGCTGCAGCTTTTTTTTTTTTTTTTGTGAAGACTGAGGCAAAGTAGCTGTTGACTGTGTAACTGTCTTATAGTTTTTAGCAAAGACTTTATATTATTTTCTCTTTTTTTTGTGTAACTGCCGCGCGGCACTCTCACATTTATGTAACCTTGAAGTAGACTGTTAATCAAAATGAACGCTTTGTACTTCTCTCCACTGGCATTAAGCTACACATGCACATTCTGTAAATTTCATTTCTTATCTAAAAGTGTCATTTCTGCAGAAATGAAACTTATGTAGAAAATCTGCCTAGCAATAATTATGTAAAAGAAAATTATCCTATCTGTATACTATAGTTAGTGTCATAGAGGCAGTCCAACAAACATTTATAAAAGAGGCAAAAAAACAGGAAGCAGCAGAGACGACAACTGGAAAACTCTGTGGGCCTGATCACCCCGCAGACCGGTTCTCAGCCTCCCCGCCTGGGCGTATCCCAGCGAAGATAAAGGCCTCAGAAATCCGACAACTGACAACGATTCACTGTGTTACAGTATTGCTTTGTGTTTCCCAATTATGAGCCGTTGACCAGTTCTGGGACTTAAGGAGCCGGCAGCCGCACCTAGCTTTGGACTTGTTCCACTGTTGGAACGCAAGGGCTGGCTCTGGAACCTCGTGAGCCAACGGACACCCTATAGACTATCCCATTCATGAGCTGTTGACCAGTTCTGGGACTACGGAGTCGGCAGCTGCTGGCTCTGGAACCCCGTGAACCAACAGACCCCTTTAGTATCCGGCATACTGTAACTGAAGAAACATCGGAGACTCCGCTTCTCGACTGCCTCTCATCGTAGCTTAGACAGCATATCTACGCTCGCTATACTTGTATTTACTGCAACTTCGTTCCAACCGGCCTCCCCTCTTACTTGTAAGAGGGTGAGGCCAGGTGAGTGAATAAATCTTTTTATTTTACTCTATATCTACTCCGTAATAACTTTTATGACTAACATTCCATATCAATGAGCCGTTAACCAGTTCTGGGACTTAAGGAGCCGGCAGCCGCACCTAGCTTTGGACTAGCTCCACTGTTGGAACGCAAGGGCTGGCTCTGGAACCTCGTGAACCAACGGACACCCTATAGATTAAGAGACACTAACTACTTACTCTAAGTCGTCTACTTGTGCCAACTCGGCGAACCTCGAGGGTGGCTAAGAGCTACCTCAATCCCGCCCCACAAGCCGCGCACTCGCACAACTCCGCAAAGCCCGCGGCTCCCCTAAGCGGTGCCGGAGCCGCTAGCCCGGCATTTCGCCACATGGCGTCACGAACAGGATCCCAAGTAGACGATCAGGCCATGCTAGTCTGCATGTGTCCCTGGCGGCTGGGACACCGTTCACCCCCATTAACCTCTGATGATCTTTGGAATCATCTTGCCTATCATGCGGCAGGCGATAGCGACCCTAAGACTCAAATCTCTGGTCGCATTTGGGTGAACGAACCAGGAAGTAGAATCTGGACATGCTCACTAGCTGCTGCTGCTCTGGGGTGTGTAATGGCCGCCCCCAAAGTTATATTTTCCCCAACAAACGCAGGGGGAAACGGAGCCCTTGCAGGTATTCTCCCTTCTAAAGGAGATGCGTCACCGGCCAGTGAAGAACAAGCCTCTATTCTAGGGCTCCTTCATAATGTCATAGGAAAGCACCCCCCCGGCCAAATTAACCCCCAGCGAATACCTGAAACTGGGAAGGCCTATGATAGTCTAGTCCGCCGCCGCCGCGAACTAGAAGCCGAGAGGGGAGCCAAGAAAAGACTCTTTAACAAAACAGAAATAATTCCCAGTAGAGTGACAGAAGTTTTGTTGCGACACTTCATAAATGCTGTAGGAGCTATAGGAGACTTAGAGTCGCAGCTCCACACTGCATGCCGCAATGCCACAGAACTAGCAGCCGCAAAGGCATCAAGCGTGCTGACCAACCCAGAAGAGAGCCCTGAGTGCTTAAAGGAAGCGAAGTTACTTCCATGCCTTCCCCCAACTACTCCAACTGCTCCAGAATATACACTAAGGAACCACCTCCGTATTCAGAGCCTAACCCTCCAGTTAACACCGCCGCAAAGCTCCTCTACCCCCCAGTCGTTGCTATTGTTCCGCCAGCAGTTGCCGCCGTTCCGCCAACTGTCATCCCGCCAGCCGCCGCCGCCGCTCCGCCGGCCCGCCAGCCGCAGTCATCACTCCGCCAGCCGCCGTCCCGCCGCCAGTCGCCGCTCCGCCAGCCGCCGTCCTGCCGCCAGTCGCCGTTGCCGCTCCGCCAGCCGCCGCCGTCGCACCGCCAGCCGCCGCCGTCGCACCGCCAGCCGCCGCCGCACCACTAGCCGCTGTCGTTACTACAGAACTTAACCCTTCTGCTACTACTACCACGCTAATATCGTCAATTTATCCACCATTGCCATCGACAACTCCGCCATTAGCCGTCTTACCAGTTGCCACCCGAAAAACTACTTTACCAGCTGTTACTCGAAGAGCTGCCTTGCCTGTTACTACCCGGACTCGAAAAGTTATTACTGAAGAAGATGAAGAGGAGGATGACACACTTCCATTTTCTAGAGATGAAGGGGAGCAAGAGGAGGGCGAAAGGGGAGAAGGAGAAGAAAGTATAAAAGAAGAAAACGAGGGTGAGAGCAACCAACGACATACAGAAAATAACAAAACTAAGGGAAAGCGCAACCCCATGAAAACAGAACGTACAACCATCGTCTTCAGAACGCGCGACCGAAGCGAGTTACGAGAACTCTATTTGGATACACGAATTGGCCCAGATGAAACCCCCGCCATCTGGTTAGGCCGTCTCGTAGTCGTACATGCTATGGAGACACTGGACAAGACAGAAGCGCGATTTTTAATGCAACAATCCCAGTGGAGTGGAGGAATCTGCGTGAATACCGAAATTCTAGATGTAGAAGACTTACCAGTGTTATCGCCGGCTGCCCTAGCTGTCAGGGCACTTCTCAACTGTCCCTATAGAATCCATGACGGACTCTCTACTCTAGTTGAACAACCAAGAGCTTTGTCACTTATTTATGCCATGATAGGCTGCTCTTTCCTGCGATGGGATCCTAGAGAAAACCAAATTGGCAGCGCAGATTTCAGGACCACTATAGACAAGTGGCCACATAAGTACCTACCAGATCCTAGTAAAGTCCCAATTACCCTAGAGGGAGTAGAAGAAGCATACCAAGTTTATGGAGCCGGGTTTGGGCAAGCAGCTCGCCTAGTAATAATTACTGCTGTTGGCAAGCCTAGCAGTACTGTTCTTCATTTACAACGCCAACTAGACTCCCCTGCCAGTCAAACATCAAAACGATTTGCTCTACTCGCAGAACCACAGTCTTTTTCACCCACCGGAGTTGTATCTCAGTCGTCTTCTTCATTTCCCCCAGCAGCCCTTACAACTCAACCAGTATGGACACAGCCCTCGATGCAACAGCCAAGTCATCCCTCCGCTCATAATTTGCCACAACAACCACCAGCCCAAGGACCACCTACTCGAACGCCATTAGAGCGAGCAAGATTCGGCTTCCTATTGGGGCGATCTGGGCTAGATAAAGCGACTCTCCGAAAGTTATCAGAGGGAGAGCAATTAACCCTCACCATCAAACTAGGATGGGATCCTAACCGCCAGTCAAAGCCAAAAAACGAGTAGAAGCCGCCGAGGCAGTTAACCTCGGTGGCGAAACTCAACAACTGCATGATCAACGCCCCTATGCAACTATTTACATCAAAAGCAACTCATCCGATAAAGGCCCTCTAGGCCTCAAGATGGCAATAGCAATTAAGTTCCTCCTAGACACCGGAGCACAAATTTCAGTCATCCAACCATCTACCCCTCACACCCCGCTTAAAAAAAGAATCCACGTACAAGGCCTAAACTCCATCGCCAGTGTCACGTTAGGCCGTTGTGTACAGCACCCAACAGGAAAGTCGTTCGTAGCAGCGATAGGAGATGTCCACCTACTCGGTGTCTCAGAGATCCTCAAATTTAATCTCAAGCCTACACTTTTACAAGCATTTCCAGTTGAACCCTGTAAAACATCGAGCATCGCACCCCATACGCCGAAAGTCATCAATCACCTGTCGTGGCGCTATACGCCCATCCCTACAAAAAGTCACATCTTCGAGAGTCACTCCAGAAGCTTCTCAATGAACTACAAGAAGCAGGCCGTATTTCCAAAATTTTGCATGCTAAGTTTCTATCACCTGCCTGGGGCATTGCAAAACCCGGAAGCCCTAACGAAGCTCGACTCGTAGTTGACTATCGTCGTGCCAACAAGCAAGTAGAACCTTTATCGCAGCCCAGCCTTAAGACGCTACCACAGACTTTAAGTGAAATGATAGCCTACCAGGCAACCCCCTGGTTTGGAAGTACCTTAGACCTCAAAAACATCTTCTTTTCTATCCCTATTATCGATGACGTCGGGATACTTAACATGTGTGTAAATGGACAAATGTTTAAATGGAACGTCTGTCCCCAAGGGTACTGCAATTCACCAGCAGTAGCCACGGCAGCCATCAACACTACCCTTGAAGCCTTCTCTACGTCTGAGGATGTCCGCATCTGGAGTTACGTTGACGACATTGCTTTCATGGGCAGAACTCCAGAAGTAGTAACCCAGACTACAGCAAAGTTAATACATCATTTACAAGCCCATCAATGGACTGTAAACATGCAAAAATCTCAACTCACCGCAAAGCCACACATTTCCTTCCTTGGCGAAGTATTTGATCATAACACTCGCAAAGCAACAACGCATACAACTCCAGCCATCCCCTGGATCAAAGGTACTACCCCAACGAAAAAAGAAATTCAACAATTTCTAGGCCAGCTGAACTGGCACAGAGCGCATGTACCAACAAGTCAACTAGAAGTCATCGCATGTCTACATCAGCAACTACGCGTTAAAACTGATACTCGAAGCATATGGGACCCCACTCACGACTATGATAAGTTACAAGAACTCTTAGAAGCCACCTCAACTACAGTTCTCCACAGCGTCAGCCCCAATGAGTCTATAACTGTCGCCCTCGGACATACAAGTCAAATACTTTGGGCAACCGGCACTACCAACGATAACAAGCTAGTATTTTCAACTTATAAAGCCATGCAACCGTCCCAACTTCGGTATGGAGTCACAGGAACCCTCTTACTAGCATCTCAGCTCGCTACAGTTGCCTATCCCAGCATCTCTACAACCACCGGAACCCTCATCAGATCAGGCGTCACACTACTTCCACTCCTTATTCCCGACCGACCAGACCCAACTTTTCATGGCTTAAGTACCACCTGGCAAGAATTAGTACAAGTCTTCCATTTTCACTTCTACCACTGGAAGACGAAAGAAGCGCCAGCAAGTTCAACACCTTCCCTCCCTCACCAAAACCTCCTACTAATGTATGGCACCATCCTGCCTGCCTGGATAGCGTCAGACGGAAGTACAGCCCATGGTGGAGCACATGGATTCTTCTGTAGCCCATGCCAATACATTGAAGTAGAACCTGCAGCCCCACCTCCAAACACACAACTGGAAGAACTCCTCGCATTCAAAGGAGCCCTCCAACACTGCCTAGACGCTCATAATGTCCGTGAACCTGTCCCTGTAATAGCTGTTGACTCCCAATATATCTACAAAATATTAACTGGACAAGCACAAGCCACAGAAAACCAACTCTCGTGGAATGATATCTTTGCCATATTGCCTCAATTTAAAACAATACCTCTGTTACAACACACCCGCTCACACCGACCAGACACCGACCCAGTCCACGCCCACATCGATGCCATGTTACAAGATGCAGAGAAGCGTGCAGAGGCCATCAAGAAAACAGCAAATAGACCACAACAAGTTGCAGCAGCCATCCTCACTAAGACAGATGTCAATAATCAACACTTAGTGCAATGGCTACATGAGTTCTGGGGCCATATCAGCCCCAACAAAGCTCATCTCAAATGGAAGCGAGTAACTGCTGAAACGCCACCATTTACCATCACACTTAAAGATTGGAAGGCACGAAGTCAAACCTGCTATATATGTAATAAAGTCAAGACTACGCCAACTGCATCGGCCAAACAAGCATATGACCCAAAGTACTTTTCCCCAGGAAAGACGTGGCAAGTTGATCTCATGGGACCACTCCCTGGAGTCAAACGTCAGGCTAAGGCATTAGTCCTAGTCGATCTAGGCACCAGACAATTGCAATGCATCCCGCTTACGAAAACCACCGCTAAAACCGTCTGTTCTGCACTACTTCAGGCCATGAGCCTCTGGCAAGTGCCAAATGAGATCCAATCTGATGGGGGACCACCCTTTACGTCAAAGGCCCTAGCAGTTTTTTGCAACACCTATAACATCGTCTGGCACACTCACATACCATATCACCCACAGTCAAATGGCGTCATTGAACGTTTCATAGGCATCCTCAAAGAAAAACTCCGTCTAACAGGAAACGGCACATATTCAAATTGGACGAGCCGCCTATCACAAATTCTGATCCAACTAAATGAAGACAAGTCGTTATGGACTGACAGAAAGCAAGAAACACCAGAACCGTGGGAGCCTCGATTCCAGCCGGAGGAACTTGTTTGGGTAGCCATACCAGGGCCTAACGAAAAGAAACGGCTTCTATACCAAGGAACAATACAATCTGCAGGAACTTACCCAAACACTTATCACGTTAAAACTGACACGCCCAATAAGACATTATTAGCCCATCATAATTGGCTGAGTTGTCGTTCCGAGATAAAAGACTAGCTATTATTCTGTATATAGCTTTTATACCCTGCCTTAATCAGTTTATTTTCTCTACAGGCAAATGTATCGCATGGGACAGCCGTTCGGAAAACCTTCGTCACCCATCTCGTATACGCGCCTTGACTCCGTAGAAACCACTCCTCCGAAGAAGTGGCTGTATCCCCTGCTAACGCGATACGTCGGCGAGCCTATTCATCATTCCATTAACACTACCCCTGCGCATCACTGTTGTAACCACTATACAACACCATCTGTCACGCCTAAAGATTCCCGTAAATGAACTATAGCTACAAGCTAATGCCCACCATGCTACGTCTATCGTTAGTGACACACTCTGTTTTCCTGTTCCTAGTTATTACACCTATCTAATGACCTATGTTGCATTGCAATTCCAAATGTTTCCATTCCACTTAACCAATAGGTTAATAGTATTCGCAAAATAGCTACCCGTGTCAACAGCATCGCTGGCGTTGGCAACAGTCTACTTTCTCAAGTCTTTAATGCACTAGGTTTTAATATTTCATCTTGGCTATCTAACCTACTTTCAGCACTCCTCTTAGTATTTGTACCTGTTATCATTTTCTTTTGTATTTGTTCTTGTGTTATGAAGTATATCCAAAATCGTATAAACTCTGTAAGTGCCTTTGTCTATACCAAACTTTCTAATGAACCTAACGAAGAAGAACTATTCACCATCAACCTGTTTTTAAATGAGACCACTACATAAATGTTTCACTGCCCCACGGCACGGGGGCATGTAACTGTCTTATAGTTTTTAGCAAAGACTTTATATTATTTTCTCTTTTTTTTGTGTAACTGCCGCGCGGCACTCTCACATTTATGTAACCTTGAAGTAGACTGTTAATCAAAATGAACGCTTTGTACTTCTCTCCACTGGCATTAAGCTACACATGCACATTCTGTAAATTTCATTTCTTATCTAAAAGTGTCATTTCTGCAGAAATGAAACTTATGTAGAAAATCTGCCTAGCAATAATTATGTAAAAGAAAATTATCCTATCTGTATACTATAGTTAGTGTCATAGAGGCAGTCCAACAAACATTTATAAAAGAGGCAAAAAAACAGGAAGCAGCAGAGACGACAACTGGAAAACTCTGTGGGCCTGATCACCCCGCAGACCGGTTCTCAGCCTCCCCGCCTGGGCGTATCCCAGCGAAGATAAAGGCCTCAGAAATCCGACAACTGACAACGATTCACTGTGTTACAGTATTGCTTTGTGTTTCCCAATTATGAGCCGTTGACCAGTTCTGGGACTTAAGGAGCCGGCAGCCGCACCTAGCTTTGGACTAGCTCCACTGTTGGAACGCAAGGGCTGGCTCTGGAACCTCGTGAACCAACGGACACCCTATAGATTAAGAGACACTAACTACTTACTCTAAGTCGTCTACTTGTGCCAACTCGGCGAACCTCGAGGGCGGCTAAGAGCTACCTCAATCCCGCCCCACAAGCCGCGCGCTCGCACAACTCCGCAAAGCCCGCGGCTCCCCTAAGCGGTGCCGGAGCCGCTAGCCCGGCATTTCGCCACAGACTGGTTCTGCTTTATTCATATCTTTGGTTAGGAGTTCCTCCGGCTTGTTAACAGAAGACCCACAACTCTTGGGTCCTTGTTTCTGGCCAACATACTTAAAGAACCTCTTCTTGTTGTCCTTAACCTCCTTTGCCAGGTATAGCTCAGTCTGTATCTTTGCCTTCCTGTTTTTGTTCCTGCCAGCTCTTGCTATTACTTGGTATGAATCCTTGGTGACCTGCCCATTCTTCCACTCCCTGGATGCTTTCCTTTTGCATTTGAGGAATTTTAGAAGCTTTTGCGCAGCCACATTGGTCTCTCGCTAGTCTTCTTGTTCTTCCATCATGTCAGGACAGTTTTTTGTTGAACTTCCAGTACTGTGCCCTTTAGAAGCTCCCAGCCCTCCTAGGCACCTTTATCCTTCAGTCTGTCCTCCCATGACACCATGCCTATTAACTCCTTGAAGCAGATGAAATCTACCTTTTTTAAATTCTGTGTCCTTGTTTTGCTGATCTCGTGCTTTCCATGTCTCGGGATTTGGAATTCTATCATATCATGATCACTTCCTCCCAAGTTGCCCATCACCCTCACATCCTCCATCAGTTTTTCCCTGCTGGTGAGGACAAGATCAAAGACGGTTGATCTCCTAGTTGTATCCTGCACTTTCTGGAACAGTAAGTTGTTCTCCACATGAGTTAGGAACTGGTTTGACATTTTCTGTTTGGGTGCACTGTTCTTCCAGCAGATATCCAGAAAACTGAAGTCTCCCATCAGTACCATCCCATAGCTTTTGATAGATTTCTCACCTGCTTGAAGAGTACCTCATCCACTTCCTCTGCCTGATTAAGTGGCTTATAATAGTAATAATAAATCCCCACCATTATATTGGTGCCACATCTTTAGCTTTTCATCTTTATCCAAGTGCATTCTGCTTTGCTGTCTTCTTCCTCCTGAACCAGGGAATAAGTGTATGTGTTTTTGACATACAAAGCAACTCCACCACCTTATCTCCAAACCCTGTCCTACTGAAACAGAGTGTAGCCCTCCATGTCAACATTCCAGTCACACGAGTTGTCCCGCCAGGTTTGGTGATGCCAGTCAGATCACAGTTCTTTTCACAGGCTGCAGCTTCAAGTTTATCTTGTTTATTCCCCATACTTCTTGTATTTGTATACATTTTAATGGACATATTTTGCATTTTGATGTACTGTCTTCCCCTTTGTGCCAGTTGTTGCAGTCCTATAGCTCTCTGACCCTTTCTCAGAATTAAGTTGCTTCTTTGAGTCCTTTCCCATCTGGCCTGTGTGCTCAGTTGCTGGAGGATTTTGATGATCACCATCCCTCATGAAACTTAGTTTAAAGCCATCTTCACTAGGTTGGTCAGAAGGTCCCCAAAGATGCTCTCTCCTATCCCCATCAGATGGATCCCACCTCTTGATAACAGTCCTCCTCCCAAAAACACCCACCCACTGTTGAAGAAGTCAAAGCTTTCACATCCACACCACCATCTCAGCCATGCATTCACTTTGACAATGCAAAGATCTCTGCCTGAACTCTTTCCTTCCACAGAAAAAAATGATGAGAACACTTGTTCTCCAAGCTCCTTAATCTTCCTGCCAAGAGCCTCATAGTCACCTCTGTTCTGCTCAGTGTAATTTCTGGCATTATCATTGGTGCCTACGTGGATGAGCAGGAAGGGGTAATGGTCCAGGTAATGTCACCCTCTTGTGTATGGTTGGCTACAAGAAATCACTACACCTTACTCATAGTAGCTGAATGTGATTTTATTGTGTGTGGGATAAAGTGCACCCATTGCTGCTATGTTGAATCTTTCTTTCATGTTTGTGAATCTAAAAAACAGAATTAATAAAATTTGGGTTCCCATAGCCAAAGAGAATGGCTCCCCACTGGTCCTGGAGTTTCGTTTAATCTTTCTCTGCAACGCATAGTGGCATTACGTTCAGTGGGTGGGTAACAGACTTGTGCACTTGGTGGAGGCCTTTCATCCTCTGACATGATCCATATACAATTGTGATCTAATCAGAGATAGTCAAACCAAATTGCTAAGTCTAGTCATACCCCAAGCAATTTGTCCTTTCCTGCAGTTCAGTCTCTTAAGAATTTATTCCACGTAAGGTATGTATCAAAAAGGTTTTGTCAGCCATAGAGGTATCCAAACAGTTTGTGCTGTAGGAGAGAGCCCACGCTGAACCTTCTACCTCCTTAGTTAAGTGACCTCTTTCATTGTGTGAAGGGAGAAAAGCAGGGTGAGGAGAAAGCCCCAGGGACGGCTAATTGCTCCCTCCTTGCAAAAGCCATTTATCCTGGTCCTAGGGGGCTGGGGTGGACCTGATGTTTGGGCAGGGTTGTTAGCCCTGAGAGAGAGCAAAATAATTTGGCCCAGGCCCCATAAGTGGGGACAGTGGTGATAGCCAGTGGTGGAAAATTGACTGAAGATTTTGCAAACATACACTTTTTGTTTTGTATCTGTACTGATCTAAGTCGATGGGAACAGGAACCTCAGAGGAATTGGTTTAAGTTGATTGTTTTATGGACCCTTAATGAACTGTTCTAAATTGATTGATGCATGAACCTGTAATTAATTGATTTAAGTTGATGGCCTTATGGATCCTGAGTGAACTGATTTAAATTCACGGGCTCATTCATTCAGTAAGCCAGTGATTAACTGCCAGTGACATATCCTGTCAATGCAAGATCAGGACTCAGACATATATCATCTGGGAAGTGGTAAGGGTGGGGTGTGAGCCCCATGAAGAAAACTCTGAGAGGACTGGCCAGGACCTCTGTTAGCCCATACATCCAGCTTTTAATACTGAAAATGATATCAAGGTGTCACAGGTGAGAGCAGAATACCGGAGATTGGTGGTGGCAGTGCTGTACTTTACTCTGATGGTATACTCAGTTAAGAAGTCAGGCGGGCATGGGCCATGGCCATATTGCACCTACCCCCAAACACATTGTAGTTCAGCTCCCTTTGTTGTCCGATTCATTATGTTATGTTTACTATGCCCCCTGCAATTTTGCAAGCCTTGTTAACATGATCTATTGCCTGATTGGTTGAAATGTTTAAAAATTGGAAATTAGTTGATTAGACCCCAAATCCTACTTCCCCAAACTTGGCATACACTGCAGGAGCAAAATTCACTAAATCTTTCATACATTGAAGATATACTGGCCTCCATGTTGTATAACTGGTATGATCATGTACAGCTATCAGAGGAAGCATTTCTTCAAAGGCATGTAAATGCTCATGCCGCTTTCCTTCACATTCAGCCCTGATGAAGCACAAGACACTATTAACTACTTCTGAAGAGTTCTTTCAGTACTTGAACATACCTTTAAGGGAGTGTTCTTCCACAAATTCTTGAAGTAGAATGACAATTGTTGGTAGATACAATAGTTCTCTCACTGCATTCCTTCCTGCTTCACAGTCATTGTTTCTGAATTCAACAACTGTGCCACTGGAAAGCTGGTCAACAATATCATAATCTAATCTTTTGCTTAACTGGACAACCACACAATGGGTCAGCTCTGCCTAAGACAAGTATGTCAATGCAATCCCTGCAGAGATGCAATACCTCCATAAGGTGTCCATACAGCTAATTGTCTTCCTCCCCTACTGGATGCGTCTCCATGTCCACTGTGTAGTTAATTATTGCTGTATCCCTACATTCCAGCTATAACTTTCACATCTGCTTTGATCTTGAGACCAGCACAGTACAAGTTTCATGTATCTGAAAACTCTTCTCTGAACATCTGGCCAATGGTTTCCTTACCATTTATATGTGAAGTTACAACTGCTTGCATGGCTTTACCAGTTGTTACTGTTCAGAAGTTGAAGGCCTGCATTCCTTTGGTGCTGAAACTGAATGGCTGTCTTGAAGTAAATCTGAAGTTGTTGCTTCATTTGTTCCAGTAAGGTCAGAGGATGTTGTCTGAACCAAAACTAAGAAAGGTGCCGGATAACACAGAGTTAAACAGAAACATGTACAGGCCTGCAAGTGGAAAAACCCCAAAAGACCAGAACGCATGCCTAAACATGCCCCACACTTAACCCCACGATGTAATTTGAAATGAGGTAATTTAAATTGACAAGACGCGCATGCCCAGACTTGTGCTAGAACTTTCCAAAAGGGGAACTGTCTGATTGGCCGTGGAGGAAATATTTAAGCCAGCAAGTTCCCACCCACAGCGGAGACCAGACCAGATCTGAGTGGAGACTGCCACAGCGGAGACCACCTCAGGAGAGTCACAGGGCCCTGGTTCGCATGAGCCCAGAGCTCCACTGGTCTCCCCGCCACCGTCGTGTCCCAGCGTACCCCATCCTCACAGACACTCGTCTTTGTTTCGATTACTTGTTTGTTCTGATTCCAGTTAACTCATTCTGCATCTTCGATTAACTCGTTTACCTCCATTCTGGCCACTCGTTCATCTTCGTCTTCGTTGTTGTTACCGACTGGCCTCATTTATCGTTATCATTGTAACCAAGTCTGATCTGACCTATGCTACACTACCATCACGTGGCGTAAGTAAGAGAAAAATAAAAGTATTTCTTTGGCAACCATACGCGTATCGACTGCTCTGACTCCTCACCGTTAGCCCCACCTGTTCGATTGTGTCGGCCCACCGTGACAAGGCGCTCGGGTGCCACAGATGTTTACCACCTTCATCTACTACATTGCAATATCTTTCAAGTATAGCTTTCAGGCTGTACACATTTTTCTATATAAAACCGGCATCTATTTCATCAATCCTTTGATGCCATGCTCTCACCCCAGCAGAATGCTCAAGAAAATATTCTTCTATCTCCACATGTGAATGGGAATGAGAGACTTGTTGCTCCCATTGTTCCTCCCACCTGCATTCAGGATGGTAACATGCCTCAGCAGGTACAGGCATACCTCGGAGATATTGCGGGTTCGGTTCCAGACCACCGCAATAAAGCGAATATTGCAATAAAGCAAGTCACACAAATTTGTTGGTTTCCTAGTGCATATAAAAGTAGTCCCTTACTACCAGTTCCCAGTGCATATTCTGTAGTCTATTAAGTGTGCAATAGCATTATGTCTAAAAAAACAATGTACATACCTTAATTAAAAAATACTTTATTGCTAAAAAATGCTAACCATCATCTGAGCCTTCAGTGAGTCGTAATCTTTTTGCTGGTGGAGGGTCTTGCCTTGATGTTGATGGCTGCTGACTGATCAGGGTGGTGGTTGCTGAAGGTTGGGGTGGCTGCGGCAACTTCTTAAAATAAGACAACAATTAAGTTTGCCACATCAATTGACTCTTCCTTTCACGAAAGATTTCTCTGTAGCATGCGATGCTGTTTGATAGCATTTTACCCACAGTAGACCTTCTTTCAACAGTAACATCAAAGATCACTGATCACAGATCTCCATAACAAATACAATAATAATGAAAAAGTTTGAAATATTGCGAGAATTACCAAAATGCGACACAGAGACACAAAGTGAGCAAATGCTGTTGGAAAAATGGCGCCGATAGATTTGCTTGACGCAGGGTTGCCACAAACTTTCAATTTCAGGAGAGGCTCCGAAAGTGGCACTCCTGTTACACCTCGTAAGAGCTCATCCAAGGGGCAGGAAGTCAGCCGGGGTCAAAGGATCCCAGCAAGATAAGCATCCAAATGTTCCTTAAAAGTGGCCAGAGTAACTGTTTGCATCACTTCTGGGTGGAGTCTACTTCAGGCCTTGGAGGCTCAGAGAGTAAAGAATTCTTCCTTATGTCCAGTCTAAAATGTTCATGTAGGAATTTGTGACTGTTTGACCTTGTCATCCCCTGGGGTGCTCTGGTGAACAGGTGTTCCCCCAGATCCTGATGGACATCTGTTTTGTACTTACAGGCTGCTACTGTGTCACCTGAGCCTGCGCTTCTCCAAGGCCCCTTCCAGATATTTTTAACAGTTTCTTTCCCTGTTTTCTTGAACAGGGATCGGGACATCCCCCCTGCCAGAGGTAGGGACAATCTCGGGGATAGCTCTGATAGACTTTGGGTCAGCGCAGAGGTAATAAGGGATCTTTTGGAAGAGCTGGACATTTTTAAATCTGCAGGTCCAGATGCCCTCCACCCAAGGTGCTGAGGGACCTGGCATGGGGTCATCGCAGAGCCCTTGGCCTGGCTGTATGAGCATCCGTGGTCATCTGGCCAGGTGCTGGGGGACTGGAAACTAGCTAATGTGGTCCCCATTTTTAAGAAAAGGAGGAAGGAGGACCCAAGTAACTATAGTCCCGTAAGCCTCACCTCGGTCCTCTGGAAGATCTTGGAGAAAATCAAGGAGCACATCTGTGGGGGACCAGCCCCAGGTCCCAAGTCCCACTCAGGTGGGCAGCAGCCCCAGTCCTGCCCTCTTCCCCGCTCTCAACTTACCTCCTAGAGCTGCTCTGCAGGCTGCCTGGGGCTACATGCATGTCTGGCTGCCTTCCTCTCACTCCATCCTAGCTTCCTTCAGGCTGGAACTCTGCCAGCCTCCAAAGAGCCTATTGCAAAATGACAAAATCTGTGCTTTTCTCTGGTAAAATGAAAAATCTGCTTGTGCCTCTGCTAAAAGCCATAATCTGTGGTTTACTCCTTTTTTCCCCATGGCAAATGGAAAACCCAGATCTCTGGTGTAACAGGGAACCCAGCCCTGCTATTAAGAGGCAGAGATGCCCCTTTAAGACGCGAGTCTACAGGAACAAGAAGCACCAGGAGAGTAGGAGTTAATAGACCAACCACCCAAGCTGGTCATCTGACAGGAAGGGGATAGGCCTCTGGGCACATATAAACCCCAGGGCCAAAGCTGGCAGGAGAAGGTTTCGGGCAAGTAGCCAGGGGAAGAGAGCTCCTGCATGGGAGAACTACCCAACAACGCTGTGGCTGCTGGCCAGACTGTTGCTGTGGCTAATGAGGCTCTAGGGGTCTATAAGGTACCTAGAGCTGCGGGGGGTGCTCAATGCATGAGGAGCAGTTTGGGGTTTTAAGGAGCCAGAGTGTGGCTTTTATGACTTGTATTATGTTATAGCCCAGGGGCTCATATTTATTATTATTGTTGTATCTGGTGGACCAGGCTAAGGCTATTTGGGGCACACTACTGTGCAAAGCCCCAGCGCCAGCAGGGGCCGCTACAACAGGGGGTGATCAGACCCCAGCACCACAGGGCACAGTGCCAGAAGGCACAGAGGCAGGGGGCAGATCCCAGTGCCAAGAGGCACAGCAACAGGGACTGAGCCAACCCAATGCCCTGCGGTGGAGGTCAACAGTTATATAACATCTGTGAGGCGTGGGCCATCGTGTAGGAGAGTTTTGGAGCAGTGGATAGAGACACCTAGCGTTGGGGTAGTAAACGGGCAGCCTCTCACCTGAGTAACACCATAATTATTGTTCCATCAAGGTGTGGCAGGAGAGATAGGTGGGTGGGTAGCCCAGAGACAGCGGGTCAGGCCTACATTACACAGGCCTGGAGATGGACCCGTCACACCTGGTTATCTGTGAAGCCCCCAGGATTCACCATGGCCAAAGTACAGCCCCAAAGATGAGAAACTCACTGGAAAACCCAGGGCTGCTTTCTGCACCCATGCTGTCTCAGTTTGCAGGGGTCACTAGTGTCTGTGAACTGGTAAATGGCCCTTGCAACCCTGATCTCTTTGTTCAAGAGCAGCTGCTAGAGCTGAATAGGAGCTTTAGCATTAGGTATTGAATCAAACTCTCACGTGTGTCTTCCCAAGGCCTACAACTTCATGCCAAGGATTAACAAAACCAAGAAGTTGTCCATCCTGATTTCTGTGGTGGTGATACTCTTGGCCATTATCTTCATTGGAGCCAATCTAATTAGAGTCCATATCACTCAGAAATATACTGAAAGGGTAAGCAGAGTACTCAGAGGACAGCTGATAACCCTTGTCCTATCTGTGTGACATGCCCAACATAGACTGTTTATTACCATGTGCGAGGGAGCGGGGGCTAGGGGCGGCCGTGAACTCCCTAGCGCCCCCTACCGTCACGTTGGGGTGAACGTAGCACCCTCAGAATCTCGCCCACCACGACTTTGATGACCAATTATTATATATATATATATATATATATATATATATATATATATATATATATATATATATATATATATATATAGTATGGAGGCTGCCTGTTTCCCTAGTGGACGGTACTAGTGTTCCTGTCCCTACTCCAGACTGGGGTATCTATATGCGTCCCGCCTTAAGGGCTATGTGTGCCTCCAAACCTCCCCTTCAGCACGCCCCAAGCCTCGCAGCTGTTCTGGGGACGTTTGGATGGTCCCTCGCCCCTCGGGTGCCCTTGTTCTCTCTCTCGGGCCCCGGGGCTCCTCGCCCACCTGGCGCCCCCTTGGGTCGGGCTCGCTATCTCCAGCCCGCTCCCGGCGCCCTGGGCCTCTCTTACTGGCCTCCAGCTAATCGCTGGCACCCCCGGGGTCCGGCTCGCTAGCGCCGCCTAATACCGGCGCCCCTTGAGTCCGGCTTCTCGCCGGCGTCCAGCTAACCGCCGGCTCGCTCTCGCCGCCCTAGTCTCGGCGCCCTTGGGCCGGCTCGCTCTCGCCGCCCTAGTCTCGGCGCCCTTGGGCCGGCTCGCTCTCGCCGCCCTAGTCTCGGCGCCCTTGGGCCGGCTCGGTCTCACTTCTTATTCTGCCCCGCTCTGGGGCCTTGCCCTCTCTAGGGCAGGGGCCTAGCGCCTCGCGCTCTGTCCTTGCCCCACTCCGGGGCCTTGCCCTCTCTAGGGCTGACACCGCGCGCCCCGCGCTCTGTCCTTGCCCCACTCCGGGGCCTTGCCCTCTCTAGGGCTGACACCGCGCGCCCTGTCTCTGCCCCGCCCTGGGGCCTTGCCCTCTCTAGGGCTGACACCGCGCGCCCCGCGCTCTGTCTCTGCCCCGCCCTGGGGCCTTGCCCTCTCTAGGGCCGACACCGCGCGCCTTGTCTCTGCCCCGCTCTGGGGCCTTGCCCTCTCTAGGGCTGACGCCGCGCACCTCACGCTAGGGGCACAGGTGCTCGCTGCCGTGCCTGTCCCCTTGACCCTTCGCTGGGTCTGTTTGCCCGACTGGGCAAACACCGCCCTTATGGGCTGGGGCCTGCACCCCGCACACCGCGCCTCCCTGGCGCAATACGGTGCCTCTTCGGCACCAACAATAGTGCCCCTGGCACTGTGCCCTTACTGGGCACTGGGAACCCCCAAGCTGTGGGGGAGCTCCCGTGAGGCCTCCTCGCTCCCCTACAGCCTCACCCGGTCCTCCGGTGCAAACTGTTACTCAAACTCCAGCCATCTGGCTGTAACATAAACACAGAGGCTCCATACGCCTATCCATAACTCCAAGCCCTGCCAGGGCTCTCAGTCCTACCTCCCGTCAGGGTGATCCTGTTCCCCGCATCATCGCAGCCGGTTAGTGTTGTAAGGCTGCGACCACCAACTCAGGCCACTCAGCTCGAGCCGCAGAGCTCCTGCTCCTGCGGCAGCCAGAAGGGAACTGTGAGTCAGGCTCCGGCCTAAGCTGTTTATAAAGGCCTGGCCCTGCCCCCTTCTGGCCATGTGACCCACCTGGTCGCCCTGGTAACCAGCACCTGAGCTGCCTGGGTGATTGGCAGCTCTGCCAATCACCCTCACAGTCACGGGGCACCTACGTGACTCCGTGACACCATGGTGTTCACAACTGGGAAATGTCCTTGGGCTCTACCTAATGTCCCAGAAGGGCACTGTTAAGGTCAAGGCGTTAGAAAAAAGAATACAGAGTCAAGGGTATAGGTTGTAGCCATGTTGGTCTAAGGACACAGGCAGACACGGTTATTTGGGTAAATCTGGTATCTTTTATTAGACCAACTCAAATAGTTGGAAAAAATCTTCTTTGCAAGCTTTTGTGTACAAATAGCCTTTGAGGAAGCAGCTGCAGTTAGTATGCAGATTGCTTTGGAAGAGGACAACTCAAATGGGTTAATGAAGAATCTGTTTTCCATCTTTGTGATGCAACAATGGAGAACTAGAAGCACATTGCTACAGAGCCACAGGGACAAGCTGTGCTCCAGACTTGGCACTGAAGGTCACCCCATCAACTCAGCTTTCAGTGTGTATTGGTCCGCTCAGGCTGGGGAGGCCAGCCACATCACTACCTTGTATGCTTTTCATTACAGAAGATGACATGTCTAACCCTGCCAGCCCAATGCACCACTGAGGCTTAGGATGGATTTTTGACCATTTTCATTATCTGTGTATTTCAAGGCAGGTGTTCCAGTTCCATTCTCCTCAATATAGAATGGGATATTTATCCCCTGAGCATTGAAATTTCCTGAAATTCAGCCACAAGCTTTTGAGTAAAAAATCTGTCATCAAAGGCACCATCAAGGCTGGTAAACCACATAATTGGCTGGACTTTCCAAAATTCCTACCCTTGGAAATCTTAGCTGCAGAGCTGGTATTTCAGGTAGGAGAGATCCCACTGAAAACCTTTCACTGTATGCAATGTTTTCCTTCAGATCATTCAAAGCACCAGCAGCACAAGCAATGGGGAGTTGAATCAGCAGATGGGGATGTTGAGCAGCCAGGAGATGGAGGCTGCCGTTCACATCCAAGGCAACAAAACCTCTTCAACTGTTTGTGTGCGACTACAAACACGTGAGTCCAGCGATAGTCCAGGCTCCATGCAAACAGCAAATGAATCTGAAAGTAGGGGGTGATAAATCCTTATAGTACTGATGTGCAAGACCTTAAATTTGCTAGGACCCCAGTTTGGTTTGAGTTTTAAACACAACTAGGATGTGAAGACCTCAGAGTCCATATATAATATTGATTTTCAAAGCAGGTTTTGGAGAAGCACCTTCTGTTCTCACTTTAGCAATCTCTGCTTGGTCTGAGTGATTTCAGTCAACAGCAGATCCAGGATTAAGATCCTTCTGTTTGACTACTCCCTTTTCCACTCCCACTACATTTTACGACCAACCCTGTTCTGCTTTTTGCATCCTGAGATGTAGAAGCACATCCTCGCCATCTGCTAAATTTGTTTAATTAATTTAGTTCCCTGTACACACCATAGCTGCAGGATCTCACTCTAAAGGCTCTATCTGCAGGTACACAAAATAAAAATATAGTAGTTATAAATCTATGAACACTAACAAATGTGTTGACAGTAATTACAAGCTGAACTCTAAATAAGGCACCGTCAACCACGTAACTCAAAACACACAAGGCTCCAGCTGTTCTCCCTGGCACATCGTAATCAGGGCTTGGAACAATGCATTCTGGATTTGCTGCTTTTCTGTTCATTTATATACCAAATATTTGAGTGTTCTGGGGTTTGTACAGTAAATCTCACTCTGCAATGCCTTCCAGAGTCTCACTGGCATTTGTGTCCTGGACAGGAAGAAATGTTTTGTTGTGAAGATGGAGAAGGTTGCAGTCCCGGGCCTGGCTGAAGCTGCCCAGAGAATCGAGCACTTCAACACACAGGTGAAAGGAGCGGTACCAGAGGATTCAGGATGTCTCTGCTGAGTGGTTTCTCAAGGTTGCTTAGCTCTTCCCAGAACACACTGTCTTGCCTGTTTTACAGGAGGACAACAGATTCTCCTACAGCTTCCTTGAGGGGCTGATGACAGATCGCGCAGCTCTGGGAGAGCCCCTGAACAGTCCGTGTAGTGATGTCCCACCTACCGGACTGAGATAGGAGCCAGGGTTATGTTTATTGCATCGAATGGTGGCACCAGCTCATGGGGCTGATTCACATCTTGCAACCTCAGGGGAAAACTCACAGGGAAAAAGGCCAAAGCACTTATGGAGGAGGGTTCATAGGATCCCTATATTATCTACTACAATAACTGGTAACTTTTTAAGGTGGTAGACTAGAACAACCCAGCTCAGGCTGGAGGCAGGCCAGCATTAGGTCTGTGCGAAGTGGCTAGTATTTGCTTCGGATTGGGCCGATTCAGGGGACAATTGTTTGATTCCGCTGCTGCTAAATCAGCCGAATCTCCGAATCACACCGGCCCCATCCCCCGCCCCCTCTCCCAGCCCCGCATGCCCCAGCTCCCAGGTTTTTGGAAAACCCCCCCCCGCACACTGGCTCCTACCAGGTTGGGGTGATCCCTGCTGCCCCCCACTGCCCCATGCCACATGAGGGGGGTTCTGCCATGAGCCCCCCAACCCCTGCCTTCTTTCCCAGCCTCCCCCTATGGGTGCCCCACTTGACCCCATATCTCAGCCCTTTAAAAAAAAAAAAAGCCTCCACTCACTGGCTGCTGCCAGGTGGGGGAGGCAATCCCCACTGCCCCATGCTGCATGGGGGGTCTCTGCCACAAGCCCCCAGAGGCCACTGCAGGAGCTGGTATGTCCAGAGGGTGTTTTGTTTTGTTTTTTAAGAGCTGGGGTGGGCAGGGCAGCCATGGATGGGGGCTGGGAGAGCAGGGAGCTCATGATAGATCCTCCCATGCAGTGTGGGGCAGTGCAGGGCAGCAGGGATTGCCCCCCACCCAACAGCAACTAGTGAGTGGGGGCTTTTTTTTAAAACATCCAGGAGCTGGGGCCAGGCGGGGCAGCCATGGGGAGGCTAGGAGAGTGGTGAGGGGTCAGGGGGGCTGGGGGTAGCAGGCAGGAGATGAGACCTGGCAGGGGTCCCACCACAGTCCCCTCCCCCCTCCTCCAGACCCTCCCTCCCCCACCCCCTACTTACCAACATGGAGTCTGGGTCTAGCTCCCTGCTGTAGCAAGCGGGGACTGCCTGAATCACCGAAGCTCTCTGAATCTTTTCTAAATCAATTCGGAGAGCTTCAAATCAATTCAGACCTTTTAACTGGTCTCCTGATTCGATTTGAATTTGGAGATTCAGTCACCAAATTCAGCCAAATCACCTCCGAATTGAATCAGCACCCGAAGCTTTGCACAGCCCTAACCAGCATCTCTGACCCAGTCACTGCCAATGCTGCTGCCACCCCCCGCCAGTGCCTGGCTGCAGAGTAGGCAAAACCCCATGCCACCAAAGTCCTCTTGCTCCATGCACTGGATGTAATGACTCCATGGGCCAACTCCAGCATGCAGGGCATTTGTTACTTATTCTTGTTCTACCCCTTTGCTGTCTCCCTGGCCTCACCATCAGCCTCCAGTTGTGAGGATGTACACAGCATCCTCTGGAGGTAAGGTTTCATAGGGGCATTTGCCATAAAAGCTACTATAAACTTACCATTTTGGAGTGCAGAGAACAAGATTTTGTGAAAGATGCCATTTATACACCTGTGGTCTGGGGAACAAATCAGTTTTACTTACACACAGGAGCCTAAAGGCTTGACTTCTCCCACTGCATGAGTGACATCACTCTCAACCTTCCAGCTTACTGTTTAGTTTCACTTTAACAGTGAGCTGCAATTTTAAATCAAGCACAAATTTCATAAGCCAGGCTGAGAGGCATTCACTTCCAAGAGCTCTTGAGGAAAGTCTTGTATAGAGCTGGCTCTGACTCTGAAAGACAGACAGCCCAAGCTAGGAAAGCTAGTGATTGGCTATAGAAGGTGAAGATGCAGCCAGAAACCTGGTGCCGTGGACTGCGGTTGGCAAATGTGTCTCATCTAAGTACGGTAATTTTTGTAGTTCATTCCATTTCCTGCTCAATCTATACTTCGGTTTAATGCAGAATTAATTAGAGTCAAATCCTGCCCTCATACTCCAGTTGAAATCACTAGATCTGATTCTTTTTTCATATTTCATAAGGTACCTCCACTGACATCTACAAAGAAACAGGAAGGTTAGCCTAGCATGAGGTGAATTAAGTCCAACCTGTGAGTAGAATTTGGGTTTAAGGTCCTAGGTTTGCCTTATCCAAAAAACTTTCCCCAGGGAACCCAGCATACTGCTGCCCTGTTGGCCCAAACTGTGCGGAAAACTGTTTCTAGCTAAACATCAGCAGTAAACCTGGGAGCTCGACCTGCCTATTTGTAAGCTCACATAGCCCCATTGCTGCAATGCATCACAGCCCTTAATGCATTTGCTGTCACCACAGCTCTCCAGCAGGTAAGTTTCAACATCCTTTTACAGACTGGAAACAGAAATTAAGAATAGCATTCTTCTGTTTTGTAGTCATCTAAATGGCCATTTTTATACTTATACATCCAGGCAGCTTCTGTTTCTAGGCGCACAGCTGTCAGGAGGGGAGGGGGAAGGGGCAGAAATGGGGGAGCTGGAGTGGGCTTAAACCTGGAGCTCGCTGACTTCCTCACACAGCGCTCTAATCACCCCAGCACAGGTGTCTGGTATGCCTTTTGAAACTCATCCTGTGGGCAATCACAAGGAGCTATATAGGAAATACAGGGTGCAAGGGGGTGTTGGTTTCATAAGGTAGCTGCTAGCATGGAAAGGGAGGGGTGGGGGGAAGGGTAGCTGGGCCCCTTGCTCCCAATGAGGCAGAAGCCAAAGCCTGCACTGCCCTGCAATTTTTTTTCGAGAATTATGTTACTGGCTCAGCTTCAAAAGGATCATTAGAGAAAGGAGTAAATAATGCCTGACCTGTGGTGTGGCATTTGGAGTCCTGTGCTGGGAAACAAAAGAAGCTCTGGTTTAAGTCTTCTGTGGGTGAGGGGGGCCAGGGTCTCTGGACTCCTATGTGAGTGCCCTAGCCACTGAACTATAGGAGCAGAAGAGGAACACACATATGTAGCTCTTCTCCTTTCTGTTCCTGAGGCTGTCTGGTATTCACAGGTTCTGGACAACTCCATTTTCAGGTCCACTGCATGTCCACAAAGGGCACAACAGTCTATGGCATCTACTGTGCATGGCTCAGTTGGCAAGACTATGTAGTTATCCAGGCATCAAGGCTACACATGGAACAATGGAATACCTCTGAACATGGAAGTAACAAAAATTCCCTCTACACATCAAAAAATAGCCACTTGTATGACCAGGAAAGAAAAGACTGCCATGCTAGGTGACTAGTTCAAGGCCACGTAGAAGGTCAGCCAGAGCCAGAACCAGAGCCAGACAAAGTCCTTTGGGTAAATCTGATATCTTTTCTTAGACCAACTCAAATAGTTGGAAACAAATCTTCTTTGCAAGCTTTCAGGCACAAACACCCTTTGCCAGGCTGAGGAAAGACAGAGTCAGAAGCACCTGGTTTATAAGCCAGGGCCTTAACCAGTCTTCCCTTGTGCCACACCTCAGTCACCTGATCTTCAAGACATGTTTAGGGCTATGTAAATGTTGGTGTCAAAGCAGAACAGCCAGAATAAAGGCCCTCTTAAACATTCCTGGCCAAATTCTCCTCTCACAGACTTCAAGTGATGCTTCATGATCCTTACCCATTTTTGACTTCGTTTTTGACTCCCACTGCAAAGGGATAAAAGCAGCTTTCTTTCCTGATCTTCACCTCTTCCATGAGAGAGGGTAATTAGGATATTTTGAGGGCAAAGTCTGCTTTTATGTTTTATTTTTCAAGTAGACCCTGCTTTAACAGCTACATTCATCATGGAGATAGACAGTTAGCGCTGATTCCTACAAACCTGCTGTCCTTTTAGGAGTGATCTTTCTATGGGTGTGTCAACACTGGTTAAGAGTGAAGACACACAACATAATTATTGTAGACTAAAGCTGCTTTACTCTGTAGTAAAATGCAATGGACACACAACACACAGTCTCTCACCGGTGTAAGTTGCTTCACCTCTACATGAAGTTACCCTTGGAAAGCGAGGAGCAGATCAGTGGATGCATCTACATGAGATGTTTGCTGTGGAGATGCTTAATTAGCTCCACAGTAAAGGTCTCTGTGTCTACACATAAGCCTCTATTAGGGTGCACAAAACTAATAAACTCTGGAGCAGGCTAGTACTTGTAAATATGAGCCTGCTCCAGAGTTTTTTGACGTGAACCAGTACAAGTGTAGATGCTGCCGGCTGGCTGGGGCATGAAGGTACTTCAGTGTGGGGGCTGCCTCCCAGCTAGCCTCATACTGAAATGCCCTCATGCCCCAGCCAGCCCCTCACAGCACGTTGAGCCCCAGGCTGCTGCCAACCAGGGCTGCTCTGACAGGGCTCAATGTGCTGCACATGAATAAGCTCCAGAGTTTTCTGCTCCTGGGCATGTATTCAAACAGCATGCCCAGGAGCAAAGAACTCTAGAGTTTATTTGTGCGTATTAATTGCACATTAATTACACATTAATTGTACAGGGTTGCCTTCCATTGTGGTGGGTCAACAGAACAAAACATTGGCGTTTTGTGGTTGCCCTTTGTGGTGATGTCCTGCCTGGTGGTTGAATGCTTCTGGCTGCTCCTGTGCTTCGCTCTTGCTTCTCTGAGGATCATCACTTTGATGTGGTGGAGAGGCTTGTGTATTCCAATGACCCTGAGCAATGCCGTCTGGAGCTCACCCTCCTGGTAGGGCCATCCATGGTGGTAAGGTCGAGGGGGAGGTTCCGGACAAAGATGATCCAAGAAGTCCTCAACAGCGGAGCAGGCAGAGGAAGGCTGTGGCCCCAATGGCTGTGAACCCTATTAATCCAGGGATAAAAGAAGCCAAGAGCAAAGCAGCCCACCATATACAGACCTTCTATAATTGGGACTGTTGCTATCAATCATTAAACTTTATTTTTGGGTATGTGTAAGTGGAGTTGTTAATCCAATTAAATCACTTGCTTACATACAATCCGGATATGTTGTGTGTTGGTTCCTAGGTCACAGCTGATCTTCTAAGTAAGGCCTCGTTTAGCACATCCGCCCTATCTCGCCTGCCACAACTTGTTGTAAAAAAAAAAGGAGGGAGACTTGCTGTTCTAAATTGCTGTTGACCTTTGGACTGATTAGGATTTTTTTTCTCACACCCTGCTCCATTTTTTGATTACGCAGCAATACCAAGGTTGCTGGCTGTCTACCTCCATTTCTATTCCTGTACTATTATCCTTAATATTTATTTTTGTGGGTTGCAGGACCATGGGTCTCCGGTTCTTCACTGGGATCCCAGGTCCTACAACACCACCACTCATAATTAATTGATTTGCTTGCTTTGCAGGTTCCTGAATTGAAGCAACCATCAATCCACCAGGTCCTGCCAATCGTGTCACCTTCTTTCTGTATCTAGGTAAGTATAGAGACTCCTCCGAGCCTCAAAAGGAGAGAGTTTCTCACTCTCCTCCTTTACCCTTCCTGGGGCATTGTCCCTACCTTACTCCCATCTGTGCTCTAACTGACTCTCTCCTTGTATCTCTCTTCCTCCCATGGTTGTTGCTGGGTGTGATTTTAAACCGTTCTCCATTCTGCGCCCAGCCAACTGGAACTGACAGGAAGTCACATATCTTGGGGTCTTTGATCTTCCCGCATCTTGTTTTCTCTCCCCTTGTTCATTGTAAGGTAAGGGTCTGTGCTCAGAGCAACCTCTCTAGCACTCCCCACAATCTTCGGGGCCCTTCTCCCAGGCCTCTGGAACATCTTCAGAGGGAGCAGCATGATCCTTGCTGCACCAGTATGTCAAATCAGAAGTGTATACTATTGGACAACTCCAAACAATACTGAACACAGCACAGACCTAGAGCAGGCACAATATTCTACAACCAAGCTCCATATTTTTCTTGGATAAAGAAAATCTACTGGCCAAAAATAATATATAACTACCCTGGGATTGCATTTCCCCAATCACTCTGAGATGTTTCTCTCTCTCTCCCTCTCTCTCTCTCTCTGGCTGTGTGAAGAAGTAAAAGAGGAAGCCTGGGTGGAAGATGGGGTTGTTGGGACAGCGAGACTCACCCTGAGAGATACAGAGATCAGGACACTGGCCAGGATGGCACCACATCATTTTCAAAGCCGGTGCTTCCTCCAGATTGGAGGAGGGAGCCAACAGTTGGTGATTTCAGGCCCTGGGGAAGAGCAGTGAATGGAGAACTCTGGCAGACCAGGAGGCGAAGAATTTCTGGGCTTTACGGGTCCCGGAGCAGAAGTTCTCCCATGAGTGGAGAGGAGCATCCACAGCATCAATGGTCAAAGGATCATTAGACAACCTCAGTGAGTGTAGCAGCAGCATGCTGCAAAAGAAGACTGAAGGTTACAGACCTGGAGGGAGACAAGAGGCCATGGCCTGATTGTAATGAAGATTAAAGCCACTCACCTGCGAAGGCTCAGGGCCACTAGCCTGCCTTGAAAGGTCCTGCGAAGCAGGAGAGGGACCCTAGGACTATTGCATTGGACTGAGGACAGGCACACCAATGCACAGGGTCACCAATGCAGAGGGTCAGTGAAGAGGAGACCCAGAGGCCCACCTGGGTATCACTCCAGGCAGGAACTTATTGGGGACTATGTTTTGTTGAGGGATTTTGTTTGGAATAAGCTTGAGTAGGCCTAGAGTAAGGCCCGTCTGTGGCTAGCCATCAAGGGCCTGTGGGCAAGAAACTGTGCAAGGATGAAAGTCTCCAGTTAAACCCTAACCACCTGGGGGCCAGAAGTAGCTGGCTTCATCAAGTGGCGACAGCCCCGTATGGGTGGAACCAGGGCAAGCTTGATTTATCCACCACATAACAAACTAATTCATTCACCGGCAGTGACTTTTCACTTCTTGTTGTTAACTGATATAGTAAAGGCAGGGGTGTAAGAAAAGGAGGAGCCCCTTTAATGTCCAGGGTGGAACACTTGGAAGGCAGCTGTCAGCATGCTCCAGCTCCCAACAAGCAAAGCATCCCATGAAGTCATGGCAGGAAACTGTGGACAGCCACATCACAGGGGACACCTTCCCGATGGCACATACATACTGGACCCTACAGTAATACAGACCCAGATCATACCAGGTGACTACTTGACAGGCTGCAGTGCTCTTTTCCAGTCAAATGACATTATCACTCCATATTAAGCTAGAGAGTCAACATTTGGCCTGCTGCATGGCAGTCTACCCAACCGTTCCCAAATTTGTATTTGTGTATTTGATTGTTCCAGCCTAACTGCAGTTTTTTGCACTTGTGCACAATGAACTCCTTGACTACCACAGATTTGTAGCAGTACTTCCATACCGGGATGCCAAACTCATGTTTTATGATCTTCAGAGAGAGGCTTTTGAGAACTGCAAATACGTTATCGCCACGGTTAGGTCAAACTACTTTCATTTTGTTTATTTTGACATCAGATTGTCTTTCTCCACTGTTTCTCCACAGATGTCAGTGGATGTACTTTGGATTTTGCCAATATGAAAAAAGAATCAGATCTAGTGTTTTCAACTGGAATAGAAGGGCAGGACTAGACTCTAATTAATTCTGCATTAAACTGGAGTGTAGATTGAGCAGGAAATGGGATGAAATACTTGTAAGTATGAATTACAACAAATACTGTACTTAGATGAGGCATATTTGCCAACAACAGTCCACAGCACCAGGTTTCTGGCTGCATCTTCACCTTCTGTAGCCAATCACTAGCTTTCCTAGTCTGGGCTCTCTGTCTTCCTGAGGTAAAGCCAGTTCTGTACAAGGCTTTCCTCGAGAGCTCTTGGAAGAGAATACCGCTCAGCCTGGCTTAGGAAACTTGTGCCTGATTTAAATTTGCAGCTCGCTGTTAAAGTGAAACTAAACAGTAAGCTGGGAGGTTGAAAGCGATGTCAATGCCAGAAGCCTCTAGACTCTAGAGCGTGAAACTGGATTGTGCTGAAGACCACAGGTGTGTAAATGACATCTTTCACTAAGACTTGTTCTCTGCACTCCAAAATGGAAAGTTTATAGTAGTTATGGCAAATGCCCCTATGAAATCGTACCTCCAGAGGATGCTGTGTACATCCTCACAACTGGAGGCTGATGGTGAGGCCGGGGAGACAGCAAAGGGATAGAACAAGAATCAGTAACAAATGCCCTGCATGCTGGAGTTGGCCCATGGAGTCATTAGATCCAGTGCATTGAGCCAGAGGACTTTGGTGGCATGGGACTTTGCCTACCCTGCAGTCAAACACGGCAGGTGGAGTGGCAGCAGCACTGGCAGTAGTGCTGGCCTGCCTCCAGCCTCTTTCCCAATTCCACATTTATTTTCTTATGTTTTAAGAGGGGCATCGTTGATTGAAAAACTTAGGCTTTAACAAATGCAAGTCTCAGCTGGGTGAAGCATACTTCCTTGTGAATTTATGCTAATAACATCATACTAAATTAGGGCTATCCAGCTGGTGGCCCATGGGTTACATGTTGTCTCCAACGGAATAGCATACGGTCTGTGGGCTCCTGTCAGGCCACCACTATCTCGCCCTTCTCTATCTACTGTTGTTCCTGCCACAGCAGCTGGATTCTCCAGGCTGACCTTCCCTCCTCTGGCTTCTACTTCCTCCCCTGGATCCTAGCAGTGGGGCAGCACAGCAGGAGGGGTGCCCATGCTGTACATGACAAAGGCAGGAGCTGGTTGCCTGCACTGCAGATGGGCAGCATGTGGGGCTGGGAGGCGAGGGGAGGGGGCTGCTGCTTGTGCAGTGAAGGGGAGCTAGGCTGCCCACATAGCCAGGGAAGGGGGGAAGGGAGCCTGGCAGGGGGTGCATTGGGCTGCCCTTGTGGTAGGAGAGAGCCCAAGGTTGGGAGGCCACATGTGTGGCAAGTGGATCCCTGGCAACGTGGCTGGCACTTTGTGTGGCCCCTGACTGCTCAGAAGCTGGATAGCCATGCCTGATCAGAAGTTAAACCATTTGAAAAACCTACCACATGTTTTCCACATGCTATTTACTTGTTGGATGTTTTTCTGCTTAGACAGTGGAAGCCGACAGACTGTTTCACTTTTCTGTTTAGAATTAGTTTCATTGACAGGTTCTAGGTACTGCAACATGAGCTGGAAAAGACTACTTGTTTAAAAACAGTTACTTCCATTTTAAGTAAATCAAAACCTTCCAACATTTCTACTAGTGTACTATTACAGTTTAAATGTTGACCTCCAAATCAGGTTAATAGAGTGTTTGACAACAGGCTTTTATGCAAACTTTAGAAGGGGATATTTTTCCTTTGAAAATATCATCCATCATTATTAATCTTAATTGCACAATAAAGTCAATTTTCTAGTAACTCAAGGGAAGCTGGGAAGACCTGTTCATCTTGACCCAGAAGAACTACATTTCCCAGACTGCTCTCTAGTCAACTCATGCATCCCTTGTAATGATTCAGGATAGGTTGGGGACTACACTTCCCAGTGTGCTCCTCAGAGACATGCTCTGTGCGGAGATGTTCAAGGCCTGGCACTGGGGGGCTGCTATGTTATGGAGCTGAGCAAGGCATTAATCGAGCACTAGAAAACAAAGACTTACTGCTCTGGAGACCCCAGCAAAGGTTGGCAGAAGGGTTCCGGGAGGTAAGTTATAGCCCAGAGGAGGGGAGGCACAAATTAGGAGTCTGTTTATACTGGGCTGGGAGGTGCCGGGTTCTGGCTGCTGGAAATGCTAGGGCGCTGGTGGAGACAGAATAGCTGGGCTGTGTGATAGGCAGAGCGAGGGCACATGGTGTCAGTGCCTTAAAAGTATATCAGAAGACCGGGCCATCTGCATAGAAGCAGGTGCTGGATGGGGCATGAGCTGATTTTGCCCATGTCTGTGTGTTAAGTTGGACATGCAGTATTTGTCCTCTGTAAGTGTCAGAGGACAGTAATGATCTTCCCTATTACACAGGCAGGAGTTGTGTCATGACTAAGCTCAGATGCTGTTTTGTGTATCACTTTGTCCACCATAGGGTACAATCAGCAGGACAGTTTCTTTCAATGTTGTGGTAATAAAAGTTTACAATAGGTAAAGGTCTCATTTCAGACATATATAAAAATATATATACTGGACTTCTGGCTGACAAACCATTCATTCTGTCCATCCTATAGAGCTCTTAATAGCTACAATCCTGCCAAAGAATGTCTGTACTTCCCCTTTCCTTGGGGTGAACACTGCACATCTGATAAAACCGAATTAGTTGTAAAGCTCTAAAGTACGTTGTCTGGGAAAACAACTAGATTAGGGACCTCTGAGAGGGCAAGTGGATTATTTTAGCTAAATTTTGCAAGTGCTTATTGCTGTCCTATTCAAACAGCTCTGGAATCTGTGAGTGCCGTACAAGGGAGGAAATATTTGTCAAGTGTAATATACAGGCTGTTTGCTGTGGCTCTAGTTTGTTGTTTGTTGTAAAGCAGCTAATCAAGCTGTGAGAGGGAAACTGATAGCAAATTGGATATACACTGCATTTTGCTCAGGCAAATTAACACTGGCTTTGTAGATGACTGCAGCCTTGCAGCGGGATGTAAGGGTCACAGGAAAAAACCCCTAAAAAACAAAACCAACCTCTTGCTTTTTTAATTTTTTCTCAAAATATGTAAAACCACTAATCACATATTAGACCGCCTTTCGCAGTAGCTTCAAGTTGAGTTAAAATGCAGAAACTTTGGTATAGATAATATTTGTATTTATAAGTTCAGTTTTGTGGCCAGCTGCCTCCTGGGGGTGGAGGGATTGGGGAGGGGGGAATAACAACCAAAATGACTTGTATATATTTTGGTAATTTGTTCCAAATTTGGGTCTGTGTTCTATAATTGCATATTTGGCAGTACAAAGCCTGTTTAACTTCAGTGGGACTCTACTGACACATGGTTATGGAGATAAAATTGTATGACTAGGGCCTTAGATGTGTCTGCTACCTACAATATTTGTCATATGCAGGCTTTGTGGACATTGAAAACACTTTAAAATTATAACACTTTATAACTGATCCACTATAACTGTTCAATCTGTCTGCTCTTTCCTACTTAAGTGGAAGCTAAACTACAACATTACCTGTTTCATTCAGGGCATTATGATTAGCTTCACTTACTGGGGACTAGGAATGGATGGATGAAACAGTTGCATCAAATTGGCTGATGTATGCTCCAAGCACCCACCCTCTTGAAACAGTTCAGCGTTACATTTGTCCACAGCCCCAGAAGTCAAAACTTCTTTCGCTGTACAGGCTGTATGTAACTTGATATTGGCTATCAAGGAAGTGCTGCGGTTCAGTGAATCTCTTTTGAGACTTCTTCAAGGCTCACCATTTCTTTTTCTATGCTTTGAATCCCCAAATGTGGCCCCGAACCTTTGCTTGGCATCTCCTTTCTGACACCTCCACAGCTGGTGTGGTGGCATTTGGGGGTTTGCTGGAGAATGCAGAGCTGCCTGCTACCAAGGGGTAGTGGGAAGCCAACGCAAATTGGGGGAAGGTCTGACTTGCTGCGGTGGATGGATTGGGCACAGGGCCTTGAGGTTTACGGGGGAGACCAGTCATCCCACGCCCTTCTGCTGAATCCGACCATGAGGGCCAGCTCCACCCTGCCCCAGCGCAAAGAGGTCTCTCCTAGGGATAAGCGCGGCGCGTGGCTGAGCTGTTAGGGGAACAGCACGCGACTTCAAGTGACCAGCACTGCACGATCCGGAGTGAGGACGGGTGCGGGCCGCGGTTTCTCCCCACGCCTGGGATACAGACCGCTCGGACTCACGGCACTGACGTCGTTCAGTGAGATCAGTTCAACGCCAGCCCGCTTTACACCACACCCGCCAGTCACGACCTCCTGGCCCGGCGGCCTGGCTCGCGTCTTGCCCGGGGCGCGGGTGGCGCCAGGAGGCAGTGCCGGTACGCACCGAGAGCTCACCCGCGTCAGGGCGCAGCGCCCGCCCGCCCTCAGCGCCTGGGCCCCGCCAGAGGCGCGGCCCAGCCCCACCGACATCAACGGCAGCAGGATCCGCGCGGGGCGGGGCGAGTGCTGACTGGCGGGGCGGGGCCTGCCAGCGCCCCGCCTCCTCCTCCGCGGGCGACAGGCACATGCGTGGCGAATACCCAGGAGTGCTGCGAGCGCTGCGCATGCGCTGTGCCGGCTGGGCGCCCCCTGTCGGCTGCCGGGGGGGGGGGCCGCGGCGCCTGCGCACTGGGGCGGAGTCCGCGCCGCCCTCAGTCCACCGACGCGTCCCGGGGAGCGGGACAGCGCCCGCCGGCCTCCCTTCCTCCCTCCTCGGCCTCCGTCCAGGTGCGACCTGCGCGGGGCGGCGGGAGGCCGGTTACTCGCGCCTGTGGCGACCCCGTGTGCGGGAGGAGGGTCCGGGACAGCGGAGCCCGCCCGGGGCTGCGGCGGTGTCCTGCGAGCGGCTCGGGCTGCTCCCGCCGGCCACATCATCACCCGGCGGCGGAGCCCGGCTGTGGAGCACGAGCTAGCGGCGTCCCGCGCGGTCCCGGCCGCCGCAGCCGGGATGGGGCCACTGCCGGGCGCTGCTCTAGCCCGGAGGATGGTAGTCTGAGCGAGGAGGCAGCTTGTCTCTCCAGGGAGATGGCATCGTTGCAGCGGGCCGATGTTCAGGACAGTCTGGGCCAAGTTAGTTTGCTGGACCAAGACCTATTAAATACTCTGAGATGGGTTTTCGACCGTTCCGGTCGGTGGTCCCCGGCGGCCGGACGAGCAGTGGGGAATCCCCTGCACGTCAGCAAAATCGGACGTGCCAGCGGCTTCTCTGCGCCAACTGCATACGCCTGTGGCCTTCCAGAGGACCCCCAGGGTACACCCCCGCCCTAAGTAGTTGCTCAGGGATGTAGGGGGGTAGTTACAAAGGCCAAGGCAGAGATGGAACTGGGACTAGCTTCCCAGATTAAGGAAAATAAGAAGTCCTTTTTTAAATACATAGGGGGTAAAAACAAGGTCCTGGGTAATGTGGGGCCCTTGCAGGACGCATTGGGAAACTTGGTCGTCGTACCGGACGGCAGAGCTAACATGTTTAATGACTTTGCCTCCGTCTTCCTAAGTAGGGACCAGAACAGCCACCTCCCTGGTGGGCCCCCCTTGGGCCTCGGGGGAGGCACACCTGGGCCACGGGTTAGCAAGGATTTAGTCAGGGAGCTTCTGGAGGGGTTGGACGTATTCAAGTCAGCCGGTCCGGATGATCTCCACCCTAGAGTTCTAAAGGAACTGGCCGAGGTCATTGCAAGTCCCCTGGCACAGCTTTACCAGCACTCGTGGTGCTCTGGTGAGGTACCGAAGGACTGGAAGAGGGCCAATGTGGTCCTCCCCTTCAAAAAAGGCAGGAAAGAAGACCCGGGAAACTATAGGCCAGTTAGTCTCACCTCGATCCTAGGCAAGCTGTTCAAGGAAATCATGCTGGCACACATCCAGGAGGGGCCAGCAGGGGACTGCATGCTTAGGGGCAACCAACACGGGTTCATCAGTGGCAGGTCCTGTCAGACCAGCCTTTTACAATCAGATCACCAGATCATTGGCTGCAGGGGTAGCAGTGGATATAGTCTTCCTGGACTTCCGGAAGGCTTTTGACACTGTCTCTCACCCCGTTCTCATTAAGAAACTGGGGGGCTGTGGTGTAGACACCCACACAGTCAAATGGGTCGCCAACTATGACCCAGAGGGTGATAGTGGATGGGTCCTTCTCAGCCTGGAAGGACGTGGGCAGTGGGGTCCCACAGGGCTTGGTCCTTGGGCCCGCACTGTTCAACATTTTCCTCAGTGATTTGGACGAGGGGGTAAAAAGCACCCTGTTCAAATTTGCTGATGACACTAAGATGTGGGGGGATGTGGGCACACTGGAAGGATGCAACAGGCTACAATCAGACCTAGACAGGTTACAAGGGTGGGCAGATGAGAATAGGATGGGTTTCAACACAGACAAGTACAAGGTGATGCACCTGGGGAGGAAAAACTGGCACCATACCTACAGGTTGGGGAACTCCCCTCTTGTCAGCACGGAGGCGGAAAAGGATCTTGGGGTCATCATTGACTCCAAGATGAACATGGGCTGGTAGTGTGGGGATGCAGTCAGGAAGGCCAACCGCACCTTGTCATCCATCCACAGATGCATCTCGAGCAGGTCCAAGGAGGTGATCCTCCCCCTCTATGCGGCACTGGTCAGGCCGCAGCTGGAGTATTGCATCCGGTTCTGGGTGCCGCACTTCAAGAGGGATGTCGACAGCATGGAGAGGGTCCAGAGGAGAGCCACTCTCATGATTGGGGGCAGCAGGGCAGGCCCTATGAGGAGAGGCTACGGGACCTGAACCTGTTCAGCCTCCACAAGAGAAGGCTGAGGCGGGATCTTGTGGCCTGTTATAAACTAGTCAGGGGGGATCAGCAGGCATTGGGGGAGTCACTGTTTTCCCGAGCACCGCCAGGAGTGACCAGGAATAATGGTCACAAGCTGGTAGAGGGTAGGTTTAGGTTAGATATCAGGAGGTGCTACTTCACCGTCAGGGCAGCTAGGATCTGGAACCAACTTCCAAGAGAAGTGGTGCAGGCTCCTACCCCGGGGTGTTAAGAGGAGGTTAGATGAACATCTTGCTGGGATTGTTTGACCCCAGTATTCTTTCCTGCCATGGCAGGGGTTGGACTAGATGATCTGCTCAGGTCCCTTCAGACCCTAGAAACTATGAAACTAAGAGAAATGCAGGTCTCTCAGCTTGAAGGTGGCACAGGAACATTTGGTGCAATTAGTGAGTCGTTAGACCCTACGTGGGAGCTCGACTTAGTGTTGTGTTTTTCATTTGTAGCGCTTGCAGTTCTTGAAGGAAGGGGTCATTAGTTCGGGGTGGACAATTAGTTGGGCCCAGGGGTCACATAGGCTGTTCTGGTGAGCTGTTGCAGGCCAAGTCAGCGTCGCCTCCCATCACAACAACCCACCAGAACTCCCTATGTGGGATGCAGCTCTGGGCGGTGTGTCCAGGAGCGGGTGGGGCAGGCGAGGCTGGGATCACAGGGCAGGGGTGGGAGGCGATGACAGCGCAGGGCCAGGTCAGAGCCACAATCCGCTGCCTGCATGCCCCTGCAACAAGCACAGTTTCTGTGTGACTGTCGGCGCCCCATGATCCTGGCTGCAGATGTAGCTCCCTGCTGACATGGCTCCCCAGAGCTGTTTCTGAGGCCAGGATCTTGGGGCAGTGACAGCATAGGCCTGGGCCAGAGCTGGAAACAACCATTAGGCCTTGTTGGGGAGCCACAGCATCCATGAAGGGGAAAGGAGGGCTACAAGTCCTGCAGAGGAGACTTGAAGGCTCAGGAGGAACTTAACCTAGCTTCCCTTCCCTCGCCTGTCCCCTCTCCTGGACTTGGGCATGCAGCCTGCAGGTGGGTGGTGGCAGCCACAGAGCAGCACGTTTAAGCAATTTTTAGCGATTTGAGCCAGTGGGAAATTCTGATCACTGTCTACCTTAGGAGAAGACAGACTACCCTGCTACTTAGATGTAGGCCAAAGTGGTGCAGAGCGGTGAGGAGGCAGTAGCAGAAGTCCCAGGGAGGGTGCTGTGTCCAGGGCTGGGGGCCAATCTCTGTGGAGACTGACCCCCAGCCCTAGATGCAGCTCCCTACCTGGCCATGCATGGGCTCCATGGAGACCGGCTCCTGGCCCTGGATGCAGAACCCTCACTAGGAGTCCTGCCATTGTTGCTACTCTGCACCGTTGCACCCTACACTTCTCTGTCCCATGCCGAGTTGGCAAGGCATCCTAGGGTGAGCTGCGGGCTGGCACAAGACAGGGGTGCCCCAGTGCCACCTAGCAGGGCCAGAGGACCTACTGAGGGCCAGACCAAAGTGGGCTGTATTTTGCCTACCCCTGCATTAACATGTTACACACAAGGAGACTGAGACAGACAGGTGTGAAGAATTTTATCCTGGGTCATGCACCAAGTTGGTGACAAAGTTGGGAATAGAATAGGGCCCTGACTCTCAATTCAGTGCCATAATTGTTGGGCCACACTGTGCTACTAACAGCCTATGACATAAAAGAAAATATTTTGAGTATTTAAAACACAATTCTGATGTCAGCTTTTATGAGTTTATAATAAACCTGCTTCTGTGGACTCTTGCATGTAGTGCCAGTCACCTGTGGATCATTATCCTGAGCCTCCAGCTGGAGGCAGAGATGGCTTACTCAGACTCCTAACACTGATGACACCTTTTGCTTGGAAGCTTGTTGTAAAACCATATATAACATAGACTTCTTTTTGACAGGTCAGAAATCCAGCATGCTTCCTTTTTACCTGTGCTGTTAAAATTGCTGAGTGTGGCAGAGGTTATTTAGGATACAGTATATTTTTGGAGTAAAATGTGTGCATTTGTCGTATTGTCACTTTTCAGCTCGTGTATTTCATTAGAGGGAGAGAGAGTATATAGTTTGATTTCCCAGCCACTGCACGAATTGTCTTTATATGTTTCATAACTGTCCTTTAGCCTTCATAGCTCTGCTGAGATCTCATGCTTTATGCTGAGCTGATAGCCTCACAGATCTGTAATGACGCTATTTTACATGCACAGTATTTTTTCAGATCTTTGTTTGGTTAAATGTTTATATTAACAGACATCAGTTGTCAGCACTTGGGGTCTGGTATACCCTCTCTGAAACCTAACTCCATATTATGGCCTAGTCGTCATCTGCTTTTTCACCTTCTACTCTTGTTAGAGTTTTTGGCACTCAGAAATATGGACGTAATATCATCATCATCATTGTTGCTTCGTTCACTGCAGTAAGAATGTTTATGCCATGATCCAAAAGTGTGATTACAGTTCACATAAGCTCACCCAAGCTAGGTTCAAACCTGCTAGCTCAGGCAGCAGCAGTAGTGCAGCAGTGCAAGCTTCAGCTTCCAGTTATTTATCTCCGTCTCTGCAGGGCACACTGAAGTCCATGTTTCTGTGATTAGACTGTTCTCCAGGTAGGTAGTTTAATGTTAGCTACATAAGGCACCTTCAGATTGCTGTTGCAATAACACTTTTGGATTGCTGTGTAGATGCGTCCAGGGTCTGTGATTTGTCTGCTCTGGATAAACCTGTGTGTTGTGAGAGAAGGCAGGGTTTGGGTCACCTGACTGATGGCAGTGTGTTGGTCGAGGACTGCGATTTGTTGAGACTGCTCCTAAAATTCTGCACACACCCCTTGAAATTGTAGGAATGTGAGAGGAATGTAGGAGTGTTATATCACTTCTATGGCTGTACATCTTGGTGGTCCTGCACAGATGAAAAAGTAAAAACTGTGTTTAATGTTGATGAAGTGTTACTTACTTGCTTTCAATGTTTTCTGTTCCAAGGAGTTTACTATCTGTCTGAAGTAGAGGTCATGCTTCTGGAGAATGGTGGGTGTACTCGGATTCCACTTACAGTTTCAGAGCGTTTTAATATTCTGAGTTCAGTTGATCATCAGTTACTTGATGTTTAATTGCTTGCTGCTAGACTTCAGAGTTGCTGTTTTGGACTATGCATGATGAAGAGGAAAATGCCGTATTGGTTCCTCAGTAGTGGGCTTTGTTTCTGCTCAGAAGCTTTAATTCCAGTACTAGATCCCTTCAACTATTTTACACTAAGATTTGTCACCAAGGGTTTTTTTTGTCAAAATGTTACCATTCTTATTGATCATTCTTTCACTATCCCACAAGATAAATCTGTTTTAAAAGAGTCACCACGTACCTCAACTAAAATGTTGAGGCTGCTGTGACGGGGTGTAATATTAAGACCAGAGATGCATGAATGGCTTGTCCAGTGGCAAGTCAAGCTCTCCCTGTTTTTAAAAAGAAGTGTGAACCTAGGACATGGGCTTGCCTGTGGACATAGACTGCTCAATTCTCACAGGTTCGCACAGCTCCCTCCTTGGTTGTATGGTACTCTCATGGTACAGTTTGGTCTGGACTTATGTCTTCAGCTTCACTTTTCTTCAGTAGTCCATAATATAAGTTACAATGTAGACTAAAGTCAGGGCATATCTTGTGCCCTTTTGTTATTGGTGCAGCATATCTATGTTAGGCTTTATTCCCCTGTATCTGCCTCCCTATACACCACTTCATAAATCCATAATGCAGACTAGCACTTGACCACTCTGTCATTTGTGGCTTGCACTTTACCTCCTATAGTACCTGGATTTTTTTAAAATGTGAGCTAGATTAGGTCTTTTTGGGTAAAGGACCCTTGGCAATGGTAAAAGGCAGGGGTTTTCAACCTTTTTAAACAACCCCTTCTGTCTCAAAGTTTCAGCTCATGTACCCCTTTATATTTTGTTCTTGTTTTTAATATTACCAGCAGGAGCACACAGAGCCCCCTCAGTGTGGGGCAGCCACATAGGTCTTCACGGACAAGGGGAACCAGCTGCAGCCGTTGTTTGCTGGGCTCGGGTAATAAAGCTGCAGCGCCCCTGGTTGCCCCCGAGCGCAGCCGGCTGCACACATCGCACAGGGCTGAATGGTGTTCTGTGTCACACCTGGCAGGGGCTGCCTGGCTACCAACCCACCCGCCACAGCGGGTCCAAGGAGGTCTTCATGGGGTCCTGACCACGCGGCCTTAGGCGGAGGCTTCACGGGCCTGGGAGTGAGGGACAAGCAGGGCTCAGCAGCAAAGGAAGAAGTTGCTCAAGTGTGAGAGGAAGAAAGTCAGTGAGCACCTCAGCCCCTGAGGGACAGCATGGCTCTGCCCTGCTCCGGGCTGTGCCCTGCGGCTGCGGTGTGGCTAGGCCCAGCTGTGGACATGGGCGCTGCTGGCCACCAATGCTGCACTCTAGCTGGGACTCCTCCAGAGCCCAGCTGAGGAACTGCGCCTCTGCTGCTGCCTGCCCACCCCTCTGGGGCCAGGGCCGCGGGGCTCTGCCAGGCCGGCACACAGCTGTGTGCAAAACCCAAGTCAGAGAAAAGGATGCATTTGACAAGCGTTCAGCTGAGGACCATGGCTTATTTTCCAATATTTTTAAAGTCTAAGCTTCTCCTTATACCAGTCAACCCGGGGTACAAGTACCCCCAGGGGTACTTAGAAAGGTGGGAACGGAGTGTGTCCCGGGTGGGGCACGGCAGCAATGTCTCCCCTGGTGTGTTCCCACATTTCTCCTCTTACCCAGGGGAGAGATGTGTCGGGCACACCACGGCACCTCCCCACCCCCCAACTCCAGCTCGCTCTCCTGACTGTCCTAGAGGCAGGGTCAGCCCAAGAACAGCCCAAGAAATTCTTCCTCAGTCCAGCCTGAAACGATCTTGCAGTAGTTTATGACTGCTCGACCTTGTCATCCCTTGGGGCGCTCTGATGAACAAACGTTCCCCCAGATCCTGGTGGTCACCCCTGATAAACTTATAGGTGGCCATCAGATCACCCCTGAGCCTACGCTTTTCCAGGCTAAAGAGCCTGATGGCTCTCAGCCTGTCATTGTAAGGTCTGTTTTCCTGACCTCTGATCATGTGCATGGCTCTTCTCTGGACACTCTCAAGCTTCTCCACATCCTTTTGAATTGTGGAGCCTAAAACTGGATGCAGTACTCCAGCAGCGGCCTCACCAAGGCTGAGTACAAGGGGAGAATGACGTCCCAGGATTTGCTTGAGAAGCATCTATGGATGCAAGCCAGCGTTTTGGTCGCTTTACTAGCCGCAGCATCACATTGCAGACTCATGTTCATCTTGTGGTCAATGATGACCCCCAAGTCTCTTTCTTCCGTAGTGCTAGCCAGCATAGCACTGCCGAGCCTACAAGGATGCTGCAGGTTTTTCTTCCCAAGGTGGAGAACCTTGCATTTTTCGGTGTTAAACACCATGAGGTTCTCTTCCACCCATTTGCTGAGCCTGTCTAGGTCAGCCTGGATCACCCGCCTGTGTTCTGGCATGGATGCTTTTCCCCAAAGTTTGGTGTCATCGGCGAACTTGGCCAGTCCACTCCTGACTCCAGTGTCCACATCATTAATGAAGATGTTGAACAATGTGGGTCCAAGGACAGAGCCTTGGGGGACCCCACTGGTCACAGGGCACCACAATGAGTGACTGCCATCAATTACTATCCTCTGGGTCCGACCACAGAGCCAATTTCCCAGCCAGCAGATCGTGGTGGACCCAAGGCCACAATTGGCCAGTTTGGCCAAGAGGTGATCATGGGATACCAGATCGAAGGCTTTTTTGAAGTCAAGATATATGACATCAATCACTTCTCCCTTGTCCAGGTGATAGGTCACCTGGTTGTAGAAGGAAAAGAGATTGGTCAAGCAAGACCTACGCACAACAAACCCATGCTGGCTATGCCTTAGGATGTTGGTGTCGACCAGTCCATTAAGGATGGCCTCTTTAATAAACTTTTCTAAGATCTTCGGGATAGAAGTCAGGCCTATAATTAGCCGGATCCACTTTCCTCCCTTTCTTGAGGAGAGGCACCACATTAGCTTTCTTCCAGTCTTCGGGCACTACACCAGAGCACCAGGAGTTTTCAGAGATCTGTGCCAGGGGCTGGGATATGATGCTCTCCAGCTCCTTGAGTACCCTGGGGTGTAAATTGTCAGGGCCGGCTGACTTGAAGGTAACCAGCTTCTCAAGGTGTTCCTTCACGAGGTCAGCATTTATGGAGGGCAGGGGATCTCCCTTACCCGGACCTCCTTGTCCTGTAATGGGCATGGGCGTCCCATGGGACTGATGAAAGACCGATGCAAAGTACCCATTTAATAGGTTGGCTTTTTCCTGGGTGTCAGTTGCCCCATCTGGTTCAGCAGGGGTCCAGTGTTGCCCTTGCTTTTTCTCCGGCTCCCCACATATCTGAAAAAGGACTTTTTATTGTCCTTGATGCCTGAAGCTAGTTGGAGTTCAGTTGCAGCCTTGGCTTTCCTGGTTTGCTCCCTGCAGGACTGGGCCAGTGCAGAATAATCCTCCTTGGAGGTGAATCCCATCCTCCATCCTTTGTAGGCCTTTCTTTTTAGCCTCAGGAGGTCTGCTAGGTCCCTGGAGAGCCAGGGGGGCTGCTGTGTCCTCTTGCTGCCTTTCCTCTGAGATGGAATAGACTTAGCTTGTGCATTGAGGATCACTCCCTTGAGGAGCAACCACTCTTCTTGAACTCCCCTCTCCCTGGGGTCATGGTCCCTTAGGTCCTCACTGACAAGCCTCCTGAGCTTGTCAGAGTTGGTTTTCCTGAAGTCAAGGACTTCTGTGTTGCTGACTGACTTACCAGCTTTACGGTGGATGGTGAAGGTGATCAGCTCGTGGTCGCTGTCTCCCAACTTCCCATCGATCACTAGCTTTTCTTCATACCAGTTTGGATGTTTCTGTTCAGTTCTGCATGTGGAGAAGCCCACAATCATTCTCTCTTGTGGAAATGAATATCCTTGCCTAGGTCCAGCTTTAGTGATATGTTGGCTTTCCAGCTCAGTAGATTTCCCCTGTTGGTTGACAGTAATTTGTTCTGGTGGACAAGAGCTTTCCAGCAGGGATGTAAATATTGTTAAAAAAATGATCTGATCAATCTCCTCTAATCATATCAGTTAATGTTTAGCTGATAATATATACCTAGTCCTGACTGGGGTGGAGGTGTGGTGTCCCAGGCCGGCGTGTGCCCCATGCTGCCCCGCTGCTGGGGAGGGGCTGCAGCCACCTGCCCGCGTTAATGCAGGGAGCCAAGGGCAGCATACAGACCTGGCGGGACATAGTTGCTGCTGCTGCCAAGAGCCACTTCCATGGACCTTTTGGTGGGGTGGGTGAGGGAGTGGCAGCAAACCCCACCCAACAAGAGCCTACATGAAACCGCGGGGGAGCTTTCCCAGCCCACTGCAGGCACTGCGGGGCTGGGAAGGAAGGAGCAGACTAGCTATGTGTACTAATCCCTGTTACCCCACCCCTCCCCTCCTTCTTGCTTCTCCCTGCCTGCCTTGCTGCTTTCCTCCGCATTGCTTCCCTTCCCTGCCAGACTGTATCCTATGCTAAACGTTAACCAGTAATGCATTACTAGTAAAAATATACTTCTTATTTAAACATTGAACCTTTCACATCCCTACTTTCCAGACAAAAATAATTTGCTCAGCAAGAAAGAAGCCAGCCCCATGGAGAGTTTCATATACCGAGGTAGAGTTTTTGAGTTGGAGTGTGTATTTGATGGTGATTCACAGCAGAGAACAAAATATTAGGGTGATGTGCTTATGGTCATCTGTGCTACTAACCAGAGGGTAGCTATGCTTTATACCAAATGGAGCTTGTTTAGGATATATGGCTTCCTCAAAGGCTAGAGGTACTCTGGAAATTATTTCAGTAGCTTTTAAGTCAGAATATTACAATCTTTAAAATGTTAGGGGCCCTGTATCCACTCTTTCATTGTCGATGTATCTGCAAAAGTATTAAATGACCCAGTAGCGAGGGCAAATACTACCTTCTGTTTTGCTGTTTAACTTTGAATTCTGTTTTGCATACAGCTGTGTAAACTGGGAAATCTTTGTTAACATTAGGCCTGGTAATGTTTTTTTCCCTCTCTGTCAGGTTCTGTCGACCTCCTACTTCTCCACAATGAGAGCAATTTTGGTTCTTCTCTTCCCTTGTCCCTGTAGTTGATATTTTTGGAATTGGAGGGGATGCTGCGGTAGAGATGGCAGACAGTGTAAAAACCTTCCTTCATGATCTTGTCAGGGTAAGTCTTACAGTTTCTTGAGTTCAAAATCATTTTCATGGTTCTTTTTTGTTTGAGGTTCTTTTGCATAGGTGTTTTGCATTGTGTTTCAGGCAAAGCAGACATAGGTTCCATTGATATAATCTGTTATGAATAGTCAGTGAGATGACAGCCTATTCTTATAGGCTTCATCTCTTCCTTTTCAGGTATCCAAGAATGGATTAAGAATTGGGTCGTGAGGGTGCTCCAAAAGTATCTTAATTTGATTATCAGCAGGAATTCAGAACATATCTAGCAGAGACTATTGTATTGACAGACCTGGTTAGTGGTTACATCACTGTGTTTGAACTGCAGTTCCCCAATGTAGTTAAGTTCTGTAGTTTAGGTAACCTGCTCCTATACTGTGCTACTTTTCTGCAAGGGTATAGAATAGTGGGGAATGCTGGATCCTACATGTATTGCAAGTCTGAATGGTTTGGTTTTGAGAGACCAATGTGACAGGTAAATTTCCCTAACCTAGTAGTATCTTCTCCAGTGTAAAAGGGACCTAAACCTGGAATTACTCTGTGTCCACTTAGCATAGTGTATTTTGTCTCCCAAAGGAAATACGAGGGTTGATCAAAAAGTTCCAAGACTTAGCCTTTATTTTAAAGAATAGTGTACAAACAACATTTTTATGAGCTGTCCCCTTCAAAGTAATCTCGCCTAGATGATATGCACTTGTCCCAACATTCATGTCACTTTCAGAGCAATGCTGGAAGTCTTCAACGGTGAGTTTTTTGAGTTCCACTTTCACATTCTTATGGATGGTTGGAATGTCATCAAGTCTCCTTCCTTTCAGCTTCATTTTGATTTTTGGGAACAGCAAAGAAATCACATGGGGCAAGGTCAGGTGAATATGGAGGGTGTAGTATCGCAGGAATGTTTTTTTCAGCCAAAAATTCTTGAATGGAGACAGCAGTGTGTGAAGGAGCATTGTCATGGTGCAGAAACCGTCAACCATTTTCACACAGCTCACGGCGGTTTCTTCTAACTTTATCCCTCAATCGAATCAAAACCTCTTTATAAAAGGCCTGATCGATTGTTTGACCACTGGGTACAAATTCCTGATGAACAGTACCCCGACCATCAAGTCTTAGAACTTTTTGATCAAACCACATATTTACAGGCTAGCATTTTGGCAAGTAAAATAATGCTATGTAATAGAGGTGCACAATAAAGATTTTCTTGGCCAGTTATTAACCATCTGATTATTAACCAAGCATATTGGCCGATACTGGTCTGATAATCAATTTAGAGGAGAATAGCTTTGTAGTGTGGAAAGCAGTTCCCTGCAGGTAAGTCTCTGGAGGGGTAGTGGCATGGGGGAGGGAAGGGGTGTGGTGGGGCAGATCAAGGCCCCCACATTGACGGAGGGAGCGGGTCAGGGGCCCCCAGCAAGGGCAGTGAATGGAACCCGGGGGTATGGAGCAGGACGGAGCTGTGGGCAGCTCATCCTGGTGCTTTAAAATGGCGGCAGGGATGCTTGAACTAAAGCTTGTAAAATTAACTTTATTTCAAGTGCTGCCAAAATCATTTTGAAGCACGGTGACACTCTTAGGAGCGGAGCAAGGGTGGAGGCAGGCTTCCCACTGTGGGCTCAGAGCTCTCCGCCCTGCTACTTTTGCCTTGAAAGCTGTGTGTTGGCCAGCTGTCCCCTGCCCATCTAGAAGTGGGAGGCAAAACTTGCTGCCGCCACTGCTACTGGATGGGCAGGGGACCCATGGCTCCCAGGGCAAAGGCAGCAGGGCAGAAGGCCCCGAGCCCACAGCAGGCAGCCTGCCTCTGCCCTGCACACAAATCCAGGGGGGCACATGCACCCCCATGCCATCCCTGAGGGTGCACACAGCATTGGAGAGCCACAGCCCTGTCCCCCACACCTGGATTAGCCACCTGTGGCTCTGTCCTGCTCCCCGCCCTGGCCCCAGGATCCCATTCACTGCCCTGGCTGGGCAGCACCCCAGCTCCACCATGGGGGCCTTGATCTGTCCCCCACCCATGCTCCTGTCCTCCCTCACACTCCTTCCCCTCCATAGAGTTACATGCAAGGTGTTTTTCTCCATGCTGCCCAGCTGGATTCCTAGTCATGTGCATGCTGTGGCTGTGCGCATGCATGCAATGTCTAGGGGTGATAAGGTGCATTATATTTATTGGTGACATTAACGGCTACACCAGTCAAAAATGCTGATAGCTGATAATGTCAATTTTCCTTTTATTAGTGCTGCTCCGATATGGCACTGATATATTGGTGCATCTTTACTATGTAAGCTGATGAGAAAGAGAATCAATTTGTCATTGGTATAGTTACTAAGAAGCAGTCATAATCCTGGTAGAGGTTGTAATTTAGTTGTATTCTGAGTTAGGGGTCCCATAGACACAGTTACTATAAAGCGCGCAGGTTTTTTCTTGAACTGTAGCACTAATGATACCATAGCAAACTCTCCTTCGACAAAAATTAACATTATAGAGTCTATTAATGTGCTTTTAATGAGTCCACTAATTGATTTTTAACTATAATAAGACTTTGCTTAAATGTAATACTTTCCTCATCTCTGGTACCTTTCCTTTGGCATGCTCCATGTGTTTCACAAACATTAGTGAATTTAACATGATTGCATCACTACTGAGGGTGTATGATAGGGGCAGGCAAAATATGGTCTACAGGCCAGATGCAGCCCGCCAGGCAAGTGCCTATAAATTTACTCTATCTGGCCTGGCCTCATGCTGCTCCTATTGTGTTAGCGTGGGGCCGAGCCCTGCTCTCTCCTGCTGGGGCACTCCATGCTGTGCTCCCACCTTCACCCACAGGAAGGCCCTGACTCTGGCCTGCAGGTAAGGAAGTGGCAGTGGTGGGCAGGGCAAGTGACAGCGTGCAGGGGAGGGGAAGTGGCAGCAAGTGGGCAGATGGGAGGGAAGCAGCAGCTGGGCAGGAGCACAGGCCTTGCGCTGGTACCCTAGGGTCGGCTGGGGCCAGTGGAAGCCCAGGGCGTGGCAGAAGAAGTGCAGAGCCCAGGCAGATGGGGTGCAGGGTCCACCAGGCTTTATCATGCAGGGCTCCCCAGGGCTGACATACAGTTCCCAGGTTTTCTGCCCAAGCTGCTCTCCTCTGTGGGGAGCTCGACCTGCTCTCCTTCCGGAGGGAGCTTTGCATGATGGAGCCGGCAGCCTGGCTCTGTCACTGCCACGTGCAGGTCATGGGGGACAGTGGGAAGCTCTGCACTATGTAGCTGGGCTGGCTCCTCCTTTCTCCCTGCTGCCCTGGCCAAGCCCCATGACCTGCACTGCCAGCTTCATTACATGGCGCACCCCCTGGCGGCACAGGACTTGGGCAGAGAACCCAGAACTGCATGTAAGCCCCATGCATTGGAGCCGGCAGCCCAGTCATGTTCAGTCCTGGGACTCGCCGGGACTGTGCGCTGCCAGGGGGCTCCTCCTGCTGCAGGCTGTGAGTGCTCCAAGGGCCTGCTATCTGTTGGCAGCAGGGGCTATGCGCAGAGGAGGGACGTTTGGAGTGGGGGATCCACATGCACACCCGACTATACACACACACCCGCACCCCCAGCTACACCCACCATACAGACCCTTCCCATCCACACACCCAATCCTCCCACATCCCCCCATAACCACCCACACATCCCCCCAGAAATCCCTTACCCACCCCCTCATACCTCCCCAAAACTCCACGTCCCACACAAACCCTATACCCGCTCCTCCACACCTGGCCACATCTCCCCTTTCCCCCACACAATATACAAGAGTAAAACTTCATTTTAAGCTATTATGCAATCACCTCTATATACACTATGCAAGCACACACACACCAGGACAAAATTTTTTTTTTGAAATAAAATATGTTATAGTAGATGCTTGGTTTTTAGTATATAGTTCGTTTTTTTTCTGGTTCCAAGATGACAAACCCCCCTCCCAAAAGGAGTACTTCTGGGGGCAAGGGGAGGGATTTCTGGTGGTACAGGTCAGGGGTTAGGGATGGGATTTTGAGTCCCAAGACTGCAACCAAGGAGCCAGGCACCTGTCAGGGTGAGGCTACCCTTGCGGCCCTCAACAGCTAACCAAAGCTTGTTAAGCAGTCCTCCAGCTGAAATAATTGCCCACCCCTGGATAAAGGGAAGCAGCTGGAGAGGTGGAGTGAACACTATGGAATGATATACTCAAGGGAGTCTGTAGCAGACCAACCTGTGCTAGATGAATTGCCTGGGTTTGAAGCTATGTCTTCACTGAATGCCAAACCTACACTAAAGGAACTTGAGCAGTGCATCAAAAAAGATTCCAAATAACAAAGCTTCAGGATCTGACTTGACCTGCTGAAATTTGGGAATGTGCAAACAAAGACTTGCTGCAAAGATTGCACGAGGTACTCCTACTCCGATAGAAGGAAGAAACTGCCTCAAGATTTCAAGGATGCTCATTTCATCCAACTTTATAAAAACAAAGGAGACAGAAGTGACTGTAATAACCACAGACGTATCTCTCGTCTCAGCATCATGGGAAAAATCTTAAGCTGTATTCTTTTACTTGGACATTAGCTGAGAGAATCTGTCCTGAGAACCAGGGTGGCTTGTGCTTGGAAAGGTCCATCATAGATACGGTCTCCTCTGTAAGACAACTACAGGACAAGTGCAGAGGAAGTGTATCCCACTATACATGGCTTTTATGGATTTAACAAAAGCTTTTGACCACTGTTAGTCAGTCAGGGCTGTACCCAGTTCCGGAGCTAGCCAAGACGAAGGTGAAGGTGATCATAAGAGTGCAGTTTTAGGTTGTACCCAGAACCAAGAGATTCCTAGCCATCCCCATTAGCTCTTGCCCTTACCTCCTCGTTGTTCCTGCTGCAGCACAGCGAGGTGATATTTCTGCCTTCTGCAAACTGCTGTATTTATATAGGCAGCCAGTGTTTTGAAATGGCTGCTGCAATCAAGCACCTGCTGGCTGCTTGACTCAACCCTTGAAGTGGCAGGCACTGCAAGTGCTCTGCCGCACCCTACAACATCTCATTACCAAGTTCTCTGACTCATTTAAAATTTTTGGGCTAGCAATAAGCCTGGAGACTGTTATCACGCACCAAGGCTCACTGGAACCAGTTTCAGATATCATCCTAGAGATGGTAGTCGTCTGGATGTTGTTGACCAGTTCTTCTACTTTGGCTCTACTGTTTGCCAGGATTGTGGATCTTGGTGCTGAGTTTGCTAGTAGAATTGACAAAGCAGCCAGAAACTTTGGTCTTTTGCAAGATAGAGCCTGAAACAATAACAAACTGTCAACTAAGGTGAAAATCCATATTTATGAGATGTGTTTTTCCAGTCTTCTATATGGCTTAGAAACATAAATGACCTACTCCAACATACCAGAAGACTAAACAGCTTTCATATCAGATGCCTGCATAAAATTCTTCAAATAAGATGGCAGGACCGGGTGACAAATGTGAAAGTGTGAATGTGCTGTACTCTGAAGTTCGCGAAGGGCCTAGAAAGAAGCAGACTGCTGCAAAGATTTTGGGGTGCTTGCAAAGATGACTTGGTATCCTCTGGAATCTCTGTGGATGATTGGGAAAGGAGTGCAGAATGCTGCTTTGGTTGGCAGAGTCGGCTTGCAGATGGAGTGAGGCGCTGCGAGGTGGACTGGATCAGGTTTTGTGATGACTGGTGTCAGAGGAGGAAAGAATTTGTGGCTCAGATTCAGAGCATTGCTAGCGCATAGGTATGCTCTGTCTGTGGGCGGGACAGTTACTTGCAGATCGGACTGGGCAATCATCAAAGAACAACCATCAAAGAACAAAGCAGAAACCATACTCTGTAAAGAACGACGGGTTCCAGTTGATTGAGCTACCTCTTGCATTATATTGTAGGTGTTAATGCTCTTCTGCATTAAGTATAAAGTTGATAAACAGAAGCTCCCCTTTAGGCAGCAGTAATCATTTAAGAATACTATAGAATACCAGAGGTGGATATTTTGTAAGATGTGAAGGGGAATTGTCTGTCAAAGAAAGGTCAGGCATACTGCTGCAGATACTCCATGCAGCAGACCCCACCTACTGCACCTTTGCTGCTCCACTTCTACCAGATGTGGGTTTGGCTAATGAGGAGGTGATGCTGCTGCACTGGTTTTGTAACTACAGGTTCCCCTTGCTTTATGTGGTAGGTGCATTCCTGAAAAACTGTGTATAACTCAGATTCGAATAAAGGGAACCCACTTTACAAGGTAACAAATAGGGATACATAGGGATACATTCCAAGATCTCAACTGCATTTGCAGTGGGTAAGTCTGCTGGCGTCGGGGCGGTGCCAAGCTCTTCCTGGCAGGAGTCTGGGCCAGGCTGCGCTCAGGGTGGGCAGCGGCGCTGGGTGGGTGGTTGGGGGGCTACAGTGAATTTTGGGGTAGCTGCAGGCTCCCCCCCAGCCTTCTTTCCAGTGCTGCCGCCGCTGCCCCCTGCTGGGAAGCGCTCGGTGCAGCCCCTGGCCCCAGCCCCAACCCAGCCCAGCCCCAGCAGTGAAGCACTTACCCCAGCCCCACTCCCTCCCTCACCAGCAGCGGGGGAGCAGATCGAGGCCCCACTCACCCCAGCCCCTGCTCCTGCCTGTGCCCTGCTCCCTCCCTCACCGCTGGGGCCTTGATCTGCCCCCCTGGCCCTTTCCCCTCTCCCCACGCTTACCTGCTGCTGATGGCATAAGAGTGAATTTACCTTGCATATAACTAATTTTGAGTATAAAAAAGATCATCGCATAAGAGCAAATTTGCATATACAGAACCTGCATAAAGCGAGGGGAACCTGTAGATGATGCTCTCAAGTAGTATAAACCCCAAATCCCAATTTACTGTCAGGCCAGAAATGCCTTGTACATCCTAAATGTTTGTCAGTAATTATTTTATTGGCCTTATATGTAGTGTGAACATAATTCATTAAAAAAATAGAAGGACTGAAATTTTTTTCTGTTTTTGCAAATAAGAGAAAATGGACAAAGAAAAAATGGGAATGGGAGTGGTTTGTAAATAATGGGGAGTCAACAAGAAGACAGAAAGACAACTTGCTTTTTAACATCCTTTTTTAAGATGTCAGAAGTACTCATTCTTTTAGGTCACTGGGGCACTGAAATTAGGTTGTGGTGATGCATTTGAACTTTGGCTGAAGCTGGCAGTGTAGGCCTCCTGTCCTGCCTGAGGAGTGTCATTGGCAATCACGCAAGTGCCTGTGTGAGAGAACAGTGGGAGTTAAAGGGAACATAGGACAGGAGGCCAAGATGTGCCTGGCAACCTCGCTGTCTTCCTTTGAAATCAAGTTCTTTGGAAGAATGAATTAAGCTAAAGGACAGTGTTGACACAAGAACTAGGGGGTATAAGGTGATGAGGAATAAAATTAGGCTGGAAATTACGAGGTTTCTAACCATTAAGAGAATGGTGTTTTGGAACAGCTTTACTATAGGAGTAGTGAGGACAAGAAAACCTAACTAATGTTAAGGTAGAGCTTGATTAGTTTGTAAAAGGATTATATAACGCAGGGCCGCAACAGCCAGGGGATTGAACTCTGACCTATGCCGTTTCTGTTTCCAGATCTATTTTCTACTTCAGACTCTCAACTGTAACCTCTTATTCCACCATCAGTCTCTCTAAGGGCACTCTGTTCCCACTGTTGAACCTGGTCAAAGTTGCATTTAAAACTGGAATACCATAGAAGCAAAACACTTTTAATATGTGCCAAAATGACTCTCCCAGGAGCATTCTCCATTTCCTTGTTTATTTATCCCACTACTACAATATGCTTTCTTCCCCAAATTATCTATCTATACAAGACTATAAGCTCCTTGGCAAAGGAACCATAAGGCTCCTCCTGTACACCTGCAGGGAGGCTGCTCTGACGCGCTGGAATCCCAGTAATCGGGTCTGCTGGAGTATGGTGATTACTGCGCTCCAGCAGACTCCAGTGTCGTGTGTATCAGTGTCCCTGCACTGAAAAATGGTGGTGGGGTGCTTTTAACTGAAGTTTGTTCAAGCTTTTGTTCAAAGTGTCCCACTGCCATTTTTCAGCACAGGGTCGCTGATGCACGTGACACTCTGGGCACTTTTAATTAGCAGGGCTCTTGGAACTGTGCCAATTAAAGCACCCCCCCGAGCATGTTTATAAATGCCCGTACTGCCTTACATTCTTAAACCATCATGCACATCATCAGCACTTTGCAGCTGTCTTTTCTCAAACCTATCTTAAGTAGAGAGATTTACACTGAAAGGGAGTACTGGACAGCTTAGTTCTCTAAAATGGAGATTTTTGTTATTTTTTCAAAGGCTGCCAATTCAGGAAATGTTTACCTGGAATTAATTTTCATTGCATTTAAATTTATTTTGTAATTCATACTTTGCCCTGCAGCATTTGTAGCCTAGAGCATCATTTTAGTATTATCAGAAAAACAATCCTGTTTTTTTCACTGTTCCCAATTGAATGAATTGTACAGAAACAGATTTGTAAAATTCCTTCAGTTTCCATTATCTAGAATTATACCAATAATACAGATAACTTACTAATAATACAGGTAACTTGTATAAAGATGATTTTTTAAGTGAAAACAGTCATTTTAACGTTTCCTTTTGGAGTAAGTTGAGATGATATGTGTTGCTTCTTTATGTCTGCAGGGAATTAAGGACTCCATCTGGGGGATCTGCACAATCTCTAAGCTGGATGCCCGGATCCAGCAGAAAAGGGAAGAGCAGAGAAAAAAGAGAGCAAGCAGTGCACTTGCCCAGAGGAGAGCACAGAGTGATGAGAAAAAGCAGGAGAAGTGAGTACATGAGCATGAGTGTCAAATGCTTGAGAATTTGCTTGTGGACTCTGTCTGCCACCTACAGAGGACAGAAAATCATTTAGAAACGTAATGATTTGGATCTCAGGTAGCAACAGACGTTGTCTGATTTCTCATTTGTGCTACCTTAAAAATTTTCACATGGCAGGGAAATCAGGGGCACAGCAAAAGGTCTCTGCCACTTTATTGCAGCAGTCATCTGTTACCTTGTGGCACTTTCCGAACTGCCCCAAACCCGCACTGTGGCGGGGGGGAAAAGTGCTTCCCTGTGCAGCGAGCCCCAGGCTGGCTGGGCAAGGAGAACACCTGATGTTCCCCTCTGCCCCAGACCCACGCTAGGTAGCAGAACACCCAGCATTGTGGGGAAAGTGGAGAAGGAGATCAGACCACCCTTTGTCCCACACCCCCAAGGGCGGGACAAGGGCCGATGTGTGTTTTACCCAGTTAATCTATTTCTAGTCTCAGAGGTCTCAAATGAGTGGCAAAAGTTTGAAATCTGCATGAAACTTGGAACAATGTAGTTGCAAAGCAGTTTTTCCTGCCATAAATGTGCATTATTTCAGTTGAGTCCAGGTAAGAGGTAATTTGAGATAGGTATGGATTTAAGGCATGTAGACTGCTACTTCTGTCTGCAAGTGTGAAAATTTTCATGCATTTGGGTAAAAATACCCAAATGAAATACCCCCAAAACATTTGGGAGAGACCCTGTTCCCCCGAGCACTACCAGGAGTAACTAGGAATAATGGCCATAAGTTGACTGAGAGTAGGTTCAGGCTGGACATCAGGAAGTGCTACTTCACTGTCAGGGCGGCTAGGATCTGGAACCAACTCCCAAGGGAAGTGGTGCTGGCTCCTACCCTGGGGGTCTTCAGAAGGAGGCTAGATAATCACCCTGCCAGGGTTGTTTGACCACAGCGTCCTTTCCTGCCTATGGCAGGGGGTCGGACTTGATGATCTGCTCAGGTCCCTTCTGACCCAACGAACTATGAAACTATGCCCATATCTTTAAGAACCTGTAACCTGAAAGCCAGTAAGTCTCTGAAATATGTTTGAAAATAGTTTACAAGTGTAACTGCATTTATTAGTGAACTTTCATTGAAATCTAAGAGTAATAGATAGAAAATTTGTTAAAGGAACTGACTGCCACGATGTCTCATTGAGGCTAACAGCTTAGTGAGATTCAGCAATTGTATATGGATAATGAGGGACACATCCTAAAGTTTAAAGGTTTATTAAGGTGATGGTTACCAGAAGCTTCTGGGATGGACCACTTGTACAGACGGGATACTGACCACATGGATTACCAGCCTGATCCAGTTTTGCAATTCTTATCTTCTCTGGCTGTTCTGTTATGGGATCTTGGAAAAAAGCTCTTCCTATACAGCTTTGCTCTCATACCTCTAATTTGATCTGCGGGCCTCTTGCAGTCCTGTGTAGAGCATGTACAACAGCAGTTATTTTCCAGTCATTCCTTTTCAAGGATCTAGGAAAACATCTGGGAAGATATCTGCTGAAGGTTAAAAGGATATCACTAAACATATTTCCACTGGAGATAAAAATAGAACCTTAGCCCCAAATTATGACAGTATTTGTCTCAATGTGCTAATTAATATTGAATTGATTTTTGCACTGAAGCAGGAGTTAACATCTTAAAATCAGTTTCAACTAACTGGTCTAAATTAATGTCTAGAGACATGTTTAGCACCTTGTGTGAGACACTTCTTTTGTCTGGAATGACTGCAGAAGTTAAAGGTCTCTGAAATTTCATGGATTGGCTATTTTGAAGGTTTTTTCCCCCTAGTGTTAGCATGTGCAAAAAAGGTTTAAATTTTAATGCGATTAAATATTCTGTCTTGAGATTACAAATATTATAACTAATAGGTATTATCGCTTTGTATTTCCACACTTGTTCTGATTTTAAATGCAACTTTAACTTTGAATTTCTGGGGTTTCTAATTCTTGTTTTTTGAGATAATTACAAGAGCCCTGTACATTCTTTTATCCAGAATTACAGCTACAAACTCTAATCCCATTTTCCACTTGTTTGGAAATTGGCATTAGTTACATGATCTTCCTGATATCCAGTCTTAATCTTCTTCCTTCTGTGGGAAATTTACTGGTATGTTTGATTGAGCATATATTACGAGTATGCACACAGATACACACCCTCTAAAATTACGGTGCTTCAGACTTCAATTCTGTTACTGGAATTCAGTTGGAATCTTACTAATGTAGTAGACAACTTGGAAATATGCATCTAAAGTATGAGAGAGAAGGAATTTCAATAATACATGATGTAGGAGGTAATTTATTTTAAAAAAGTAGTTAGACTTGTGCAAATCTCATGTATGTCTGTCTTATTGTTCTCCAGTGAACCGCGGATAGTAAGCCGAATTTTTCAGTGTTGTGCATGGAATGGAGGTGTATTTTGGGTAAGTACTTCTTTTTGTTAGTACCCAACTTAAAAATGTAAGCACTAGTTAAAACCAGTGCACTGTTTCAGTGCTTTGGTGATTTCAAGGATGGTATGTTGGCTTGGCTGCCCTGCCAAATTGGAAGGCATTATGAATTGTGAGAGAAACCAGTGAGTTTAAGTCTTGAGTTTTTATCTAAAGGGACCCTACTTAGGATATTTAAATGAGCTCTTATACGCCTTAAACAGACCAGAATGTTAACCTGGAGTCTGTTTTTTAAGTCCCTTTCTTTGTTCCAAAGTGATCATGTGGAGTCTACTCTGCTACTCCAATGACGTGAATATTACTTTTCCTCAGCTCTGTTCACCCAATAAGTGTTAATGGGTTGGTGAGGTTTTTATTTATCATTGTAGTGGCTGTTTTGCAGTTTAATTAAATTGCTTTTCTGTTTTCATCTTCCATTAGACTCTGTCGTGATATGAGAGGAATCAGTGTGGAAATATTGATAGGAAACTGTTCAATTATATATTCTGGTTGTATTTAAGTAGAGCAGCAGTTTTTTGGTGCTCTGCACTGGTGCATCATTATGTTTAATGTTTAATGCATAGCATGCAGACACTGCCATTAAGCAGAATGAAATATCTGCATGAAATTTGCCTTAAATCTGTGTTTACAGATCTCTCTGCCAATATATTAAAGTTATTGCCCCTGTCTGAGGATGGGGTATTTACATATCAGATAGAAAACAGACTTTCTGTTAGTCGTACTGAATGGTTTTGGAAATGTCAGTGAAATGAGGCAAGAGGGTGCCTTCAGACAGGTTCCTGCATGAAACAGATGCTTCCAGCATCCCATATTTAAATCTCTCTGGAATAGATTGGGTTGATGAGTAGATATAGTAGTAATAGAAATGAATATATGATCACTAGTAATAAAAACTTTTTTTGTTTTCCATGTTGTCTTTTTTCTGTAGCTTAGTCTCCTTCTGTTTTACCGAGTATTTATACCTGTACTTCAGTCAGTTACAGCACAAATAATTGGTAAGTATATAGCTTCTTTTTAAAAAATTGCTACCACAACAGCCCACCTTTGGGTAGATGATTCTCTGATATCTGCATAGTCAACAGAAGAGGCCATGCCACTATGTGCTCTTCCTCATGCCTGTCTCTGCTTTGAATTATTTTCCTCTCTTGGGGAAAAATCCGTAGAGGTTGAGCATCTACAGCTCCTATGGACTTGAGAGAGGAATGTGAATGTCTAGCACATCTCAGTATTTGGCTTAGCCATTGTAGCATGCTCTCCTTTTCCTCTTGGTTTTGTGTGCTGATGTTGCTTTATCCTTTTGAGTGAACTGACTCGCTGGTTGAGATTTTCAGTACCTAAGGAATTTCTGTGTTTGGCTTTCATTAACATTAATGGGAATTGATTATCCAGATTCCTTGGGCAGCTCTGAGAATCTTAGCTAAACTTTCTTTCCTTTTATTTTTTTGCTGTGAAAATTTGCGTGCCAATCTTGTCACATTAAGCAACATTAAACTGTGTTACAGTGAGTCTATTAACATTGTTTTGTATTAAACAGAAAACCAGGCAGATGGGTTAGTTTTGCTGCTAACAGACTGGAAAGGGGAAAGAGGTTTTTTCATGAATTCTGTTTAGTATTGAGCTAGTTGTTTTCAATCTGTGTGGGAATCTTGCTCCAACATGTAATTCTGTGTTATTTAAAAATATTTATAGTGAATCTAATCACATACTGTCCATCCTTCCCCTTATTGAGACTTAGTTTCCAAATAGTTTACAATATGTAACATAAAAATTTACACTTTGAAAGGAGTTTTTCATTGCTACACACTCTTAGGAACAAGTAACATCTAAAACTATTAGCATATCTTATTCCTGACAACTTTATATTTTGAAAGATTCCTAATTTATTAAATCATAGAGACCTTAGGGGTCATCTTGTCCAAGCCACTACATGAATGCAGGAGCACTCTTTCTAAACTATCTCTGCCCATGTAGCCTCCTTCTGAAAACCTCCACTGAAGAAGATTCTACAGCAGTGATCTCCAGCTTTTTTATGGTGAAGATCACTTTTTGGAAATAAAGGGCACCCCAGAATCTACTGTCCCCAACCTCCCAGGGCCACGTGGCAGGGGGCTCTTGCCACTGGGCACAGCCCGGCGGAGGCCCATGGGGCCTGTGCCCCTGTCCCCCCACCTGTACTCTGGGATGAGGTGGCTGCTGCTGCAGACTGCCTACTGTGCCTGGAGCACAGGGTGGGGGGGCCACAGGCCCCCAAGGTCTCCTCTGGGCTGCGCCCAGTGATGAGAGCCCCCTCCCCATGTGCTCTGGACCACAGAGACTTCCAGACTCGGCTGGGTCAGAGCCCGATGTCACATTTGTCTGGCCGCCAGGCAGGCATGGCTCAGCACAGTGAGGTGGCAGCACAGAAGTGTGGTGAGGCTCTGGCCTGGCCAGGTCTGGGACTCTCTGCAGCCCAGGTGCATGGGGAGGGGAGCTTCCATCACTGGGCACAGCCTGGCAGAGGCCTGGGAAGCCTGTGCCCACCCCCACCTATGCTCTGGGCACAGTGGTCAGGCAGCAACAGCTGCCTTGTCCCAAACACAGGTGGGAATGCTATGGGCCCACAAGGCCTCTGCCAGGTTGCGCCCAGTGGCAGGAGCCCCCACCCCATGCACCCCTGGGCTGCGGAGAGTCCCAGACCTGTCTGGGTCAGGGAGTTCCCTGCTGCTTAGCTGAGCCACGCATGCACATGACCAGCTGCAGTGGGACTCAAGGCACACAGCAGCTGCCTCTGCCACCACAGAGATAGGGAGGGAGTCCCCTGTGTCACAGGAGGCCCAGGCTCCAATCCTTCCACCACCCAGCAGGGCTGGAGCCTCACTTATCTTCCCCTGGTCCTGGCTTGGCTGCACAGTGAGTCATTCACCATGGGGACCTTGATCTGGCTCCTGCCCTTCCCTCTCCCACAGATTGACCTGCTGGGGCTGGGCGGTGGGTGTGTGCATGCAAGTGTGCCCAGCTGTCCCCCCAGCCCAGGATCTATCCAAAGAGGCTCTGGGATCTACCTGTAGATTGGGATCCCCCGGTTGGTGACCACTGTTCGCCAGTTTCCCTGGAAAGTCTCATAAATGCTTGTAAAGTGGTTAGAAGTTCAGTGAATATCTCCATGCATCTTCAGGATCCTCAAGTTCTTAAAATCATTGGAAGGAAGCCTTAATATTGAAAGCAAGTATAAAATCCAGTGTCTTAAAAAGTGAACAGATGGGAATAAGAAAATATATGAGCTTTAGGGATTGACTGCCAGTAGGAATTAGGGGCAGCTTTCTTCAGGTTACTGGAAACTGTCTGTTAGCAGTGAGTCACATGCTTCTTGGAAGAGAAGATCTCTTCCAAGGATATCAGTAAACAGTAGGCTTCTTCAGCTCTCTCTCATGTGAAAAGGAACTTCAGCACAGATCCAGAACTCCTACAAGCGGCTGGGTAACTAGTTCTGCCTTGCCTCAATATAGGCAAGGCCCCAGTGTGTTTGGGCTTGGAGAACAGTGAAAAATCACGAAGAACTCACTTTGATTAATCTGTTCCTCAGTAAGTTCTTCTCTTATATAAACGTGCACATTTGAATCTTCAGCAGTCTGTTTCAGTAATTTGCTCCTATCTGTTGTGCGGGGGGAGGATGGATTGAGTGGAATTGACTGTAATTCTTGGCAGGCTCCCCAGCACTTAAAATAGTGAATGTTAAAGACCTTCCTAGCTTCTTCACTGTCTCTTTGCCTGTCTGCCTCTCATGCTTCTCACCAGCAATTTCTTTAGTCACTGTTTCTCTTTCTCTGCTCTCCTCTGCAGTCTTTTCTCTTGCCCTCCTACTACACATCTCTGTCCACCATATATTTCATAGACATTAGGGCTGGAAGGGGTCCTGCCCCCTGCCCAAGGGGCAGGAAGTCAGCTGGTGCCAGATCACCCCAGCAAGATAAGCATCCAAGCATTTCTTAAAGGTATCCAGAGAAGGTGCTTGCACCACTTCTGGGGGGAGTCTATTCCAGATTCTGGAGACTTGGATGGTGAACAAGTTTTTCTTTATCTCCAATCTAAAACAGTCTTCCAGCAGTTTGTGATCATATTTCTTTTTTTCTGCCACTTTCTACTTTTCTCCCTTTCCATTCATGTATTCTGTCTTTTTTCATTTATCCCTTTCTTCCAGGCGCTGCATGTACTCTCACTGTCTGCATTTGTATTCTGAACTGTTCCTTTAACTGTTGCTCTTTTTTTTTTTTTTTTTCCCATGTTGGGTATACTGCTAGTGTTTTCAGAAAATAAATGTCAACCCCAAATGTTAATCTTTAATGACACAAGAAGGAACTATGTTCTTACCCATACTATGAAAAATTGAAAGCCATTGCTTTTGATGTAATGGAGTACATATTTCCTAGAATCAGCCATTGTTTCCCTATGGAAACATAGGTGCTAGGATATTTTTGGCAGTAAATAAAGATCAAGTGGGTAAAAATGGGTACAGAGGGTACAGCAGAACCTGAAGCTTTTTTTATAGGGATGGTTCACAACTCTTAGTTTGCTGCAGGTTGCCTAATTAAAAACAAATTGTTCATTCTTTCACTTCAAAGGATTCCGCTTCTCTGATCACCTGGAGAACAGTCATGGTCCACAGCTGATCAGAGAAAAATGATGACCTTTGAAATAAAAGCTGCAGCAAACAGCTGGTACACTTACACCTCTTCAGTCCTCTGCAGCTGTTTGCTGTGGCTCTTAACACAGGAAGATACTTTGCAAACCTCCATCTTCTATCCTAACCATGAAAAATATCTGGGTTCCAATGCACATTGTGGAAAATGTTGTTTTTACTGATCTCCCTTTTTTTAATAGTAAGGCAGAATATCACGTGTACAAAGGAAGCTGTTGCTAGGTATTTTTCTGTGGTAATTTTAGGTATGCAGTCTGAAATGAAGAGAATCCTATGTGCCTGTCTAATAGGGACCTGAATTATTCTTTTGAAGGTGATCCCTCATTACACGGTGATGTTTGGTCCTGGCTGGAATTTATCCTCACCTCCATTTTCAGTGCCCTTTGGGTTCTTCCTCTCTTCGTGCTCAGTAAAGTTGTCAATGCCATCTGGTTTCAGGTAGGTGAGGGTGGCAAGAAATAGAGTTAAGCTCAACTGCTAAAGCTGGAATTGATATTGAACAAGTGATGTACAGTAGTATTTGTTGGGTTAAGGGTTGGTCAGTTATGACCAGACCTGTAATGCAGCTTGCAGCCGCCTTTATTTTTAGTGTGAAGGGTAGCCACTCTAGTCGATTGCTGATAACATGTGCAGACTGCTTCTCAGTCATAAATGAGCTTTAATCTGATTTAGTCAATACAGTGGTTCTTGACCAGGGTGCCACAGCATCTTTTTGAGGGTGCCATGGGGTACTGCTATATTAGCACTATTTGAATCACACTTGCTTGTGATTCAAAAGATAAACTCCAAGGCTACATCCACACGAACATGGGCATTTACCCTGGGTGGGGTAGGGGAGGCTGGGGCCAGCACTGGGCTGGCCGAAGCAGACTTACTTGGGGTCCTAAGCGCCTCCTGGGGCTGCAGCAGTGGTGATCCTGCTGCTCAGAGCCTGGCCGGCAGCCAGAGCATGGTTCTGGCCAGCCAGGCTCCAGTTTTGGGTGACACATGCTGCTCTGTGCCACTCTGCTTTTTTTTGGACCCCTGGATATCCCAGGGGTCAAAAAAACCCAGTGCAGCGAGCAACTGAATGTGTGGTGTGTGGCGCCACAGACATGTCTGCAGCATCGCATACTGTATGGCCACGTTCATCTGGACGCAGCCAGATATTTTAAATAGGACACCAAAGTGTCAAAAACATTCTAAGCTGTTGATGTCTTTCTGCCCTCTTTACAACAGAAGAATTGCCCTATTATTTTTCAACTGAAAAAAATGAGGAAAAATAAGAGCTGGCATTTTCCAAGGAGTTCCTTTAGTCTGACAAGGGGTGCCTTGAATCTAAAAGGGTGAGAACCACTGATTCAGTGTGCAGTGGGTAGGTTCACTAACTTGTGACAAGTTGTAAGGATGGCCCATGTTGAAACATAGGTATTCCTATGGTCTATTAAGTATGATGCCATAAAAAACAGTTCTGCATGAAGGTTATTTTTCTGGATGTCCTTATTTATCACTGTCACAGTGGGGGATATTTGCAGGTGCATTGTTTTTCATGATGATGTTTATGCTGCAGACAGCTTGCTGCTTTCTGGGACAGATGACCATCACATTCAGCTCTTTTCCTCTTCCTACCTCCTTGTCCTTTTTTCTTGTCACAATTATTGTGATCATCAGTATGTTTGGAAATTGTTGCACGGAGGCAACCTGGTGCTTGATTCAGAGTGAGGACTGGGAGTCAGTCCCAGTGTGGCCCTTTGCTTTCCATGTATTTTGGCAGTATTCTGCAAGGACAGTTGCTGGAAATATCTAAATGCATAAGCTCCCCTAATTTGATACTAGCCCAGTTTCAAACCACTTTGGGCAAGTAACTTTGGGTATTACCCATAATTGTGTCTCCTTGTAATCTCTCTGTTATCAAGGTACCAGTGTATAGCGTGCAGTTCTCTCTTTAGCTTGAGGCAGAATCCTGCTTCACTTATGTGCACAAGTGGCATTTATCCAGCTGCATAGCTGCCATTTTGGGCACATATGCACAATTTGCAATCCTACTCTGTGTGCAGTCTAGCTATACAAGCTACACGACGTGGCTACTGAGCATGCATATGTGCATCCTGTAAATGTGTTCTGTGGTATTTGCCATGCTGACTGCAGATCAGTAGTGCACTCACTGGAGTTAATTTTCTTGTTAATTAGTTCCTGAAATGTGTGTGTATCTGTTTTCAGGACATCGCGGATTTGGCTTTTGAAGTTTCAGGAAGAAAGCCTCATCCCTTTCCCAGTGTCAGTAAAATCATTGCAGACATGTTGTTTAATCTTTTACTACAAGCACTCTTTCTTATCCAGGTGAGATGAGACCTGTTTGGATTCTGTATGTGAGCTAGTAGAGAATGCAGGTGCATACTTATTGACTGGATGGGCAAGCTGTGAGTAGGAGACTGGGAGTATCAATTTGCTCAGTTTCCTGTATATAATAATGTGACAGGAGGAAGGTGGGATTGGGGCGGGGGGAGGGAGGGAAATAAAACTAAAACAATGGCCCTTCCAGTCATCCAGTTCCATGTCACTGTAGGAGGAGGAAAAATGAATGGTGCTGTACAAACTCTGTAGAAAGCAAAGTCATTGTTTTTTTTCTCTTACACTTCAGGGGATGATCGTGAGCCTTTTCCCAATCGATATCATTGGTCAGTTGGTTAGCCTCCTGCACATGTCACTGCTCTACTCCCTGTATTGCTTTGAGTACCGATGGTTTAACAAAGGTGAGTGCTACCCTTGACTTTCAAGGCTAACAGGGCATGTGTTCAGCAATAGTCTGCAGGGACAGTTGTTAGAAATATTTAATTGTATGAGGTCCCTTTTATATGACAGCTCTGTTTCTATCCAGTTCCTCTAGCAAGTAACTGTTTCTCTTTTTTATGATAATGCCAGAGTATAGTATGGTGCTCTCTTAGGACAATGACTCCCTGGCATGTTTGTGGATTGTCTTTCAGAAGACTTAAATCTTGTTGAGCTGATGCTTATTGTGTTGTAAACATAAGAGGGATGTAACCAGAAGATGTTTCTTGCTTGTGATAAATGACCTTCCTGCCTGCTTCTCCACTTTTGGATTTTCAAGTGCTTCCGTATGGGGATAAATATAGGTGCTGAGACATTGCCTGGTGGTGAGTCAAGCCAGCAGGATGTAGAAACAAAATACTTACTTCAGAAGCATCTGGAAGCACTTCAGAACAGGGTTTGAGATCCCGCCATTGTGGGGATGGCATAGGTCATACAAGATGGAACAGCCATGCCACTGGTCATGCAAGAAACAGTTCAGTTGGGAGAGTAAAGCAGGGGTCAGCAATCCTCAGCATGTGTGCCAGAGCCATAGCATATGAAGGCATTTTGCTTAGCATGTGTGCCTCAGGGCAGGTGGTAGGAAAGAGGCCCAGGCTGCACTGCCACCGTAAAGATTGGGCCCCTCGTGACTTCCCTGCCACCCACCCAGAGATGCATGGTGTGCACCCAGTACTGGCCAGAGGCTGGACCAAGACTCTGCAGACCCTGGTGCAGCTGCTTGCAGCCTCCCTGCCGCCTTCTGTGAGCAGCCCGGGATCTCTGGTGGGTAGTAGGGGGATGCCCAGGGCCTGGGCTGGCTGTAGCAGGTGGCCAGGAGGTGCAAGCAGCTGCACTGTGGCCCATGGAGCCCCAGCCCAGCTCGTTACCAGCAGTGGGTGCATGTGTGCTTTGGGGCGGATTGCGGGGAAGGGGCTGTGCTGCCATAACAAGGATTGGGCCCCTTGCAGCTCCCCTCCCATCCAGCCCCAGCACGCCAACATCTTCTGAATAGAGGCTGTGGGTGTTTTTGGTACTCTGCCAAAAAAGGTTGCTGTCATTGCTGACTCCTGCAGTAAAGTATTGGCTGCAGCACTGGGTTGTTATCCATTCCTTTAGAAGGTGCTGTGGGACGATTTTCACTTGAAACACATGCCATAAATTGACAGAGGAACTTGACTTCAGCATCTTATCTGAAGTCTGGCCCTAGTGACAGCACAGCTAACTCATTTCTTTTTTGTGTTCCATTGTGGTGAGTCCAGATCCTGGCAGGATCTTTATTCCGTGTCTTCCAGATGAGAACGCAGCCTACTGTCACACAGGCATCTGTGAAATGCGCATGCCATTTCAGTCCTTTTAACCTGATCAGCATGAATTGCTATTGCTGACTTCTTGCCCAGAAGTTCTGTGATTAGATGTTTTGGTTGTGTTGCCCTGTGTGGAAATATTCTGCTGCTTGATCATTCAGGTAATAGAAGAGATTATAAACAGCAGAATGGTGTTTGAAACAGAACAGAAAGATAAGAATACAAGAATAAACATTTGCTTGAAGGGTAGATGCAATCTGTAATTTTCTGGGTGACTCCTAATTGAAAAGCCTTAAATGTAATCCTATTCTGATGTAGTTTTCAATTTTTCATGGAATTCTCAGCCAACAAACAAAACCAAGGTTCTTTCGTGTAAAGTTTCTTCAACTCCAAGATGCTGCATTTTTACTCCATGGAATTGACTCCAATAGAAACTAATCCAAAATGAGTGGAAAGAGGAAACATTTAATTTTGGAGACTTTTGAAGTCTAAATTTAGCTATAGAAAATAAACACCAGAGGAAAGCCAGACTTTCCTTTGTAATGCTAGAGCTCAAGATTAGGGACAAGCCAATGATGTCAGATAGGGCCAGCCTCGGATAGTTATTTCCACCTGGCTTTTGTTAAGTTGCCTCACTTACGTAATCTTCTCCAGCAAAGACAAGAGAAGAACAAAGGCTATATGGATCCAGTAAACTTAAATTTCTGTTCTTTTTTTTGCCGCAAAATGACAAAAGGCCTACATTATTAGACTCGGATGAACACCAGATTTTAGAGGTTTGTAAGTGAGAAGTCCCTTCTCAGAGTTTATTCCAACTTGGTACCATAGTCTGAAACTTCACCAACTGCAATTGGTACTTTTATTTAACCCAAGACTTTTCTGTTCATATCCTTATTTTAACTTTGTATTTTTACCAGGAATTGAAATGCATCAGCGGTTATCCAACATTGAGCGGAATTGGCCCTACTATTTTGGATTTGGTTTACCACTGGCTTTTCTCACTGCAATGCAGTCCTCTTATATCATCAGGTAATTCTCATTTTAGATTGGGAGCATTGGGTGATCTGTTCTTTGAGGAAATAAATGCAGAGATAACATGTTCTCCAAAGACCAACAGAAGTATATGTCTTCTCCAAAATATCCCCAGAGCTCTGTATTCTTCTCCCTTCCCCACCACCTCCATCTGTCCCTAAGTGGAAGAAGTGTCTCCACACTGACAATATAATGGCAAATAGCTCTTGCCAGCGTGTAAGTGAAAGACAATAAAACGGGGAAGTGCACTGAAAAACAAGGAAGACTTAGAATATATATATTTAAAACACTTAAGATTCAGTGCAGATTTTTCTGTAGGAAGCCATGCAATTAAAAGACCTATTCAAATCATAGTGTATTCTTGCCCCGCTAGATTGAATATAGTGGAGATAGTGGCTGGAAAAAGTTTTCATCTCTTTGCTAACCAATGTGATGACATTATTGCTGCTTGCTTTTCAGTTTCTCATCTTGTTCTGACTCTTCTGTAACTTCCTTTCTGGCTTTTGAATATGCTTACAGTTAGAGTCAGCCTTCCTGGCATGATTTCTCTTGTGCCTGTAATACAGAGCAGTAAGCAGTGCTAGCAGTGAGTGCAGCTGATTTATTATTGATGCAGATATGCTGTATCTCTGTCAGTCTTGCCTAAGGTAATGCTGACAGCAGAGGTATAAGAGGTAAACCCAATTCCGATGTCAAGCTGTGCGTGTTTCTTTTTGTACTGAGTGATTACACCCATAAAAACACTGCAGAGGATCCCAGCAGAAATTTTAAGCACACCCAGGTTCTCCCCAGAAATTGTGTTTGTTATTTATATTCTCCATGCCCATCACTCTTCTTCCACATGACTGAATAAGGCTGTAGTGAAATTTTGGTGGCTGCAGTAGTTCTTCAGTGGCTATACGTAGCCTGCCGTTTATGAATCTGTCCTGTAACGCCTATAGCAATCTCTACATAATACAAAGATACAGCATATGGAAACTACAGGTTTAGACATAATAGGTACTGTCTTGAATATGCAGGATATAATTCCCTCTTCAAGGGCAGAACAGCAGTCATCTGCATCATCTATGTGAATTCACTGGGCTTTGGTTGGCTGTTTGATTCACTGGGTTGACTGTTTGATTTCCCCGGGGTGGAAACACATTTCTTTTCATGTGCTTCCATACACTGCAGATTCCAAGAGGGTTTTCTATTGTATGGGTGGACATTTTTTGTATTGCCTTATTATGACACCAGCCTGTCGTAATTGAGACCAATGACTGAATGTGCCTTTTCCATTTTGCAGTGGCTGCCTGTTCTCCATTCTTTTCCCTCTGTTTATTATCAGCGCCAATGAAGCAAAGACACCTGGGAAAACATAGTAAGTCTTTAGTAAAGGAAACTCAGGGGTTTATTTTAACTAATGCCATGTTAGATGCAGGAAGAAGTTGCACTTGATTCAATTACCTAAAAGGGAACAAACATTATAACAGTCCTGTGTCTGGTAGATAAATACATCTGTGGGAAGGTTAGTTACATTAAGGAAAGAATGCTCATGATGAGGTTCTTTCACTAGCTTAAAATAAGAGAAATTAAACTGGAGTTTATTAGCAAGGAGGATGCTGCATTAATTTTGTGAAAGTATTTTGAAGGGAGGGTTGTGTTTCAGAATGTGGTCAGACCTTGCTACACCCTTTAGTTCTTCAGTCACATGCCTCAAGCTAAGGCTGGGGATCCCAGAACCTGGTATTCTGAAGTTACCATCAGCTCCACTTCATCTGCAGTTTCATGCTTTTGAAGCCAGACTAACTCCAGTTATGCAGACTGCTCTGTCCTCCCTGCAGAGATGCAGGATTGCCGCATCCCATTCTTGCATGCGAGGGGTGACAGCATTGTCTCCTTCAGTCTGTTAGAGTGGAATGTAGCTATGGTTCCACTAGCCTGTGCTCTGAAGGAGCATATCATCCTATAATGTACAAAAATGGACAAAAAGTATAAAAATGGACAAAAAGAACTTTGTACTGTGTTGTTGGATTAGAGTACATGCAGTGGGGGGCAGTAATGGGGAAGAGACTTGACTTGGAATGGAAGCTCATAGCATTTGTTTTCTTTCAGCCACTTCCAGCTGCGTCTCTTTTCTTTAGTGGTTTTCCTCAGCAACAGACTCTTTCACAAGACAGTTTACCTTCAGTCCACCCTGAGCAGCTCCTCGTCTGTGGACAGACTGCCCACTCCTCATCCATCCCCTGCCAAACAGAAGGCTGCTTTGGGGCACTGAACTACAACCAAAGCGGGGGCATCATCCTTGGCTGCTACATATGCCCCTGTAACCCAAGGACTGGCAGGACCCATTCTGCCAAGGGGCTTGAGCATGTCCTACCAAACACTGTCAAAAGCCCCATCTGGACATTGGTTTTTGTGTCCCATTGAAAGTGTGGATGGAAATTTTGGGGAAAGTCGGGATTTTTAACACCTTTGAGTTTTAAAAAGCCAGGTTCTCTGTGCTTGTTTTATAGAGTGTAACAGACCTGTGCCTGTACTGTTTTGTATGCTCTTTTCCTGTGCCATCTCCCCCCTATCCCAGAAAGAATGATTTTGTAATCCATATTTTGCTGTAGTTTTGTGAAGCTGATGGGAGTCTCTACAGTAGGTTGCCCAACTGTTGGGTTCCTCAATGATCATCATCATTTGTATACTGTAACTCAGGTCAGGGTTTTGTAATTCCTGCTGTGCTGAAAAGCAGAATTGGAAGACAAACTAGATCATGCTGATCTAGGGGCAAGATAAGTCTATACAGAGAGGGGACTCTCCCTTCCTGCACTATCTAATGAGCTTCATTCAAGCTCTTTCTGTTGTCTGGCAAATTTGGGTCTGTTGTCAATACAAGACCTGGACAAGTGCCACCTTTCAGCATCCAGTATGTATACTGGAGGGCATGACTTTTACAGAAATGAAGCAAATTCCTCACCTAAACAGCAGAATGTTGGGTTTTGGTTTTTTTTAATAAAAACAAAAATCTTGTTTTGGAGCTGGTGAAAGCTCCTTCTGAAACTTCAAAGGGAATTCAGAACTAAGGTCAGGGGCTGAAATGGGAACTGACTGAAATGTGTTAAATCTGTGCTTGGGTTATGAGGTTTTATGTAATTTTTTTTGTCTCAGCAATTAGATGCTTCTAAAAATTAGTGTCTGCCAGTTTTCCATGGAGGCACCATGCAGACTGGTGGTATATAAAAGAGATAAAATTATGAGATTACAAACTGTATCCAGATAACACAAGGCAGAATTATCGATTTTTACTGGATTTGTCGGAGAACGCAGACCTGCACCGGGCCACTGCCCTGCTTAACTTAGTGTATGTCTTGGAGGGAAGAGAGCGTGTTGAAGTTAACAAGAAAAGCTCCAGTATACTATTTATATTGCAATTGTTGTCCCAGTGTACCTGGAATGGTGTTAGCAGAAGTACACCTCTAAATGGTTGTGATTGCAGTGAAACTGCTTTGTCAGCTCAGGATATGTGAACTCATATATATGTGTGTAAGTCTGTGTGTGTCTGTGTGTATATATACTCTGTGTATACACAAAGAGAGAGCAATCGGTCCTGATTCTAGACAGTGTTCTTCATGCATGTAAAATTTCTGTAGGGCAGAACAGTCTATGACATTCAAAAAGCCCTTTGGTTTTTCAGAACTGAGGTCGGTCAACAGATACACTTTTCTCTAGTATTTTCACACTGAAATATTAAATGAAAAAAGTCAAAATTTGCATTGATTCTGTCTGAGTGCTCAAGCTTATTCTAACAGTAGAAGGCTAATTTTACTAAAGATGAGTCATAATTAAGAACTACATAAATAGCAATCTGTGGACTTTTAAGGTTTTGCTGGATGGCGGAAGGGGAGGTGAGGGCTATGGTGGAGACTTGACAAAATATTTGATACAGCTTGAGACATGAGATACAGATTTTGTATTACCCGTAAAGTTCATGAAGTAATCTAAAATGAATCTTTCAGTTTGCTACAAAGCATCCTTAGAGTTGTACTAACAACAGCCACTTTGGAATACATATTTTCTTCTAGCAAGCCACAGGGAAGAGAAGGGTAAGATTCATAGTAAAATATTTAATACACAAGCATTTTAAAAAGGACTGTATAAAATCAAAATCATGTTGTAAAACCTCACAAAACTGTTTGAAGTTAGTGCAAGCACTTCAAAGCAAATAAATTAATAATTAAGGTAACTATGAATCTTATACTGCCAGCTCACTACGCAAATGTTCTTATCTTTTATTTAAAGAAGTGCATATTTCCTTTGAATGCAACAAGTGTGTGAAATGTCAAAGAGACTTAACTCCTTAAAATGTTTTGAAGAAGCAGTAATAAGCTTGTTTTGAGCTATGGCACAGAAGACAAATGACAGATGCATCATTTCAGTCTCTCTTATCTTTTAGTAAATCTAGTCACTTCCAACCCTAATTGATTTTTCTAACAAAGAGTTTGAAGGTATGTGAACCCTAACTCTGGAGGGGCTTTCACCTCCCTGTAATATGGAGGCTATTGTATATATACTTTTTGTTCACACATACATTATAGTGGCTACAGGAATCTCATATCTCTGATAAATTAATGGTGAGTGGATGGGGACAGCAGTATGGGGATGGATATACTGAGCATAGTCACTTCAGGCTAGATCCAGTAAAGAACCGAGGCATAGGAGCACTACCTTGTGGATGCACCCACACAAGATGCTGTGTCACCATAGCGATGAGCTACGGTGACGTAGCTCATTGCTACAGCGACGCAGTCTCGTCACACAAAAACTGTGATGCAGCTGCTGCGCCACTGTAGCAATGAGCTACGTTGCTGTAGCTCATCGCTGTGGTGACAGAACATCTAAAAATAACCATGCGCTGTGCGGACTGCCCTGTATCAGCGGGTACTGTGCGGTCATTTAGTACTTGCTAAAGCTTTAGCAAGTACTAAATGACTGTGGAGTACCAAATGTGCAGCCAGGCGTGCCTGTAGGTTTCTGCCTTTTAAATACTTGGTTCCCAGAACAATCCAAAGGCTGGAGTTAGGCACTGAGGCATCCTGTACAATGGATGGGCAGTCGGGTGCCTCAAAAAGACTATCTGAAGGCTCAGCCATATTGGCTGGCCACTAGGAAACACTAATCTGAGGAGCATCTCCTGTGGTTCCAAAGCCTGTGGGTCAGTGCCTGCCTCTCTTCTTTGAGAAGACTGACCAGGGTTCATTGAAGGGGTTGGAAGCAGCTAAGGGATAATATAACCCAGCCGTTTCAGCCTGTCATCTGTGGACCCCTGGAGATCCACAGACCATGTCTAAGGTGTCTGCAAAAAAATGACTTATCAATCAAAAGCATGTGAATACCTACAATCACAATTCAAAGGGGTCTGCACATGAAAAAAGGTTGAAAACCATGGGTATAACCCACATCTCCCACTTCCTGGACAACTGCTATAACCACTAGGCTCTTCCATGTTTGAAATGGCTACAACTGCTTTTTGTGAGGGGCCTGATCCTGTGAGGATGCTAGGTATACTGTGAAGGCCTCCCAGAGGCTTCCAGTACTACCACCCTAGTTTCTGGATCTCAGGGTGAGCGGGAGCTACGTGCTCAGGGTTGCACTGTTCTGCATGTGTGGGGAAGCTGAAACATCAGACACATGGGGAGCTTTCACATCAAACAGGAAAGTGTGTTGTGAGTTCAGCTATTTGCAGGTTTAGACAGCGGCTGAGCAGGTTTGGAGATGGCAGTTTTGGATCTCTGGACCACTAGATCCTGTTTGAAGCACTTTTCTTTGGATTCGTTTGTTGGTACCTTTCCTAGTTAAGTTTTCTTACACACACTTTTTGCTAGAACTGGGCAATCCAACTTCAGAGCAGCCAGGGGCCATATACCACATGGCCTGCCTGTGGTGGGAGCTGCACAGGTTTCCTGTGTGCGCACCCCTCCTGTCATGGGAGCAGAGCTGTTTTATTCCCCCCCGCATCCCTGCCACCACCACCACAATCAGGCAGGTGATTCCCCCTGCTGTGCAAACCCCTCCTGTCCTGCTGCCACCGAAGTGCAGGCAATTGCCAGCCCACTCTGCTGCAGGCGGTTTTGGCTCCCTTGCCCCCAACCACTGACAAGCGTCCCTTCCTGGTGCTGTTGTGTCCTGCTGAGCTGCCCGACCCCAGAGACCCCCGGCTGTGGCTGTGCCTGCTGCTGCAGTGAGAGCAATGAAGGCAGCGGCAGCCAGGCCGGAGCCCAGGGCTGTGCGCCAGCCCCTCGCCGGCTGGCAGGTGGGCTCTGTTAATTCTTGCGAATTGGCAAGTCCGCAGTGCTGCCTCCACGTAATATTAGGGCATCTCGCGGCCGAGTGGAAGGAGCTGCTGCTCCAAGATGCGCCCACGTTCACGGGACTGATCCCAACCACAGCCCCGACACGGATGCCTTTTGGGCCGGGGTGCTAAGGCGGGAGTCCAGGGACGGGTCTGTCTGTGGATGCGTTTGCTGGTATCTTTTCTAGTTCGTTTTCGTACGCGCTGCTCCACGATGCTTCTGCGAATCCGGAAGCTCGGGACAGAGGCCCTGTGCTGGGAAGAGGTCAGAAAAGCCGTCCGGCCGCCGCAGCCGGAGCCGGGTCCGGCCGGCGCCAGCCGCAGGGCCTCGACGCTGACAGCACCCGCCCCGGGTGCTCACCGCCCTAGCCCCGCCCCCGATCACGTGACGCTGGGCCCCGCCCCCTGCCGTCCCGAATCCGGACCGACACGTCACTGCTCACCTCTCAACCAAACTCCGCACTCTTGAGGCTGTTTCCCCCCACTTAAATTTTCACCAATCGGAGGCCACCGCAGGCACGCAAGTCCCGCCCACGACCGGCTGAGGGGCAGGCCCTGCAGCCATTGAGGGCCGGTCTGGCTGTTCGCATTGCCGCAGCAGCAGAGGGGCACCGGTCTGGGCCAATGGAGTGTGCTGAGGGGCGGAGCCAGCCCGGGGCTGGGCGGGGCGGCAGCAGGGGTGAGTGCGCGGAGCGGATGGCTGAGGGAGCGGGGCTGAGAGCGGCTGCCAGGTGAGGGCGGCAGGGCCCGCGGGGGCTCGGGCCCTTTTGCGCTGCAGCGGCGCGGGCCGGGCCGGCTACGGGGGCTCCGCTCGGCGCTGCGGAGATCCGGTGCAGCGGCGGCCCGGGCCCGGTGCTGGGAGCCGGGGCGGGGCCCCTGGGAGCGGCCCTGCGCGGGGCCGGGTGCGCGGGGGGTTGCTGTCTGCCGCCTCCGGGCGCGCGGAGCGGTGGTCTCTGTCCCCGGACGCGAGCGCCGCGTCTCACGCCCGGGGCTGAGGCCGGGCTCGTGCCGCGTGTGGATGCGGCACAAGCTCTGACGCGAGTTGTATCTTGGTGGTCTCGTCCGGCCTGGGCCCCCCGCACGACTCGCTGGGGATCTCGGCCATGCGGGCTGGCAGCTGTCTGGCCCTGAACATTGACCCCGTAGCAAACGGCAGGGGGAAAACCGGCCCTTGCTTAGAGACGTGGTAGCAAAACCAGCCGGTCATCTGCCACGTGCAAAGAGTCTCTGGCACCAGTTTCACTTCCCACTCTCCAGTCACAAATCTGTTGGTGGCTTGTCTGTCCATAAAAACATCATCGGGGGAGGTCGACTTGAAATGGGTTGACTGCGCTGCTCTGCGCTAGGCAACTCCTGAGTTTGTAATCAAGGTTATGGTGTAAAACAGGGCTGTCCAACTTGTGGGCCACTCACTGCCCAGGTGGTCCCCAGGCTCCTCCCCCAGGGGTGCGGCAGTCCAGGCCCCTCCCACCCTGTTGCCTCCCCCTCCAGCCATGTGCCCAGCACAGGCCCTTTGGGTCCTTCCCTTGTCAAAGAAGCAGCGCAGGTGTCCCAGAGCCCTGCCTTGCCCTGCCCATTAGAGCAGAGACCCCATAGTAGGAGCAATAGGGGCAGCAGCAAGCATGCAGGGTGATGTTAACACCCCTGACCCCCATGGGCTGCATGAGTCCTGCAGCCCATCTGTTAGACAGCCTTGGTATAAAACATCCTTTCAGGTGACCCTTATACATCTCAGGGAAGAAAAAGGGCATGGACTCACTGTGTGTGTTGTGTTCTTCATATATTCTTTGCCAGTCCCATTGAAAGCTCGGGAGGAGTTTCATGCCAGGGAGTGCTTGAGGCATATTTTTTTTTTTTTACTAGTAAATACTTGTATAGAATATATATTTACATGGTTCTTTATGCACAGAAAAACGGACACATCCTTTGCCCCCACAGAACGTGTGGTCTAAGGCAAGGGAAGTGCAAGACTAGATTCAGGACAGTTGATCAGATGAGAGGATTGTGGGTAATGAGGGACTGGTTAAGTATTAAAGATGAATTTGGAGAGAGTGTGAGAGGAGATGCCTGCTTAGCTGAGAATGGGGCAAAGGTCTCAGGCCTGAATCAAGCATGGTAGAAAGCAGGAGCCTGATCTGCCAGGGAGAGGAAGAGAATGAGATCTAAAGGGATCTGTGGTTAGTCTGAATCAGATTTTGTAGGAGACAGGCACCAGTGAAAGCTTTCAGAGTAGGTAATACACAGAGCTAAGAGTAAGGAAGACTGGCATTGTGGACAGCCTGTGTATGGCAGAAATGGAGGGCATTGCGATATGGTACTGTCCCAGTCTTTGGAATCCCTATTTGATTGTACACTTACTTCCTCCTTTAGTGGGGTTCTGAAGGGAATTAGAGATGCTGCTTTTGGGTACAAATTATCTTGCTCCTGACTTATCTCTTCTGTTCTCTTTTAGGTATTTATGCATCATCCATTGCTGCCTTTGATGTGAAAATGACCAAGTTAGGGTTTCTTCGCCTGTCCTATGAGAAACAGGACACGCTGCTTAAACTCCTCATCCTGTCTATGGCAGCTGTGCTGTGTAAGTCTGAGCCCCAAATTCAACTATCCACATGCTCTAAAGAGTCCCTGAATGCTGCTAGCCCTCCACAATATTCTGCACTTGTTAGGATAGTGCAGCTCTAAATTATGTTTAGAATAGCACTGGAGGAAAAACTTAATGTCTTTAATACATAGAACTTTGATAAATAACATCTCACTATCTCTGCCCCACAGTCAGTGACCATCTCTCTTGTCAGTCATTCCCAGCCAAGAAACTAATAAATACAGTTTCTCTGGGGGCACCCTGCATTTCCACAGGCTTTAAGCCAGTAGTCTCCAGGTTTTTTAAGTACCAGATCACTGTAAATTAAAGTGTAACCCAGGATCTACCATGTGCCACCAACGCCTCCCTTCCTTCCCCTTCTCCACCCTGCACAGCAGTTCAGTCTGTGGCAGAGGTAAAGGCAGGAGGGGCAGATTGAGTCCTCTTCGGTGAGGGAGGCAGTGGGGCAGGGGGCGCTCCAGCTGGGTCAGGTGGTGGGAGGATTGGAGCCCAGGCGGCTCGTTCAGGCACATAGGGGCTCCCAATGCTGTACGCATGCTGGCGGAGGCATGGGGGGGCATGTTTCCCTAGCCCAATCTGTGTGCGGAGTGGATGCAGCTGCTGCTGTGCACTGGGCTTTGCATGCCAAGCCCTGCTGCAGTTGCTTCGGGAGAGGCATGACACCACGTGCATCTTGCCGCCAGGCGGGCAAGGGGTGCAGCTCAGCCCAGCAGCGCAATGCACAGAGCATTGCACCACTCCCAGAGCAGCTGCAGCTCTGTATCTCAGTCTGGGGCAGGGCCAAATGCATGTGTGCACACACAAATTCAGCCCTCCCAGGCTGAGATCGACTGTCAGAGGCTCCGTGATCAACCAGTTGATTGGGATGGACTGGTTGGTGGCTACTGCTTTAAGCTATCATTTTATAAAGAAACTGAGTTGGATATAGTTTCCTTTGCTGTATAAATACTTTGCATTGATTCTTTCTTCTGCCTGTGTATTGCAGCTTTCTCCACTAGACTCTTCTCTGTTCTAAGATTTGAAAGTGTCATCCATGAATTTGATCCGTAAGTATTCTCCCTGAGTGTTACAGGCCTTTTTCTTATATAGAATTCAGAGGTCACTCTGCTTTCAGGTTTACGTTGCCCTTCTATAGTGTTGTGTTTCAGATGCTGGGAAAACTTCCTGGCACTGAAGGTGGGGGATTCAGCATATACCCTTCATTAAATGTCTTCGGAAGCACTCATTTCCCAAAATCCAGCAGTTCCTGCAGGCGCATGGTGCTGATTTAGATGGGATTAAACTAAATGGGTAGTTTTGACATCTGTGGCTATCAGCAGGAGTTATCTAAACCTGAAGAGAATGGACAAAGGACCCTCCAAAATACACTAAAATACCATAGATAATAACGCTCTAAGTCCCTCTTGCAAGTGTGACACTCAGGGCACTGAGTTCCTATTGGTTAATTTATGATGATCTGATGATTACCTTCAAGGTTTACCTATAAAACTAGTTGGTGGCAGCACACATGCCCTGAGGGAGTGGTGGGGAGGGCTACCACAGCAGAGGTTTAGAGCAGTTCAGAGAAACTGGAATAAAGAAATGAGGACTCTTATGACATATTTACTGCAGGGTTGGGAGTCACCCTGGATGCTGCTGGTGATTCTTTCTGGCTTTGCTATTTCTATGGTGTCATAATAAAAATAGGCTGTAACTTTACAGTCAGTTCTCAACAGCCTGGAGACACAGGGATTGGAGCTGCTTTATTCCTCTTTTCAGAAAATGTACTGACAGCTGTTCAGCCATAAGCATCTAACTTTGTGTCATTAGCTTAAAATCTGAATCAAAGTAAAGAAATGGCCAGTGCTCCTTGTGTCTAATGCTTGGTGCATTTGCACATGAATCGATTAAGGCTTTTATCCTGACAGAAAGCAGCTTAGCACTCAAACTTGCACTCATCTGCCAAAGCTGGCAGTATTTCCTAATATGCTCGTTAGTTAAAGGCTGAGTAGCAGTAAACAGTCAGCATTTCCCATGTTCAAACTGCAGAGATGCTCAACAAATCTTGTTATCGCAGGTATTTTAACTACCGCACAACACGGTTTCTGGCAGAAGAAGGCTTCTACAAATTCCATAACTGGTTTGATGACAGAGCCTGGTACCCTTTGGGCAGGATCATTGGTGGAACCATATACCCAGGTAAACCAGGATGTGTGTGTGTGTGGGGGGGAGGTGGTACAGAGATTCTGTAATTCAGTCTCAATTCTTGAGATTTATTTCTTAATCTGGTAAATCCTTTTCTCTAGCCGTGTGAACTTTGTGACAGAACAGTTACAAAATGGAAGACGCATCTAATTTAACTCAATCTCGTGTAATGCAGGGTGTTCATACTAGCTGCATTGCTGACAGTCCTGAAGAAATAATTAAGAATAAACAAATTGATTAATAGTGTAGTAACCAACTGAGCTAGTGTCTGATAGACTTTGGTATTTCACATACTTTTAGCTGAGTGGAGCATAAGCATTCTTCATCGAGGACAAGGTAGAGGCAGACTTGTGTTCCAGTCTCCAATTGGATTCTGTACAGTAGCAGGCAGATGCTCTTTGTTGTACATGCATCATAGTGCCTGTGTCCCTTTCAGTGCTGGTATTGGATATTAAGCAGTTCCAGTTATCTGTTAAACTCCACACTAGGTGAGCTTCCCTTTGTGTTCTCTTTGGTAATGGCAAAGAGGCAGTTAGCTGTGTTAATATGAAGTCAGGCAGGACAGGGTGGCATGCAGAATCATAGAAAATTAGGGTTTGAAGGGATCTCAGGAGGTCATCTAGTCCAACCCCCTGCTCAAAGCAGGACCATCCCCCAACTAGATCATTCCAGCCAAAGTGTTGCCTGGCTGGGTTTTGAAAAACTCCAAGGATGGAGTATCTACCACCATCTCTCTGGGTAACCCGTTCCAGTGTTTTTACTGCCTTCCTAGTGAGAAAATTCTTCCTAATATCTAACTTAAACTTCCCTTGCTACAGCTTGAGACCATTGCTTCATTATAGATTAAAGCTTTTGCCTTTCTGAATGAGTTAAGATTTAAATTGCCACCCTCGCCTGCTTGCTACCTGGAAATAGTGAAATGAAAATCTGTGAGTTAATACCCGATATGGGCTTTCATAATTCCAAGTAAGCCCCAAGGTTGGCACTTAAATGAATTACATTTTTTTCCATTAGGATTGCAGAGTGCTTCAGTTAGTGCTTCAGTTTCTACAGAGTGAGACTTCAACGTAGAGCTGCTGTCTGGTTCATCTGAGGCCAGGGAGAATGTACATCTAAGTTATTCTGTGTCTGGAGCCAAGTTGAGATAGGGGCTTTTAAAGGGGCTACACTAGTTTCACTGTTGTCCCTTTAAAACTAACTAGCATCCTCTTGGCTCAGGGAAGTTCCATAGATGTTCCGTTTTTCCCTTCTCCCCATGAAAGCTTTGATCTCTGGAAGCTTTTGGATGTCCCTGAGACCAGCAGACATTAGGTGGGGCAGTGTAAGTAAGTTGTTAAATTGCAGTAACAAGTGAAAAATTTGGTTAAATTATTTAATTTGATGGTTTCTCTCTAAACTGATTTACAGCACTTAAGTTGTCCATTTTTAAAAGTCTTGACTGTGTGCTGTTCTTAATGAAATATAGAAAACATGTTACTAGCAAATCAGTAATCCCTCCCTGACACAATCTCTCTGCCACAGGTTTAATGATCACATCAGCAGCAATTTACCATGTTCTACACTTCTTCCATGTTACCATTGACATCCGAAATGTCTGCGTTTTCCTGGCTCCCCTTTTCTCTTCCTTCACCACCATAGTAACTTATCACCTCACCAAAGAGCTCAAGGTAAAGAGTGAATCTGAACACAGAGGGTAGATTTGGTGACTTTTTTTTTTTATAGGAGGCAGGTGCTGTACTTGTTGCTGTCTGGTATACATGTATTTCAGAACATCAGTGCCAAGTTGAGACTTAGAGCTTGCCAAAACATAGAAATTGTTTCATAGAAGTTCTTGAAATTTGTTTTTCTTATTTTACAAATCAGGCAGTACTTTGATCTACTAATATGTTCAATCTGAACAAAATGTCTCTGGTTTGTAACAAAATAGTTTTATTCTTCAGCAAGAAAATTAGCCCTGTGTAGTAATTAGGATATTGAAAACAGGTGCTCCTAATGAAATTTTTTTCCAAGCTAATCCAAAGATATTGATTATTGGCGTGAAGCATAATGGCCTGATTATGTACAAGAAGTCAGGGTAAGTGACCTGGGTGGTCCCTTCTGGCCTCAAGACTCCTGTGAAACTGTGTTAGCTCATGCATTGCTGTTAATATGTTAGAAAGTAATATAAATAAAACTATGAAAGTGAAAAAGTCACTTTATCTTGACAGCAGTTCAGTCAGTTTCAGGTTTTTTCCCGTCAGATATTTTAATAACAGTTGTCTCTGATGTCATGGGGGAAAAAACCTGCTTGGAAACTTTTCATCAGAGTGTCACTGATGAAAAACTCAGTAGAGCTGGCTAATATTTTTCTCTTTTTTCTTCGCCAACGTGTCTGTTAGTTCACGTATTGATTTGTTTGTTTGTTTACAAGTCAGATTAATCCTGCAGTTTGGTGTTTTTATTTGGCCTTAATTTCAGAATGTTTTTGTTAAATCTGTGTATTTTGGGATGGGCTTCTAACTGACTTCCACCAGAAAACCCTGCTGTTTTAATTTGTTCTGCAGTGATCTCTGAATATATGGTCCTGGGGTAGCCAGTCAGGTAGCAACTGTGAGAGCATGTCAAGATTAAAATGTAGCAGCAGTCCCCAGTTGTGGATAGGGTTTGTGACTGTTGCATTATTTTGAGCCTACATACCCTGTTATTGGCCTGGGTTTCCCGCTAAGCTTGATTTCCTTGCCCTTTTTCTTTATGTTTATAGTGGAAAATGGGGCCAAAGCCTCAGCTTGTCCTAAAGTTGAGGATCAAATGATTGGCATGGCTTGTAATCACAGTGCAATGTGTTTGAGCCAGTGCCAGGTCACCTTAATCTGCACAAGCTATTACATTATGCTTTTGGTCTTGAGTGTCTAGCTTTTATTTTCCTACCAAAGTTGCTTTGCAAAGTGATGCAAACAAATGAGGGGCAAAGTCTTTTATGTTACTTGTTTGGCTTATTCAAATGTTTATTGGTTTAAAGAGAGTGGCCCTGGTGTCAGAGCTCAGACTGTTGCACTGGCTAGAGAAGAATCGTTGGCCAGCCTAATGTTCCTTCCCTAGTTCTGTGGCAGCCAGCCAGCTCCTTTAAGGACTTTCTGCCTCTCTTCAGCGTCTTGCATACGTAATGAAGGCAGCATCAGGAGCCTAGTTAGATGCAGCCAATGTTCTGAACTTGAGCATGTCATATTCAGAAGCTTGTTCTCTAGGCTGTGTTTCAGGTTATTGGGGGGCAGAAGCATTTAGTTGTCACTCTACACCCAGTACACAGAAGCTTCATTTCTTATTCCCCTGAAGCTGAAGGCAGATCTCTGATGGACACTAGAGGGAGAAAAATATGAGGAATTCTCCCCAGGGCTCCTGAAGCTGAGAATTATTCTCTGCCATGCAGAGGTTCTTCCTTGTGTTAATTGTATTGTATATGTCTGAAAAATCTCTCTTAAGACTGATGTGGTCTAGTTTTCTTTCTAACTGTGTGTGCTTCCCAGGATGCAGGGGCAGGACTTCTTGCTGCTGCCATGATTGCTGTGGTGCCTGGTTACATCTCTCGTTCTGTTGCCGGCTCTTATGATAATGAAGGTGAGGTTTGCAGGATTCCTTAAATGGGATTTTTGTAGATGGATGGCAACCCTTAAAGAGCCACTCTGTGCTGAAAAGCGCCTAGCAAATGAAGTGGGAACACCATTCTCAGTGATTTGCAAGTAGATAAATACCAATCAGCAAATAAAAACCACTCTGCTTGGAAATGGCCTCTCTCCTGCCCAGCCAGCATGTTTTATTATCCAGCTGAGATGGTAGATCGGTCTCTGAAGAGACCTTTTGTTTCTCTCTTTTGCACAGTTATATCATATTGTACATTCAAACCATTTACGTTTCAGTTTGGTTGGTTACAAGGTAACCATATGAGACAAAAATGGGATTTTGGCAGTTCCACAGCCTGTATTTAGGATTTGCAACTCCCCCAGGTCTGCTTGTGCTTGTACCTAGCATCTGGTAACGGTTCTGCAGATGGGATGGAAACAATTTTGTCTAGGATAGAATAGAATAAAACTTGGTCTTTTGTAGCTATATTAGCCTTTGAGGGGCTACCAAGGGTCAACATGTTAAGCAAAGTTAGCAGATGAGTCATGGAGATAGCAGATATGTAGAGTAAGAAAAAAACACTAAATTAAACTTGGTAGGGTTGACAAAGGTTTTCTGAGGTCCAGGGCTATATAAAAAATGACATGTTATCAACCCAAATAGTCGTTTTAGCACAGTTGAGGCAGTGGAACACAACAGTAGCAGTTTGTAGCTGCTTATAAAATGTATCTTGGTTATTTTGTTTTAATCTTTTTGATAACTTAAGAGTAGTACATGTTGCTTATTTGTGATTGGTTTGACACAAGCTAATCCTAGGCTTTTAGGAAGTAATGTATTAGTTTGGAAAGAACAAAGCATTTGAAACTAGGAACACCATCGTTAATTTGGCTCTTCTGGATTGCTTTTTCCTGGGGCATGTCCCATAAACTGCTGGTGCCTCGCTTCCCTACCTGTAAAATGAAGGTAGCAACTTTTTAATGGTTCTTTGCAAACATTAATTTTCATAACAGCTTCTTGTGAAATGAGAAATACTGTTAAGAAACATCATTTCCTGTAAATATCCATTAATGTGTCTGATTTGATCTGACTGTAGAGTTGCAGAATTTTATTTTATTGTTTTGGACTGATCTCATTTGTTGTAGCACATATATGCACTTGGGCAGTCTCCACAGCAAGACCATTTCAATTAAGAAGGTGTGTGCTTTGACAAAAATGACAATTGCCAGCTGACTTAGTATTAACCAAGCATACTTAACCCCCCCCACTGGTGTCCCATGAGTCCACTTTATAGTGCCTGTAGAGCTATAGGAGCTGCAGAGTTTTAGTAACTGTCCATTTCTAAATATATATGTGGAAGAATGTTCTCTAAAAGTGTTGTGGTAAAAATGAATCTTCAGTGGTAGGACAACTCTTATGAAAACCCCATGCACTGGGTGCCATCTCTGCTTTAGATAGGATTGTTGGGCTGTTTTTTTTCCCCTTGTAATTCAGTATTTCCTATTAGGAGTTTGTCCTATCTGTGCAGAAATGTTATTTGACATTTCATAGGAAATGTCCTCATAGACTGTCCAGCCTGATCTCTCTGTGTTGCTTAGGTATTGCCATATTCTGCATGCTGTTAACCTATTACATGTGGATCAAAGCAGTGAAGACTGGTTCCATTTACTGGGCGGCCATGTGTGCCCTTGCCTATTTCTACATGGTAAGTGCCTATGTTTTCCTAATGTCTTGGCTTCTTTGTCCCCACATAGCAGGATTTGGTTGGTTTTCGTTTGTGTTTTGTTTTGTTTTGTTTCATTAAAATCGAGAGGCCCTCTCGGGTGCCATTTTGTGACCCTTTGACTTTTAGCTTTCTGTACCTAAAATGATGAGGGAAAGGATGACAAGGACATAATTTACAACCCGTTTTTAACTATAGCAAGCATTAAACAGCATAAGGCTATCTAAATGGCAGGAAGAGAGGTTGAATGGAGCCACATATGATCAGTGTTCCATTCAACTTCCATGAATACTGTAACAGATTAGCTGCTAATCGCTTCCAGTATTATGTCATACTGTTTGTGTAGTAAATGTCAGCTGTGGCCATGTTCATAATAACAAAGCTAGCGTGAGAGCCGCATCAAAAGCTTTTGTCTGTTTTCCTCTAAGTTCAGTGCTGAAGATCTCATTTAATCTTGTAGATTAAAGGCAGTTTCAAATGTTAATTGGCAGAAAAGAAGTTGTTTGGAATTGGGACAGCCCCATGATACGTTCTCTTCTTTCTGTTGGGCAATAATAAATAAAAAGAAGGGGTGTACCAATGGAGATATTTGGGGACAAATAGCAGTAGCTGATTTTTAAGGAGGCATATTGTTAAATACCAATCCAATTTCTGATACTAGCCGGCAGCTTGAAGAACTGTATGCAGCTGGTAACTCTGGTGTGGTGGAGGGGGAAGAGAAGGGGTGTAGAGGGGGGGCAGATCAAAGCCCCTGCAGTGAGGGAGGAGTGAGGCTGGATCAAGTGCTGCCCAGCCAGGGCAGGATGGAGCCATGGATAGTCTGGGGGTGCAGAGTGAGGGGTGGGGGCTGCTGTCATTGTGCACCACTCATCCAGGAGCCACTGGTCTGGCAGCTCGTCTGGCACTCGCCTGTTCATCTGGCAGGGCATGGGGGGGTGGGGCATGTGCCCCTGGATCTGCACAGGGCGGGGCGGGATGGGGCTGTGCCAAACTCTTCCCAGTGGGGCGAGGCTGGGCTCAGGGTGGGTGGCAGCAGCACTGGGACAGGGGGTGGGAATTTGGGTGGCTATGGCAAATTTTGCGGTGGCTGTGGCCCACGCCCCATCCCCCCCGTTCCAGCGCCACTGACACCTGCACTGAGCTCGGCTCTGCCTCACTGTGAAGAGCTTGGTGCAGCCCTGGTCCCATGCAGATCTGGTCCCATGCAGATCTGGGGGCACGTCTCCCCTGTGCCCTCCCGGATGAGCAGTGGGAGCGGTGGTGGGAGCTGCTGGATGAGTGGGCAAGTGCCAGACAAGCCGCTGGACCAGTGGCTGCTGGATGAGTGGCACATAGTGGAGGGAACCACCTCCCTCCCCACACCACTCAGACAAACTGTGTGGCTCCATCCCACACCTACCCTGCCCTGGCTGGGTAGCCCCAGCCCCACTCCCCCTTCCCCGTGGGGGTCTTGATCTGCTCCGCCCACACCTCTTCCCCTCCCCCCCCACCCCCCTTTCCACCACACCAGACTTACTAGCTGCACTCAGCTCTCCAAGCTGCCCAGCTGTGCTCCTTGCTACCTACATGCTATGCTGAAGCTGCGCCCATGCATGGGCCATTTGTTGGCCAAATTATTGACTGTATCAGGCCAATTTCCGATGCAGACAATTTTCTTTTTATCAGTGCTAATCCGATATTGGACTGATGTATCAGTGCACCTCTAATAAGAAGACAACAGTAATGTTTGCTGCAGACCTACTGAAAGAAATGGTTATCTAGCTGTACCCAAAGCCAAAGAAAGACTTTAGCTCTCCATTGTCTGAAGCCAGCAAAGAAGTCTGCTGAATGTTGAGAGTGCCGCTGCTGAGCTAGCAAAGAGAACTAGCATCAAAATGAGAACTGTAGGTGGGTGAAAGTAGTTGGAAAAAAGTTCTTAGCAAGCTTTTGGGCACAAGTTTTCAGGCTCAGTCCCCTTTCTTCAGGCTTAGGGAGTCTCTGCTGTTCTGAGGCTCTGTGAAACTTTCCCTGCTTCACTGGGAAGAGCATGGTACATCCCCGGTCCATGAAAGAAACTGCAGTTTTTACTCGCTTTGAATTTCACATTATTAGCTCTACCTAAAATGGGACTTTTCCTGTGTATTTGGGCAGGATGCTTCAGTTATTGCTTCCATCACATTTACCACTGTTTCTATAAGAGGGATAGTAACTCCTCTGCCTTAGAGTACTTGTGTCTGTTTTTCCTTTCACAGAAGTGAGGGGTTTGTTTCTAAAACACTGGCTTCTCTTCATCTTGTTCTCATGATAAACCTGTTCTTTTCTTCCTTTTGGCCAGGTTTCCTCCTGGGGTGGTTACGTATTCCTGATCAACTTGATCCCTCTGCATGTCCTTGTGCTGATGCTGACAGGGCGCTTTTCCCACAGGATCTATGTCGCCTACTGTACGGTGTACTGCCTAGGGACCATCCTGTCTATGCAGATCTCCTTTGTTGGCTTCCAGGTAAGAGAACCAAGTGAAGCAGTGGGAAAGATCATGACTTAGTGGTTAGAGCAGGAGAACTATGGTTGACTGACTTCTTTTACGGGCTCTGCCACGAATTTGCTTCTGAATTTAGTGTAGATGCTTTGCTTCTCTGTTCCTTTGTGTTTTATTTGTAACAGGGCTGATGAAACTTTGCAAAGCTTTTTAAATCACGTAAAAATCCACTATTACGCATGTGGTCTGGATCGCTTATTTTTTTTCCAGGTTGCTTTGTATTAAGAAGACAACAGTGCCAAATAATTGAAGTCAGGCAGCTTGGTCCAGGAAGAGTTGTTTTCTAGTTCTGTTTCTGTTATGTTCATTCCGTTTGTGATCTTAAGCATGTCACTTGCAGCCAGTTTTTTAAAAGGAATTTTAAAGATTTTTAAATTTATTCAGGTGCCTAAATTACTTTTGAAATCAACCACCTCTTCAAAACAAGTTATTAGTGGAAAAGGAATTAGTATGATGAGCAGAGATCTGCGTTTTCTGTTTGCTGTAAAAATACATGGATTTTCTCCTTTAAAAGCTGGCAGAGTTCCAGCCTGCAAGGGGTTGCTTGGGGCTTGGGCGAATGGGACGTGGACAACCACAGGCAGGGGCCGCCATATGCATATGTACCTGCACACATTCATGTGGCAGTCAGGCAGTGTGGTGGAGAGCATCTTCCTGCAGGTAAGTCTATGCAAGGGGATGACATGGGTGATGTATCGAGGGGGGCATGAGAGGGCCAAATGCCCCACCAGAATTGTGGCCCCACAGTGGGCATGAGGTGCTGTGGTTTATCTAGACTGGTATGGGCAGGAGCTGCCTTCATGGCCCAGCGGGCAGGACAGTAAGACTCGTTGCCACTGCCAGGACACACACGCCAGCCACGCTGCCAGCAGCCTGAGGAGTAAAGGACTAGAGAGGGGATAAGGGGTGCGCTGCCCTTGCCTCCTCCCACCACCATGACTTGGCCACCAGCACTCCCACTCCCCTCAGGGTGCAGCTCTACCTTGGCGGGAAGGTGGGGTGGGGGCAGCACAAGCAGTCTGAGGGGAGCAGTGGCGGCAGCAGTAGCTGGGCCATGTTGGCAGGGTAGAGCCACAGCTCAACATGTGAGCAGCTGGTGGCAGGAAGAGGTGAGGGCATTGCAACCGCCTGCCCCCTCCCCCGGTCCATTACTCCTTGTGCTGCTGGCGGTATGGCTTTTGCAGAGGTCCCAGTGATGGCGGAAAAGTCTGGCTGCCCTATTCCACTGTAGCACCCTGGCTTCTGTCTGCTGGGCCATGGAGACAGCTCCTGCCTGTGCTGGTTCAGCTAGGTTGCAGTCCTGCACCCTGTTGTGAGTGCACAAATCTGGGGGGCATGAGCCCCCCCATGCCCTCCCTCAATGCATCATTTATGGTCAGGCACCGCCCCCCACACACACACTCCCATGCCTTGCCCTACACACACTTGGAGGGCTGGGGGCAGATGGTAGCAAGTCTGGAGTGAGGGGCACCAGCAGGGCCAGGGGGCTGTGGGTTGGGAGTTAAGAGCACCAGCAGAGCTGGGGGAGCCTGTAGCTTGGGAATGAGGGGCACTGGGAGGGCTGTGGGGGCTAGGAGGCTGTGGGTCAGGAGTGAGGGGCTGTTCAGCTCTGCAAAGCGGCAGAGGGATAGCCACAGCTGGACCTGCATCCTGATGAGCAAATGGAGCAGGGGGAGCTCTGATTTTCCATGATAAAACTAAATCAAATGCCTAAATATAGGTATTTAGAATTTATTTTATTGTAATGATTAAAGCACTGGTAGGCTTCCAAGTTGTTTTAAAATTGTAAGTATATCAATAAAACATTGTGTTCAACTGATACTTGTATATGTAGTGGCATTTTGTGTTAATCATGGAAAAACACAGAATTTGGGGTTTTAATCAGAGAATTTTGGATTTTTTTTAAACAGAGAAAACAGAGAAAACCAGGATTCCCAATGATAAGAGCTTTAACTGTGGCTCCTGAATTTAATTGCCTCTGGGGATTTCTAAGAGTCTTAATCTTCAATTATTTTTTGTAAGAAAGTGACTCATCCCACCTATGTGTTGTGTCTTTTGTGCCAAAGGGAAGGCACCTGTGATTCCCATGAGTGTGCTGCTGGAGGATAAATTGAAATGCACAGTGAATCTGACCCAGAGTGGCTGGTACCCTCCATATCTGATTCCACCTTCTCTTCTTTCAGCCTGTTCTGTCATCTGAGCACATGGCTGCTCTTGGGGTCTTTGGCTTGTGTCAGATCCATGCCTTTGTGGACTACCTGCGCAGCAAGTTGAACCCCCAGCAGTTTGAGATTCTCTTCAGGAGTGTGATCTCCCTGGTTGGATTTGTTCTTCTTACAATAGGAGCTGTGCTGATGTTGACAGGTATATTGAGATCTGTGGTAAGCTGCATTCTTGATGATTAAAGCACATCTAATTTCCAGTTTGCTTTCTTTGCCTTTGTTTTGGAGAGCAACAGTATGATCAAATATAACTCATCTTTGAATGAACAAAAGAAAAATTGCATTTTTTATAATTTACAAACCTGCATGGAGAACGCATGTCTACTTTGAGAACAGCACTTAAATAATCATCTCTTCCACTGGAAACTGAATATTTTTGATGAACAATCAAAGTAAAACCATAAAAATGATATAAAGAACTCTGTGCTTACTGTTCCTTTTGAGGGTTGAGAACTGCACTTTTAAAGCAATTTTAAAAGCTAACCATTATGAATTTACTATATTGATAGTACTGCACATAGAGCAGATGAATTTGCATTTGTGAAATAAAATTTTAGTTCCTACATACATTTCTTCTGTAGGAGCACTTGCTGGAGTCACAGACCAGTTTACACTGGAAATGTGAATTTCTCTCTCTCCTATCAGGGAAAATATCTCCTTGGACCGGTCGTTTCTACTCCCTGTTGGATCCTTCCTATGCAAAGAATAACATTCCCATCATTGCTTCAGTTTCTGAGCACCAGCCCACCACATGGTCTTCCTATTATTTTGATTTACAGCTACTTGTTTTCATGTTTCCAGGTGAGTTTGGTACATTCATTTATGCTCGAACCAACTACTTGCAGGTAAATCTGTTCAGTTTGTAAACATTTAAATATTGCTGTACAAAATCCTAAGGAAAGTTCCCTGTCCTTCTCACTGGGCAGAAGCCAGAAAAGGGCACCATTATACTAAAAGCCAATATTCTTGTACTCCTTCAGGAGAGTAGGAAATTGTATTGTATTCTACACCAGGTAGGGTTACTCTTTATAGAGTCCTTTGCAAGATTTAGCAGTGCCCACCTGCTTGGCATGGTCACCTACAGGGAACATATTATACTCCTTTTAAGCCATGCTGTTCACTTCTTCTTACAGTTTTAATGTATGGCATTTTATCTGAACTATTATGAGTGACAGTCTTTTGTCTGATGGATAAGACATGGCATGAGACTCAGGACTCAGTGCTGACAGTGCTTTGCTCTGAGATTCTGAATAAATCATTTCCCCTCTCTGATAACATTTGCATACCTGGTAAAGTGTTTTGAAAGCTATGGATGGAAAGCAGTAGGGAGGGTCTTCCCATGAGCTGCTCTGATAGATAAGGTTCCCCCAGAGGCATTTGCTCTCAGTACTTAGATGGGCACACTTGAGGTTAATTGGTGCTAATACCTTGAATTATACCCCAACATTACAGGAAGCTTGTGTATTATGCAGAATTCTGTAGTCTAGTATGCTTCTTACACAGGAACCCAATAAATGAATTACAGTATTCATTACAGGGACAGTAAAATGCCCCACTTATTTGAATGCTAGTATGGCCAATGACCTATGCCTGTGTTTCTTTGTCATATGGCTTTTAAGTCCAGCATCTGTTCAATCTGTGTTGTGCTGACAGACTAATCCATTATAAGTCTGCAACTCCTTGCAGGACTTGACCACCATTGCCCCTTTCCTGGCACTTGTTTCCTCTGCACTAATGCATCGAACTGATTTTTATTGTGATAACAAAAGATATGTTATTCTGAAGTAGACCATTTGTAATGTTCTGCTTTGACCTTCAGTTTGTTTAATGTAATGTCTTTCCAGTCTGGGTGTTGACCTGTGTCTCCCTCTTTTACAGTTGGCCTCTACTACTGTTTCAGTAATCTGTCAGATGCCCGTATTTTTATCATAATGTATGGTGTGACCAGCATGTACTTCTCTGCTGTGATGGTGAGAGCTGCTGCCTGCTGAGGAGTGAAAATCTGCCATCATGGGACTTGAATACTTGGGCTTGGGAAAAACGGGTAGAAAGAGGAAATGGGTAACACAGACCACTAGGAGAGCTATTTCCAGCTCTGTTACTCACTCACTGGGGGTCATAACTTTCTGTGTTCTGAACTCTCCCAGCATCCAGTGGCCATAATCTTATACATATGAGTTGACTGAAACATTCATAGTATTTCCTGCATTTTCAACCACATTTATGTATCCATCTGTATATGGTTGTGAAGCCTTGTTAAGAAAAGCAGCTTTGCAAGATTTGTAATAGGTTGGACTGTCGTTCATCTTTATTGCCATTACTGCTGGGGATGGACAGATTTTGGGAGAGACTAATGAATGCTGTTTCCAATCTTGCTCCTGGGTTATACAGCTTGGCTGTGTTATCTATGTAGTCAGTATAAGCTAACTGCAAAGGACTTGCCTATTCGAACAGTAGCTTCTTGTTAACAAGTAGTTCACAATTCTGTTGTACCATATTGTACTCCAGGTGGGAACTGAATCTTGTAAATGAAACCACTCGTTCTTAGCTATAGTGCAACTTTACTGAAGGCTCCAGAACTGATGTTGAATCAGAATATTTTTCTGTGACTTTCGTGAAGTTCAGGGATTTCATGGCAGTTAACAGAGGGGTCAGCAGGGTGGTCAGTTCCTGCCCACTGGGGAAACCGTCTTAATGCCTCATGCTCAAGAGGCTGTTGTTGAGTTCAGAATAGTTGCTTGTCTGAAGAATCACTGCATCACTGGGATGTTAAATTCTTCAGCAGTTTTTCAGTTCTTTGTTTACACTGTACTCTGCTAGTAGTTACTTATGTGTGATCAGGTATTAAATGCCTACTGTCTTCACCAGGTGCGTCTCATGTTGGTGCTGGCCCCAGTTATGTGCATTCTGTCTGGCATTGGAGTTTCTCAGGTGCTGTCCACTTATATGAAGAACCTGGATATCAGCCGACCAGACAAGAAAACCAAAAAACAACAAGACTCTACTTATCCCATTAAAAATGAAGTAAGTTCCCATGCATGATTAAGACCCAGGTTTAAAACAGAGGCCAGACTCAAACTTCCAAGGGGCAAGCATTACTTCAAGGGTCTGGGGGTAGGAGACTGCTAGTAATGTAAGAATGTCCTTTAGAGCTATGAAATAGCAGACAGAGGGGGAAAAAGGTCTTGTTTTCTTAGCATAGGTCTCTTAGTATATGTGAGCCCTGCATTTGGGTTGAAAAGGGCTTCTTATAAAGGGAGGTTGATATCTTTCAGAATAACGTTTCTGAAACACGTTTTTGATTGCTTTCTGCTTCCCTAGGTTGCCAGTGGCATGATCCTGGTCATGGCTTTCTTCTTGATCACCTACACTTTCCATTCAACCTGGGTGACCAGTGAGGCCTATTCCTCACCTTCTATAGTGCTATCTGCTCGCGGTGGGGATGGTAGCAGGATCATCTTTGATGACTTCAGAGAGGCTTATTATTGGTTGCGCCACAATACACCGGAGGTAAACTTTAGTAGGGTTTCTGCTTACATCAATGGTTCTCAAACTTTAAATTCAAGGCGACTCTCATTAGATTTGCTTTTACTTTTCACTCATTTTTGGACTACAGAAAAATAATAGAGCAATTCTTCTGTTGCAAAGAACTCGGGCCATGACAAGTCAGAATGTTTTTAACACTGTGCATTCCTATTTGAAATCTCTGGGTTTGTTGTGAATCATGTTTGCACACCAAATTGTGCTAATGCTGTGTGGCATCCCTCAACAACCCTGGAAGGATCTCAGGGTACCCCAGGGTACTGTATTCCCAAGGCACCCTGGTTGAGAATCACTGGTTTGTATAAGTGAAATAATTTCTCTGGAATCAGTTTTAGGTGAAACAAGAAGCCTTAAATCCTAAGGACTGACAGGACTACTGCAATATCTTTTGTTAAGGAATGGTATCAGAAATTAGGTCTAAAATATAAGATTACTAGGCTACATTAGACTTGCTTTCAAAAAGGCCTGAAGGCTTTGGGCGTGCTCTGATTTAGGGATAGGATGGTCTCAACTCTAAATGTTCTGAGTCAGAAATATGTACAGAATTGAACCTATTCCAAATGAGCCATGTTTTTTAATCCTCCCTGGTGCTGTTTGTCTGGGATGCCCAGGCATACTCCAGTCGTTGGAGCTTGTAACTTGGAGTTGGGAATCTTGGGTTCTCTTTCCCCTTGAAGTCATTCATCTAATCTGTGCCTTAATTGCTTAATCTATAAAACTAAGTTATTTGCAAAACTCCCTTTCAGGAGACTGCAGGGAGTAATTGTTAAGTAAATATCTGTAAAGTTCTGTGACAGTCTGGTATAAAAGATACCGTATGAGTTATTACTCTGTGAATGGAGGATGGAGTTGCACTAAGGTCCTGTCTCACAGGTCCCTGGAGTCAGTACTCAGATGTTGGTATGCTGCCTTATCTGAAAGTTATAGTTGTGTGACACAGGCTGAACACTGTTAGATTCCCACTGTTTTCAAAGTCAGCTCCTTAGAAGAAGCTTTTGGGCCTTAAGAGTTTTCTTCACTGCTTGAGGAAAGACTTGCTTCTCCCTATTGTTTAGAATCACTTGGGAAATGGAGATTCTTTATTGAACTATTCGTTGCACATAGACTCTGCCACAAAGGAGTTTGTGGCCACTGGGCACATGGGGTTGCTGGCCTTGACTTCTGTGGGGCAACCAGCTTTGCAAAAGAGGTTAGGAAGATGTAGGTCATTTATTGGATTTCCTAACTTTACCACTGAATAGTTTTGAACTCCTCCCAGCATATAGAGCTTATTGACTAGCCTGCATGGTTGAGATGCGTCTTGTGAGCATGAAGTTTTCAGTTCCAATAAAAAGTACTGTTTTAAATTGGACCTATCCAGCACAGTTCTTGGTAGTTTTATTGCACAGAACACAAGATCAGAAGTGACCTGCATTCCTGGTCTCTGGAGGAGTTGTTTGAATGCTCTCAGACTTTTGAAAACAACACGTTGGCAGTTTGCTGCGTGACTAATTCAGAAGCTTGTTATGTTCAACCTGAGTGCAAAGGAAAGAGAAGTGTTGGAGGGCTGTGTTATAACTGAAGTTGCCTGCGTAGCTTAAAATAAACTGTAGTATAACCAGAATTATGTTATAGCCTGAGTCTTCCCAGCCAAATATGTTTGTAATAGATCTTGGTTCAGTCTGTAGATTAGAATGCTGATGATATCAACTCAGCTGTGTGTGGATGGCTCTTGGGCCTCAGACTTTGAGCCCAAAGGAATATCATCAGTCAGTGCATTTCTGAACTTCTTCTTCATTATAAACAGGCCTTGCTAGGCAGCTTCCAGTTAGTTGCATTTTCACCCTCTTTGTAAATTATGAAATGGAAGTGAGGCCTGGAAGAAAATGCCATGCAGTCCCATATATAGAAGTTGGTCAGTTTGCTGCAGAACGGAGCTATTTGGGAGCTACCTCTTTTTCTGTCTTGGCTTTGGTTTGCTGGCAGAAAAGACTACCTGTCCAGCTTTCTTCTCAGAACAAACTGGGTCAACTTTAGTGAACATTATAGCATTGCATAAAAATGTGTGCTCCTGTAATCTGCCGAGCTCAACAGATTTGGGGCGTCTTATAAGACCTACCTACTAACTGTGTTGTAATGAGGAATGGGACAAAACTTCTTTCACAGCATTGGTTGAAAACAGACTGTACTGATTGACCTTTTTGTATTTGAATGCAGGATGCAAAGGTCATGTCTTGGTGGGATTATGGGTATCAGATAACAGCCATGGCCAACAGGACAATTCTGGTAGACAACAACACTTGGAATAATACGCATATCTCCCGAGTTGGGCAGGTAGGTGCAACTACTTCTTGGTCCCAGAACTTTTCCTCCAGTATTCCAGAAAAACTTATGTGGAGGAAGATGCATTCTTCTTGGGTCCTGGAAATAAAAGGAAGTTCTCATTCAAGCAGTTTGTTCTTATTAAGGACTAGGGTGGTTTCAAGTTGCAATCCATATACCAACACAACAGAGCAACTCTGGGTTTAATGGCTGTCACTTGACTGACTTTGTATTTCGTTAAGGCAATGGCATCCACTGAAGAGAGAGCCTATGAGATCATGAGGGAGCTGGATGTCAGTTATGTGTTGGTAATATTTGGAGGCCTCACTGGATATTCCTCAGATGGTAAGGACATCATCCAAAATACTTGTTTTTCCTACTCCTCCTACAATCAGATTCCTGCTTGCTAACTCATTCCACTGTCCCAGTAGCTTCTTGGATGAATCATCCATATTCCTGTGCTGTGGTAGTTCTGTTTTCTTCTTACAGATATGGGTAGTTGTAGGTTATGCATTCCACTGCTACACTATGACCATGGTAGAGCTGGCTGGAGTTACTACAGTTGCTGAATATATTCTGTCTAAGGAGTACAGAATGGCCAGCCCCAAGTTCCTTTCTAAAAGGGAGAATTTATATTGGAAGAATCACTTATAAAGTTAGTGAATCCCAACACACAAAGTAGAATGGGCAGCCAGGTTACAAGTTCTACTTGGCTTGTGGAATGGAGACTCAGTGTGGGGATGAGCAGGTTATGTGATCAGGCCAGGCTGAAGTGTTGGGGAGTGCTTGTGCGGTGCTGAATAATGAAAGGATGTCTAGAGAATATTGCCAATTGAAACAAATACTTTCTCTTGAGACTTTGGCATGGCTGTTAGAAACAAAATTTGATTGTCACACCAGGTGATAAAGCCAACATATTTAACGATTTCTTTGCCTCCATCTTCCTGAGCAGGGACTGGAACAGCCACCCCCCTGCTAGGCCCCCCTCAGGCCCCAGGGGAGGCACACCTGGGGCAAGGGTTAGTGAGGAACTAGTTAGGGAGCTTCTAGAGGGACTGGATGTGTTCAAGTCAGCCAGTCCGGACGATCTCCACCCTAGAGTACTAAAGGAATTGGCTGAGGTCATTGCAGGACCCCTGGCACGGCTTTACGAGCACTCGTGGTGCTCTGGTGTGGTGCCAGAGGACTGGAAGAGGGCCAGCATGGTTCCCATCTTCAAAAAGGGGAAGAAGGAGGACCCGGGAAACTATAGGCCAGTTAGTCTTATGTCGATCCTAGGCAAGCTGTTCGAGAAAATTATTCTGGCACACATCCATGAGGGGTCAGCAGGGGATTTCATGCTTAGGGGCAACCAACATGGGTTCATCAGTGGCAGGTCCTGTCAGACCAACCTGGTGGCCTTCTACGACCAGGTCACCAAATCCTTAGATGCAGGGGTAGCAGTGGACATAGTCTTCCTAGACTTTCGGAAGGCCTTCGACACTGTCTCTCACCCTGTTCTCATTAAGAAACTGGGGGATTGTGGTGTTGACACCCACACAGTCAATTGGGTTGCCAAGGCTGGAGGGCAGCACCCAGAGAGTGGTGGTGGATGGGTCGTTTTGAGCCTGGAGGGATGTGGGCAGTGGGGTTCTGCAGGGCTCTGTCCTCGGGCCCGCAGTGTTCAACATCTTCATCAGTGACTTGGACGAGGGGGTAAAAAGCACCCTGTTCAAATTTGTTGATAACACTAAGGTGTGGGAGGATGTGGGCACTCTAGAAGGGAGCAATAGGCTACAATCGGACCTAGACAGGTTACAGGGGTGGGCGGATGAGAACAGGATGGGATTCAACACTGACAAATACAAAGTGATGCACCTGGGGAGGAACAACCGTCACCATACCTACAGGCTGGGGAACTCCCTTCTTGTCAGTGCAGAGGCAGAAAAGGATCTTGGAGTCGTCATTGACTCCAAGATGAACATGGGCCGGCAGTGTGGGGAAGCAGTCAGGAAGGCCAACTGCACCTTGTCATGCATCCACAGATGCATCTCGAGCAGGTCCAAGGAGGTGATCCTCCCCCTCTATGCGGCACTGGTCAGGCTGCAGCTGGAGTACTGCGTCCAGTTCTGGGCGCTGCACTTCATGAGTGATGTGGACAGCATGGAGAGGGTCCAGAGGAGGGCCACTCACATAATCGGGGGGCAGCAGGACAGGCCCTATGAGGAGAGGCAATGGGACCTGAACCTGTTCAGCCTCTAGAAGAGAAGGCTGAGGGGGGATCTAGTGGCCTGTTACAAACTAGTTGGGGGGGATCAGCAGGCACTGGGGAAATCCCTGTTCCCCTGAGCACTGCCAGGAGTGACCAGGAATAACGGTCACAAGCTGGAAGAGGGTGGATTTAGGCTAGATATCAGGAGGCGCTACTTTACGGTCAGGGCAGCTAGGATCTGGAACCAACTTCCAAGAGAAGTGGTGCTGGCCCCTACCCTGGGGGTCTTTAAGAGGAGGTTAGATGAACACCTTGCTGGTGTCGTTTGACCCCAGTAATCTTTCCTGCCATGGCAGGGGGTCGGACTAGATGATCTACTTGGGTCCCTTCCGACCCCAGAAACTATGAAACTATGAAAACCAATTCTTTCTCTGCTAGGAGTGAGAGCAAACCTGCATCTTTATTAGCAATACCCTCAGGAGAAGAACTTAATGTTTCTGTAAGATTTATTATAGACATATGTGGCTATTACCTGACAGTCTTCAGGATAATGGATGAGGAGCAGGTGCTCAAAAGGTGGTTGCTTAGTTTGGGTGGCAGATGAAGCATGAGGCCAGATGCCAGGGAGCACTGGGTGTGTCTACACATCCATTAGATCTGGGAGCTGTTTATTTGCAAGTAAATGCTGCCAGGCAGGTGTCTACATGTGCAGGGAAGTGGGAGCAGACTTGCTGCTAATAGCAATAAACTGCTTCTGCTTCCTGGGGCCCTGCAGTGGATGCCTGCCTCCAACAGGGGGAGCTCTAGGCTCCCTTTCATAGTTGCTAGTCCAAGAGCTGGTGGGGAGCCCTGGGCCAGGAGACAGCTGCCTCCTGGCCAGGGCTGGGACATCCTCAGGGAGGGCTACTGCCAGGGCAGGGACAATGTCCTCCTGCCCCAGTAGTAGGGAGCTCCTGGGCCAAGTTCTCCCGTTGGGAACTCAGGATTTAGAAAGAGCTGCAGGGGTGGGGCAGGTCCCAGATCCTGTCCTGATCTGCTGGTGGGGCAGCTAGCAGTGAGCCCCTGGCTGGGTGGGGAATCCTCACCCAGCTGAGGCCTTGCTACACAAGCACTACTGTGCAGTAACTAACTGCAAGTAAATTTTGCTACTCGCATTTGCAGGTAGCAGATTTTCTTCTGATTTAGAGCCGTTTACTGCGCAGTAAGTGTGCGCACATTTACTGCACAGTAAAGCATCTCGTGTAGACGCACCCACTGAGTACTAGTTTCTGTGTTGCCTGTTACTTCTTGTATTCCTGGACAATAATCCTTACACTGTTTCTGTTGCCTTACTTGTAGCCCTGTCTCCTCTGGGGTGGTGGAGTTCAATGTGTTTAATTACTCATACAACACTTAAGGAAATATTGCCATATAAGTGCTGCTGCTTTGCTCACTAAGGACATTGTACAGTTATAGGAGACTGAACCATTTGTAGCAACTTGTTCCCACACCCAGATCTGTTAGAGCCTCACTCCCAGCTGAAACTGCATATAGATGGTTCAGTTGTCAGTGAAATAACAGCATATATGAGATCTGAGACATGCAGCTGTGTAAATTTTTTTGCCAGATGTTGTCCCCTGTCTGGCAGAGGCCTGTAGTCTGGACAGTGTTCCTCTTGAATGCCAGACTTGGGTGCTTTAACTGGTTGCTGGAAATGAGAGCAAATGTTTTTACACCTCACACTGTCTCCTTGCTCCTTTAGATATCAACAAGTTCCTGTGGATGGTGCGAATTGGTGGGAGCACAGACACTGGGAAGCACATAAAGGAACACGATTACTACACACCGACTGGAGAGTTCCGTGTCGATAGGGAGGGTTCCCCTGTGCTGCTCAACTGCCTTATGTATAAGATGTGCTACTACCGCTTTGGGCAGGTCTACACTGAAGCCAGTAAGTAGCAGTGGTCTTTATGTTGGTATTGCAAAAAGAGCACCTGGAATTTGTCTTGAGACTAAAGCAGAGAACACAGATATCCTGACATTTAAGGTTCATTTAAGGTTTTTTGTGACATTGTGTGCTTGCAGTATGGCTTTGGACAAATTGCTTTTCCCTTCCTCCTTCACTGCAGTCTTTAAAATGGAGATGATGTTGACCTGTCCTCTGGGGATAAGGAAAGGGGGCCTTATTCCAGCATCTTTCAGCAGTGTGAAGTTCTCTCTCAAATTTGTGCTGAAATGTGAATTGCTGGCAGGCTCCTTACTTTACTGGAAGGCTTTAGCCATTTTGGCCGCCCTGTATTGTATGGCTGCCTCCCACTAAAACATGTTGATACCTAACACCACACAGTTTAAGATGCAGTTGGACACTTTCTCCACAAACAACATGAAACAATAACCTTTCTCACTTACCTTGGTGCTCTCCTTCCCCTTTTCTGGTATACTGCACCAGGCCTGCTATTTACTAATAAAATCGTGATTTATTTATTTAAAATGCGGGGTACAGACAGTGAACATGCTACTCTGTTTGGAGTGCAGTCACCTGGGGAAGGAGGAGGGAGATTGGGTAGTTCATATTCCAAATTCATTCTGTGCCTCTTGGGTTTTGAGAGTCCTTTGGAAAGTATCTTCAATTGGGTTGGAGGGGCCTATGCTATTTCTGTGGAAATAGGGCCTCTGAAGTCTCTGATCACTCTTTCATTCTCTCTAGAGCGCCCACCAGGTTACGACAGAGTGAGAAATGCTGAGATTGGAAATAAAGACTTTGAGCTTGACGTCCTGGAAGAGGCCTATACTACAGAGCACTGGCTAGTCCGAATATACAAAGTAAGCAAACAATAGGGGCTACCATCTGCCTCTTAAGAGAGAATAGTTGGGGTATTCCTAATATCCTGGGATACTGCCATCTCAAAGATCCTTCACTGAGATTTTTTTTTCTTCCAAGTAAAGTGTGGAGTTAAGTTTTAGAAATGAATTTAGGATATTGATCAAGGTTACCACAGACATTGCATTAACTTGACCTAGAAAGGAGTCTAGTTTGAAGTCTGGGCTAGTAATATTTTAGGAAGCACCTTGTTTCTGTACCTGTCTCTTTGGACCATTGTATAAGGTATGCATTGTTTTGACCAGACTTCGTTATTTGTTGCTTGCACAGACAGCTTTCGGAGGGCAAGTTACTTTGCAGCTCACCAGATGGCTGTGAAGGTTGAAGCTGCATAGGTTGAATCAAAAATCAAACTTCTGCCACCTCAACTATACCAAAAGAAGCAAGTAAATGCAGACAGTGGAATTAGCTTTAACTCTTTAATCTGTACAGATTTGACTAGTTTTGTGTCTGATCACATCATACCTTTTCTGGAATAGCAAATAGTGTTTTGCCCTTTGGGCTCATGCTGCCTTAGCATATAATGCAGTGGGGAGAACGCAGAGACAAGAGATCTAGTCTTTTCCTGACTGATAGATTTGCTGCATGATCTAGGTCAAGCTGTTCACACAGTGCATCCATTTCTTTATCTGTGAAATGGAGTTGCCACTGATGTCTCTGTTACCAAGTATACCTGCTTCCCCTCTCGTTGGTACATGAGAACTACAAAAGTGCAAAGTGCCTCTGTTCCAAAGTCTGCAGAGAATTATGTATGGTTAAATATAATGTTCATCACAACACTCTTTTAAATTAGAAAAGTTGAAATATGTCTTTCATGCAATTAGTTCTGCCCAGTCCAAACCAGTGGAACACATCTGAAGTACATCATAAGATGAGTGAAATTATCTCTCCTCTCTCATCTGAGCTCTCTATCACTAGGGTAATTTATGACACCTCTGAAAAGACAGGAAAACAAAGTGGAATGACTTAGCCCTTTTGTATAGCTTGTGACTGCAAAGCACTAGTACGCAAGGATTAAAGAACATGGCTTTGAATATTAACTGTTTAAGACGGAATGAAAAGAAAAAACTAACTTATGATCAGGGATGTCTAGGGAAACTCTTTCAAAAAGTATTTTCCTTTGTTAATTCTGAGAAATTCTGAAGAAAGCTTAAATAACTTATTGTTTTGCAGGTAAAGGACTTGGATAATCGTGGACTGTCAAGAACATAGATTTGCCTTCAGCTTTAAGGAAATCGCACTGAGTCTTTGCCTGTGAAGCAAGTTTTTTTTATACAGTTTATAAGTGCAAGGAGTTGGATTAACTGCCCATGAAGTTCTGCCGTCATGCGTACAGTCCATATTAGATGGAATGATTTTTATAAATATGAACCAGTTACCAAATCAGAAATAATGGCTTTATGGTGGGTGATTAAAGGGGAGTTTAAAACAAGTGTGTAGTTCTTGCTTCCTTTCCAGTGATGATGCGAGATGCAGCAATCCAGGTGTTCCCTCTTGAAGTGTGAAGATGTTTTACTTTTTGAATTTACTAACACCTCAAAGTCTACTTCTTTTTCTGAGTCACAAGACTCAGATTTCCATAATGGTAGCCATCTGCCTCACTTTGGTTTATTAAAACAGGTTTTTGGTAAAACAGCTACCCTTGTCCATTTTGAATATCAGATCAAATTTATCAAATATAGTCCTGCCCTGATGAGCAACACACTTTTTTGGGGGATGTTCTAGGCTGGAAGGCACTAAATATCTACTAATAAATAGGGAGATAACTGGCTTCCCCTGACACACAACTAAACTTCTTTCTCCCAGGTAGTCTTGATTTGGGTATCTTCTCTAGTATATGTAATTCTGATTACTGGTCAGCCTCCATATTCCAGGATTCCCTCCATGGTGCATCAGTATTGTGGTCCAATGTTACAAACCCTCCTTGAACCCTTTGAGTTTTCTTCTGGCCAGTTCAGTCAAGGCATTTTATTAGGTTGCACCTACAAGTCATGAAAAAATGACAGCAATGCATCAACCAAGGAGGACTGAATTAATGTTGCTGCAGCGATCTATAGAATATATAGCAGTCAAATGAATGCATGGCAGCTGGTGGACACTAAACAATGGTATTTAGTTGAGTGTTCTTCAAACCAGCTGGAGAGCACATTAGGTTTAATACCTAAACCTGATAAGTCATCATAGTTAAAAACCAGGAAGTACTGTGGAGTATGTTCATGCTTTTAGGAAGTGACTTCAGTTGTAGTGAATAGTCATCTGTCTATATATTTAAGTTACTTAATTTATATGAAAAAAGTTGATTCTAAACAGGACCTTCCTGTGTAGATTTTTCAGAAAAGCTTTATTGAATCTTTTGCTTGAGCAGCTGAGATATTCTTAGTCAGAAGGCCTGGCACAGTTTTGATGCAAGGTTCACAAATTAGTCTTATTTTTATTCTGCAAAACAAGAGGGACTAACCCCTCTATATGAAAACTAAGCTGCATATACCAGTAATTTAATTTGCATCCATACTGGACAAATATTCTGGTCCTATTGCAGGGACTTACCTAAATTGCAACAGAAGCTTGCAGTACGGCAGTGCCTTTAATTTTACTCTTTGCTGTGCCACACCCCTTCCCCACCCTCTCCTTCTGAGTGGCCAAGGGGCAATTAATACCATGGTTTTTGCCTCTTAGCCATTCAGTTGTGGGGTGGGGAGGGGGCACACAGCAAAAAGAGCAAGATTTAAGACACTGGTGTGCCACAAACGTCTGCTGCAATTTAAGTAGGCATCTTGTCTGTTGATTTCAGTTGTTGCAAAAAAAAAAAAAAAGTATGCATGGGGGGAGGGCAGGTTGTAATCGGGTATGTGCCTGTTTTCCTTCAGTGTCTCCTTGAGGAGGAAAAAAGATTTCAAAGTGAATGAAAGGATAAAGATTATGAAGAGAGGTGGATGCTGAATTCTAGGGCTATGATCTTCCCATTTTACCCACTGGGCCCTCTACAGGCCAAGAGCTCACTGTATTGTATTGTGCTAATATTGCCTTTTTCCAGGAGGTATTAGCCACAGGAGAAAAGATCAATTCCCCTTACATTCTCATAAAAGAAAGCAATATGAAAAAGGGGTAGAGCTTCAGGGTGAAGAATAAAGAGCTGAGAGGCAGATCCCCTTGCTTTTGTAGAACCCACACATTGTGAGGTACTCGGTATAAGAAAGGGAAGGGGAGAGAATCACAGTTGCATATGATTCTAGGCTGTAAAACTGCAACGTCACTTTGCGCAGCCCTTAATGAGGCACGTGCACATTTGGCCAAAGTGTGAAGAGGTCTAAAGTCAGGATGTGCCATGTCACTAAGCCAGGCTCTGTCAGTGTTTCCTATATGTACGCTATGGCTTTGTGCAAGACTACCTAGGCTGCACTATGACATAGTGTCATGTGCCAGGGCTAAAGCAGCCACATAGTAAGCTATTGGAAAATTACCCATGCCCTCAAGCATCAAAACCACACATCTTTCTTTCCCAAGCATAACCTGGAAACTGGCTGAGTGCAGAAAGGCTCAAGTTGAACTCACCCTGAGCCTGAGCATAGAATCATAAAATGAGGGTTGGAAGGCACCTTAGGAGGTCATCTAGTCCAACCCCTTGCTCAAAGCAGGACCAGCCCCAACTAGTTCAATCCAGCCACAGCTTTGTCAAGTTGGGTCTTAAAAATCTCTAAGGATGGAGATTCCACCATCTTTAGGTAACCTGTTCCACTGTTTCACCATCTCCTAGAGAGAGTTTTTCCTAATATCCAACTTAAACTTCCCCTGGTGCAACTTGAAACCATTGCTCCTTGTTCTGTCATCTGCCACCATTGAGAACAGTCTAGCTCCATCCTTATTCTCTTCTCTGCTGCAGATTAAATAAACCCAGTTCCCTCAGGCTTCTCTCACAAGTCATGTGCCCAGCCCCCTAGCCATTGTCATTGACCTCCACTGGACTTTCCAACTTGTCCACCTCCTTTCTGTAGCGGAGGGCTGAAAACTGGACACAGTACTCCAGGTGTGGCCTCACTAGTGCAGAATAGAGCAGAATAATTACTTTCTTCAATCTGCTGGCAACACTCCTACTAATGCGGCCCCGGTATGCTGTTAGCCTTCTTGGCAACAAGGGTACACTGCTGACTCGTATTCAACTTATTGTCTGCCATAACCCTCAGGTCCTTTTTTGCAGGGTTGCAGCTGAGCTAGTTGGACCCAAGCCTGTAGTGGTGCATTAGGAGCCTTCCGTCCCAAGTGCAGGACTTTGCACTTGTCCTTGTTGAACCTCCTGAGATTTCTTTTGGCCCAGTCCTCCAATTTGTCTACGTCACTCTGAATCCTAGCCATCCTTTCCAGTGTATCTACTATAGTCCTTAGCTTGGTGTCCTCTGAACTGGCTGATGTTGCAATCCATCCCATTGTCCAGATCATTAATTAAGATATTGGACAAAACTGACCCCTGGAGTACTCCACTTGATACCAACTGCCAACTAGACATCGAGCCATTGATTGCTACCTGTTGAGCCTAATGGTCTGGCTAGCTTTCTACCCACTTGACACTCTTTTCATCCGACCCATGCTTCCTTGACTTGTTTTCAAGAATGCTGTGGGAGGCCGTATCAAAAGCTCTGCTAAAGTCAAGGTTTATCATGTCCACTGCTTTCATAGAGCCATTCATCTCATCATAGAAGGCAATCCAGTTTGGTCAGGCTTGACTTGACTTGGCCTTGGTGAATCCATGTTGACTTTTCCTGATCAATTTTTTCTCCTCCAAGTGCTTAAAAATGGATTCCTTGAGGCCTTTCTCCATGATTTTTCTGGGGACTGAAGTAAGGCTGACTGGTCTGTAGTTCCCTGGATCCTGCTTCTTTCTCTTCTTCAAGATGGGCACTATCTGCCAATCGTTTGGGACCTCCCCCGATCATCACAGATTTTCAAAGATTATGGTCAGCAGCTCTGTAAACATATCAGCAACTCCTTCAGCACTCTCGGATGCATTGCATCCAGCCCCATGAGCTTGTATGCATCCATTTTTCCTAAATGGTCCCTAACCTGTTCTTTCGCCACTGAGGGCCGCTCACCTGCACCCCAAACTGTGCTGCCCGATACAGTAGTCCAGGAGCTGACCTTGCCTGTGAAGACTTGAGGCAAAAAAATGGATTTAACACGTCAGCCTTTTCCTTATCATATGTCACTAGGTTACCTCCCCTATTCAGTAAGTAACCCACATTTTCCATGACCTTCCTCTTGTTGCTAACATGCTTATAGAAACCCTTCTTGTTACTCTTCACGTCCCTTGTTAGCTGCAACTCCAACTGTGCTTTGGTCTTCCTGATTTTATCCCTATATGCCTAAGCAACACTTCTTGTAAACTTCCTTTTTGTGTTTAGGCTCACTGCAGAGTTCCCTGCTAAGCCAAGCTGGTCGCCTGCCGTATTTGCTATTCTTCCTGCAGTTCGGGATGGTTTGTTCCTATGCCCTCAGTAAGTTTTCATTACAATACAACTAGCTGTCCTGGACTCCTTTCCCCCTCAGACAGGATCCTGCCCATCAGTTCCCTGGGGAAGTCAAAGTCTGCTTTTCTGAAGTCCAGGGTCCATACTCTGCTGTTCTTCTTCCTCGCCCTCCTCTCCTTCCTTTTGTCAGGATGCTGAACTCGACCATCTTGTGGTCACTGCTGCCCAAGTTGCCATCCACTTTTGTGCTCCCCACCAATTCTTCCCTGTTTGTGAGCAGCTGATCAAAAAGAGCATGGCTCTTAGTTGGTCTCTCCAACACCCATACCAAGAAGTTGTCTCCAAAAACTTCCTGGATTACTGGTGCCCTGCCATACTACCCTCCCAGTTCCCCATGAGAACCAGGGCCTGTGATCTGGAAACTTCTGCTAGTTGTCTAAAGAAAGCCTCATTTATTTCATCCTCCTGATCTGGCCGTCAAAAACTTAGGGAACTGAAGTCCACTCTGTGACTGGATAGACTGGGCTCTTTAACCCTGGTTGACAGCCAGTCTAGGAATAGAGTCCTGATTGAACAAATGGATGATCTTTGGTACAGCTGCTCCTGCGGCCCAGCTGGTTCCAAACATACTGCCATCTGCCTCTTCTTTAGAGTAAACCAGCAAGGCTGGGAGGGGGGGGGACAGCTCAGTGTCTCCAAATACACTACCCAGGCTCATGCACCTTGAAGAGATCACTCCAGCTTCACTTTATCTTTCAACCACATATTACTTTCAGCAAGCTGATGTCTTGGCATAATTCTATTGTCTTGTGAGATCGGCAGATGCCTACTACTACTAGTAGTACTAATACTGTGATTTTTCAGCTCTTATCTGTTCTCTTCTATCTTCTATGTTCTGTTATTGCAGTGGTTCCCAATCCTTTTTTTCTGCAGCCTGCTGATGGGAGCAGAGTGCAGCAGCAGCCCCGGGGTGGGGCCAAGGAAGCTCCCAGCATGTGGCATGGCTCGTTTGTGTGTGGCGCTGCCAACATTGCCCCCATGACCCTCATTTGGGTCACCAGCAGGGGTTGGGAACTGCTGTATTATTGGATGGAATACTTTGCAATGATAATGATCATTTATTTTTGCAATGAATACTGTGTTTACCTGAATCCAAGCTATCTTTCAATGTAGGATGACCACCCCAAATAGGTAGATTCCATATGTGGAAAAATTTATACTGTAATTCTATAATTTGCTATAATTTTCCATGTATAGAATCTACTTACTGGAGGATTGTTTTAAATCTGTCCTCCTCCATGGGAGGAGGAGGCAGGCAGTCTGACCCCTGCCCCTTGCTCCCTTCCCACGTGCCCCCCCTACACCTGCCATTTTCCTCTGATCCACAACCTACCACTGACCCCTCACTCACCTGCTCTGCCCATTCCCAACCTGTGCTTCCTCCTGATCCCCAGCACATGTTGCTGTCCATGCCTGCTCCCCATGTGCACTGCTGCTCCAACTTCTGACCCCTGTTGCTTCCAATCCCCCTATATATGCTGTTGCCCAATGCCCTATCACATGCTACTTCCTTAACCCCTGCTCAATTATGAGCACATACTGTTGCCTGACCCCCACCCACACAGCTGCCCCATTCCCCACCCAGTCCTTACGTGTGCTGCTTCCTGATCATCATGTGAACTGCTGCCTTATTCCCTGCCTGATCCCTGATATATACCACTGCCTGATCCTGGACTTAGCTGGTGACAGAGTGCTGGTATTCAGATCCAAGATGAAGCATGTTTTCCTGCCATGTTGAATGAGGGGAAAAAACCTCACCTTGGACAAAAAAACATACTGTAATTCTTAACCTGGTTTAAACCCAAAGCAAGTTGTCAAATAATGCCATTATGTCCCCATTCTTTCAAGTAGGTTCCCGGCTCGTAGTGATATGTATTAAACATTCATATTTCTATACACGTGTATCCCTGATTATGTTCTGTGTGTTTGACTAGGGTAATGCTCCATAGTGAAAACTGTCATTTCACTTTGCCTACTCTCATTAGTAAGCAGAGGGTACAAGTGTCTGAAGGGGTACTTGAGCAGCAGGGCCTCCAGGGTGGGCCTCCCTACCCCGAATTTACTACTCAGCTGGCGCAGGTGCTATAGCTCTTGGGTGGCAGCCTTGGGTGAGATCCCTTCCCATGTCACTGGGCTAGGTAATAGTTCCCCAGGTTGGTTTGCCACTAAGATTGTGGCAAATTTTAAGGTACAGTCAAAGGTTAATAGTTAACGTTTTGCTTAGAGTGTCCCCTTGTTCCCCTTTTCCCTTGTAATAAATCTGTTTTAATTTAACATTTGCTTGCAAGTGGGCATGTTTTGTTCATATTAGAACACCTAGTACGCATTTACTTTACCAAATTTCTGGGTTGGGGCTTGAGGTAAATTTGAAAAGTTGGGTAAAACCCTTATATTTATATGCCGCCATTCTTACTGCTGTCCAGCGCCTGGCGAAACAACAACATGCAGGCCTTACAGGGTGGGTATTAATTGGCAGGCTGGCACTCAAAAACCAAGCTTCAAGTTCAAGCAGCGACCTGCCTAGTCGTCTTCAAGTGAGTCCCTTGGTGGTGGTGATGTGGGTTTTGGGGTGATCCAAAGTGGGTTTTTCCCCATAACTCCAGCCCAAAATAAGATCCTTATATGAAGCAATGTACCTAGCATGCAGGTGGTGGCAGGTGGCAGGCTGGCACTCAAAAACCAAACATTGGGTCAAGCACGGACCAGCCCAAGCTTCTAGAGTCTCTGGGTGGTGGAGAAGAGTGTTTTGGGGTGCTCCAAAAAGGATTTTGCCCTTTAATCCCAGCCCAAAGTCAACTTCTTATTCACAGGAACATACATAGCACACAAGTCTGGGGGGCTGTCAGTTGGCAAGCTGGTGCACGAAAACCGAGCTTTGGGTCAGGCAGCGCTCTGCCCAGACTTCTTCAGGGGAGTCCACTGGTGACGGATGTGTGTTATCGGGTACTAGGAGGGGATTTGACTTGATATCTGCACCCCAAATGCAGCTTCATATTCAGGGCTAGGTAAAGAGGACGTAGGCAAGGGGCCTGTCAGTTGCCAGGTTAGCACTCGCAAACCGAGCCTTGGGTCAGGCAGGCTACCCGGGCTTCTTCAGGGGAGTCCCCTTGAAGGCAGAGACATTTGTCTGGGGTGACTCAGAAAGGTTTTCCATCGGTAATCCCAGCCCAAACCTAGCTTCTTATTCAGGCCTGGCGGCCTGTCTAGGTGGCCTGGCGCGCAGAAACCGAGCTTCAGGTTGGGCAGGACTCTGCCCAGGCTCCTTGGGAGAGTCCTCCTATGGTGGGGGTGAGCCAAGAAGGATTTCCACCCATTATCCTAGCCCAAACCCAGTTCCTAATTGAGGCCTGTGAGTGGACAGCTTGGCCTGCAGAAACCCAGCTTTGGGTCGGGCAGTGCCCTGCTCAGAGCTGTCCCCTGGTGGCATAGATGTGTTTTGTGGTGGCCCGAAAGGGATTTTGCCACAGCTTAATTTCAGGGCTATGTACTTGATGTATGATATTATTTTACGGTTTTATTAGCAAATATCCATTGATGAAATCCTGACTCTTCAGCTGGCATCATTCGTTACTTACAACCTTGAACAGTGTAAGGATTTGTTTGAAACGGGACCTGGGAACAAGTAGGGTTGCCAACTCCGCTCGGATCTATTTCAAGAGGTTTCTGGGCTGCCAACGTGCCCGCGACACGGACTGTGTGCTGGTGTACAGCGGTTACGGATAACTGTGTGTGGACTTCACCTCAGGAAGGCAAACACACATTGCTATTACATTTTAAAAAGCCACCGGGCGGTGGCAGCAGCGGGGCTGGTGAGGGGACTGCCCGCCGTGGTGTCAGCCCGGGGGGAGGGGGGGGCGAGTGCCCCCCACACGTGGCCTATGCAGTGGCCTGCGGCAGAAACAGGATTTAACATGTAATATTCATTTTAATGGAGGCCCATCCCTGGGTCTTCGGGTGGCTCTCAGCTGCCTGCCGGAGACAGGTTTCTAGGTCCTGCAGACTCCGGGGCAATCCTGCAGGTTTGGCGACCCCCGGCATAAGAAACCGGCCTGGCTCCCCGGTGCCCGCTTCCCGCCAGCCCGGGGGCGGGGCGGGGCGGGGCGGGGCGGGCGGAAGCGGCGGCCGCGGGCGCCGCCATTGGGCGGGAATCGTGGAGCGGGCGCTCGGCGGGGGCGGTTGCGCAGCGCTCGCCACGGCCGGGCCCCGCTGTCCGCCATGGCCGTGCCCTTCGTGGAGGACTGGGACCTGGTGCAGACGCTGGGCGAGGGCGCCTACGGAGAGTGAGCGCGGGGTTTGCACGGGAGGAGGCCGCTGTGCAGCGGGAAACGAGCGCTGTCAGGACAGGAGACGTGGGGCGGGGCTGGGCTGGGCTGGGCTGGGAGCCCGGGGGGGCCCGGCGGTGCCTCCGTGCGGCTGGGGGGAAGGTAGAAACCTTTGGATGAGGCGGGTTGTAGCCGGTCCCGACCAAGCGCCCGTGTTTGTTGGGGCTCGTGCCGGCCGCCGCGCGGGGAGAGGGCCTGCTCGCGTTGAGGCTGGTGGGGGATGTCTCGTTTCCCCTGCAGGGTCCAGCTGGCTGTCAACAGGCGCACGGAGGAAGCCGTTGCCGTCAAAATAGTTGATATGAAACGTGCTGCCGACTGTCCAGAAAACATCAAGAAAGAAATTTGTATTAATAAGATGCTCAGTCACGAAAACATCGTGAAGTTCTACGGGCACCGGCGAGAAGGGCACATCCAGTACCTCTTCCTCGAGTACTGCCGAGGCGGGGAGCTCTTCGACAGAATAGGTAGAGCATATACCCAGTGGCTTCTGCGTGTTCGGGCGGCGCGGGATCTGCCTTCCCACACCCCCGAGTTCGCCATGCATGGGGTGTTTAGCTGCTGTGCCCTCCTGGCAATATGTAGATCCTGCTTAGCGTGAATTTGTGTGCCTCAAGGAAGTCTCCATCGAAACTGGCAAGAATTTCTGTACGCGGTTAAGTTTACATCTGTCAATTATTGCTTAATCCCACTAGAACTTCAGCTGCATGGTTTTTCACAGGGAGAGATCATTTAAACAAGTAAACTATGCTGACTTCAGAAATTCACTCAGCTGGGATTAAAAAGGCCAGTGTTTCCAGTTTATATATTCTGATATTTAAAAGGAAAAAAACCTAGTCCTTATCGTTGCAGAAGCCAGTCTTCTGAAAATGAGCAGGGTGAAGTGAGATACAGACTTCAAGAAAATATGCTTGTATGTTGGACTTCTAGTGCTTTTGCTGCAGCTCTCGGCTTTCCACCTAACCAGTGTGTCAGTCTTAATCGTTACTATTTGTGTTCTAATGGGCAGCAGTAGAGCCAGAAGGAAATTGGTTTCATTCTACTGTTGGAAAGATCTGAGAAATGTTGATAGTTTCCGTGCAGGAGAATGCCAAAGCAGAACCTGGCGACTCGTTTAGGCAGCGGTCATCAGCAACCTTTAGGCTGCAGGCTGGAGTGACCCAGTTCAGGTCAGAGGCGGGTGGAGGGGCAGCTGAAGCCACCTACTGCTGAATCCTGCTGAAGCTTCATAGTCATGGGTTGTCTCAGACGGCTCTGGGAACCATAGATTGCTCACCCCCCTGCTTGTAGATGTTGGGGGTGATATCTTGCATTAGCCAAAAGGATGGCGATATGGCAGCTTGCTTCTAAAACTAATGGGAGCTGCTTTATTGCTTATCTGCCCTTGGGCAAGAAGTCATCCAGCTCTTGTATAAGTCTCTTGGTAACTCTGCCAATTAGTTCAGTGTTAAAGCTTCTGTGCCTTTTGTGGAAGGATGGGGAGGGAGATGAATTTGGAAGTTGAAAGCTTCTGAAGGGAAAGAGATGATATGGGAAAGGAACAAACAAATGTATTGGAGGACAGAAATATTGGAAAGGTATTCTTTTCCCTAACATGTTTGTTTGTGATGCTAGAAGTGTATGGATCCTTTTTTTGGTAAGTAGATTCTGAATGACTTTTTTTCAGAGCCTGATGTAGGAATGCCTGAATCAGATGCACAGAAGTTTTTCCATCAGCTTATTGCTGGGGTTGTAAGTATTTGCCTTCTACATTTATTTAAAACTTTGATTTGGGATCATACAAATCGTAAGAATCAAGATTCTCTCTCTCCCTCTCTCTCTCGTTTTAAGGTGTATCTCCATGGTATAGGTATAACCCACAGAGATATTAAGCCTGAGAATCTACTGCTAGATGACAGAGGTACGTCTAGAGCTAGTGATTTTGTTTTCCCTTAAAATATTTGGTGGTAGGTGTACAGGGGAAGAGAAAGTCTGTGTATTGGTGAAACTGAAAAACACTCCAAGCTTTCTGAGGATGCGGCAGGGTTAAGAACGATCTAGTTGAGCAAAAGTTGATTCATGCTTCCAGGACTTGCATCCATTCCCCTGCCCACATACAAATTTGGTAAACCTGTCTGGGTGTTCTGGAGCAGAGCCTGGTCTCTGCAGAGATGCCGACACCTTTTCAAGGAACATTCCTATGGAAAAATGACACCTTCTTGAAAAGCTGTTTCTACAGAATTTGAGGACTGATAGAAATGCTTCTAGGACCTTTGGGTAAAGCTTTTATTAAAACTTTTTAAAACAAAAATATTTCTTGTAGGGTCCTAGAACCAAATATTACCAGTACAGATCTAGGATCTGAGAAACTGGAATAGACTAATGATGTGGATCCTCACCCTGCTTTGCCAGAACATTGAGTGATCACGTTACAGTGGAAAGAAAAACTAGCTTTCCACAATTTTAATTTTAATAATCAAAGATGATGTTGGGGTGGGGGGAAGAAGTTTTAAAAAATACTGTCTTTCCTGGCTGTTCCTTTTAAAGCAAGAAATCTCTGCATAAGCTGTTAGTATTTTTCCTTGTAACACATAGCTCTGTCTGGATCAAGCTCAGTGTTTTGTTTCAAGTTACAGGTCATTTGTTCAAATTCCCTGTGGTCTATAACCAAAAAAATGAATATATCTGATCTTTATTTCTATCAAGGTCCCTCTTTGCTTATCTGGCAAAGTGGTAGCTTGAAGTAGATGCAAGTGGGCTTTTCTCTAGTTTCATTTTTCCAGTTGAAACTAGTTTTAATATGTTAGACACCACTAACAAAGAAGGTGGAAAAATACCTTGCTGCTGGGTGTACATAACTGTTGTGTGCTTCTGTTTGCTTAGATAACCTCAAAATCTCCGACTTCGGCTTGGCTACTGTGTTTAAACACAATGGTCGTGAACGATTGTTAAACAAGATGTGTGGCACTCTCCCATATGTTGCCCCAGAGCTGCTAAAAAGAAAAGAATTCCATGCAGAACCAGTTGACATTTGGTCCTGTGGGATAGTACTTACTGCTATGTTGGCAGGAGGTAGGAATTGGTCATTATCACTGTGCAACTTGTCTTCTAGCATGCATGTTTACAGCAGCTTCACGGTGCAATAGGATTGCAGAACAAACGCTTGTTCTCTGTGCAGATGACAGAATTAGTCCTGTTCCACAGAAAAGAATGTGGCATTTGGGAAGCAGTATGTTAATTTTCCCCAAACTTCCATATTATAGTAAACTATTCATTATATTCTCTTATTTCCTGTAGAATCATTTTGTTTTCCTGACTTTCTTGTTCTTGGCCACATGAGAATGTACTGTTAAGGAGATAAGAAGATGAAAACAAACCAACTTTCCTAAGGCCACTGAAGCTGATGTAGTCCTCTGTTTGTTTATTTTTCTTGTTGCTTTCCATATCTTGGCTTTAGGTCTGTGGTTTTTGTAAATATTGTCTTTCATCGCACGTAAAGCTAATTAGAATGTATTTGCAGGTTTGCCAAAACAATACGTGACAGATGCTTTGTCTCCACGTGGTATGAAAGAGAGGTGTGCTTAGTTTAACTGGTCTTAATGAACTTGGGGCATGGGGAGGGATATCAGTCAGTTTGTTCATCAAGGTATGCAGAAATGTCCCGCCATGGTCTTGAATAGGGAGCAGACTTTTTATGCTGCCTAAATGCCAGTAGCCAATTCAGTAGCTACAGAGCACAGAGGGCCCTCGTTGGTTTAAAAAAAGAAAAAGAATATGGGTTTCTGTCTAGAAATTTTCTATAAGGTATTGTGGGAGCTTTAAGAAGATCTATGGGTGAAATCGGCTTCATGTAATCTGTGCTACATTTTTGTCCTGGAGGGTGGCATCCAATTCAATAATGATCCTTCTGAGGGATCCTCCAGCTTGGTGAGGGATCCTTTCACCAGGGTGCTACAAGATCCTCTTAAGCATGTAGAGGTTCGTGCAGTATTAGCACTGATGATATATGTGAATCACAAGACAATGCACAGATTTATAAATAAAAATCCACAGTGTCAGAAGCATTCTAACCTTTCGTCTTCCCGAGTTCTTTACCACAGGAAAATTGCTCTATTATTTTTCCACACTTAAAAAATGAGTGAAAACTAAGAGCTGGCATTTTTCTAAGGGGTGCCTTATATCTAAGGTGGTTGAGAACCACTGTATTAGCCAAAAGCTTGCTGTGTTTCACCAGCACATATCACAAAGGGATTATAGCTCTTAGCATTTGGGCTGATTTGGTTACGTTGCTATGTGAATTTTCCTGCATTGCCACTGACTTGCCAATTGATGAGGTCAGATGTTTTTAAACAGATGCCATTGCATATGTCATTATTTTAAGCAAGGGGCTGATGACTTCACAGAAGGGTCATGGTATCTAAATCTATAACTGCATTCAGGGTAGTTCCATCTCTTCCCTTCCTTCCAAATTAAAGTCTACTTATTTTAAGATCAATTTTCTTTGAAAATCCTTCCCTAGCTCTCCTAACATTTTGATATGGAGTTATGTTCATAGGCCTATTTTTAAAAAAAGGCATATTATGCCTCCTTTACCTGTAGAATTGCCATGGGACCAGCCTAGTAACAGTTGCCAAGAATATTGTGATTGGAAGGAAAAGAAAACATACCTTCCCCCCTGGAAGAAGATTGATGCTGTACCGTTAGGTAAGTCAACTGACTGAGTTAATGCATTTTGTTTGCATACAAAAGTAGTGAGTTTAGCAGGGGAAGAAGTGTTGGCATTGTGTGATTTGTATTCCAGAAAACATTCTGGCTATTCTTCCAGACATAGCCCATCTTCTCACAAGCCAGATTTTGTCACAGACTCAGAGTCTCACAGGATTAAGTCCTGGGATACCGAGTGGGTTTTGTACACGCTTGTGGAGGTGTCTAGAGATGAGGTAAGATTCAACAATAGTGTTACCTTAAGGCCAAGATAGCTTAGCTTAGCAGTCTCTCTCCTTACTCTGTAGTAGCCATAGCAATAGGAACAGGCCATCTGGACGAACCCACTGAAGATTAGGAGCCTGATTCTCCACTTTTGGCACTCTGTGCAATTGCTTCCTTGTGCAAAATGGGTCTAAGTTGTGATAACTTCACAATCATAGGATTGGAAGGGACTCCAGGGGCCAATATAGTAGTCCAACCCCTTGCACAGATGCAGAAAATGCTCTTCCTAACCTACCCCAGCCAGATACCTTTTTAGCCCCTTTTTGTAAACCTTCAATGAAGGAGTTTTCATAACTTCCCTGGGTAGCTTCATCTGTTGACCTGCTGATCTGGTAGTATTTCATATCGCGCATGCAGATGACCAGACCATTGTATAGTAGTAGGGAATTAGGGTCTAGTATCTATGTGACTGTGTAATAATTTCCAAAGGGATACAAAATCAAATATAAATAGGGCTGAAAGGAACCTTACTAAGTCATCTAGTCTAGCATCTTGCTCAAGGCAAGATCATTTCTAATCCAGCCTAGACAAATGGTTGTTTGACTTGCGTTTAAGAATTTCCAATAAATGGAGACTTCACAACCTCCCTACATTATTTGTTTGGCTCTGAGTTTAAAAAGTGCTTCCTAATCTTACCTAAATCTCCTTTCTTACAGTTTTAGCCTTATGCTTCTTGTTCCCATTGGATATGGAGAGTAATTGATTGCCAACCTCTTAACTATCCTTTTTGTTTTTGAAGAACGTAAACAAATCCTACCCCATTTCAGTCTTGTCTTTAGACTAAAATCCAGTCTTTCTTTTTATATCATATTTATTTAGACAAAGTCCTGCCTATGAAGATATCTGAAAGTAGGCTGCTTTTAAAAATAATAATCTTGAGGCAATTTGGTCTCAGTTTCTCATAATTAGTCCCCATCTCTGCTTGCCATGTTTCTGATTCCTGGAAAATCAGAGGGCTAATATTCTGTGTGTCCTGAAACCTCAGTCTGAGATTTGTTTGTTTGATTTCTCACTTCAAATCTCCCCAAATCATTCTTACAAGTATGCAGGCCTACAGGAATCTGCTAGGCTCCTTTCATAAACCCTTGTTGTATTTGAGGTTTTGCTTGCTGGTTGCAGCCTGACTGAAAAATGGATTGGCAGGTCCCCACCCACAAATAAAGCTAAAAGTAATTAAAAAAAACAAACAACCCAGCAGTCCTGGTTTTGAATTTGGGTTAAGGCAGGGCTTTCAAACTGGCAACCTCCATCAATTGGCATGTAAACTGCTAGGGGTTATGCTGTATTTTAGTCCCCAGGGCTTCTGGCTCGGCTCTGGAATCCAGGGGGTGAACGCTGCTGCTGCAGCTCATGCTACACCCCTGTGCCTGCCATCAAATTTGGGGTCTTCAGTTGCTCCTAGTGGCTCAAATTGGTGGCACAGAGAAAAGGTGGGTGAGTGGCAGCCATGAACAACTCATGCCCCTGGCGGCTGATGGGGGCACGGTGGCTGTAAGTGGGAGCTTCCACAGACCCTGTCAGCGCTGTTGGCAGCGGGAGGGGTGGCGAGTGTTGTCTGAGGGTCGGCGACCACCCGCAGCCAACCACCAGCAGCATCAGTAGTGGCCAGTAGGGATCGCGGACCATCTTTAGATGCCGTCAGCAGTGGGGTAGCAAGTGGTGACTGCCCACAGGCGGTGCCTTTTTGTACGGGGTGCACTGCCACTTTCGGGGAGTGCATGCACCTGTGTGCGCCCCCTATGCGTTGCCCCTGGCGGCAACAGCATTTACCCAGTGTTCCAGAGCTGTGCCAGTCCAACAGGTCCTGCAGCTGTGTTGAGAAGCCGCTGCCAAAGTTGATTTTTCTGGCCCACGTGAAGTCTCGTGTTCTGAATCCAGCCTGCAGGGCTGAGTAACTTGGACAGCTGTGTGTTAGAAAGTTTATGATGTTCAAGTGATCAAAATCGTTTAGGTTAGAGTTGATTCATGGACCAGATTTGGGGATGCAACAATTCCATGGTTATGCAGTAGAATGGCCTGAGGAAAATGTGGTTTGCTTGTCAGAAAGCTCCCTTCTACCATGGCTAATCTATCATTTCTATATCCAGCTTTGCTTCACAAAATCCTGATAGAGAACCCTACAGCAAGGATAACCATTTCAGACATTAAAAAGGACAGATGGTACACCAGGCCTTTGAAGAAAGGTAAAAATCTTTAAGTGTTTTATACAACGAGTTGTGAAATTATAGGTAAACAGCATAAGGAAATTAAGGTTGGGAGTACATGTTAGGGTACAAATCCTTGCAGAGCTAGCAGAAAAGCTGCCAATGGCAGGAAATTCAAGATAGATTTAAACTCGGCCATTCTATATGCTGGTGGCATATTGATTTTAAAACCATATATGTATGTTTCTGGTAACCAAGTTTGGTATTTTTGTCATAGTAGTGCTATAGTGGGGTTGTAAGCGTGATGGTCTAGGAATTCTGTGCAAGGCAAGGATTTCATAGTGCCATCTCTTATTGGACCAACTGCATAGTTGGAATAGAGTTAGAAAAAGCTTTTGAATATAAGATGTTCTTTGAACACAAGGTCGTCATGTTAACTGGGCACTTTAATGTCATGGTCTGGCACAAGGAGCTCTCATCCATGAGCCTGTAAGCTCTGTCTAATGACACTCAATTGGCTGATGCCCTCAGTCATGAGGTAGGATGCCAAGTGCCATCAGCACTTATGTGAAATTACGAGAAATTGTTGCTTTCTGAATACAGTTTATTTGCTCAGGAACTTGCAGGCCTTTTTTATCCTTTGGATTCATAACTATAATGAAAGTGGGCTTGACACAACTCATGTTTAAGGTATTTTAGTGTGTAAAACAAATGCAGGAAACTCTGACAATGCAAGGACTCTATTACAGCCATATATTTAATGGATAACTTAGCATAGTGCCCTCTCGAGATGATACCCCTGATCCTTGAGAGCATTATTTTTTTTACAGGTATCAAACGGGCCCGGGTCTCTTCTGGGGGTCTGTCAGACTCTCCAGGTGGCTTTTCTAAGCACATTCGATCTGATATGGACTTCTCGCCACTGAAAAGTACACACAGGTAGAAATGCTATATGCTTTTGTTTCCAGTAACTTGCCTACCTTGGGCTGTAGTTTGATTTTTATTCCGTGGCTATGAATATCTGTTTTACACTGCATTATTATTCGTAGGCAGAAAAAGAGATTGTACTGCTTCATGTTTTGAGGGATTCCTTTAGGTCTGTCACCTCCCTTTGAATCCCCAAAACTTTCTTACCAACGGTTTCCCTGCATCTGTTGCTCAGTTAAATTGGAGCCAGTATTACACCCTTTATGATAACTTTCTTTTTTTTAATTTGTATTATATACTAACAAGGAAGTAACTAGTCAACATTTCCTGTACCTTTGGGAATGCTGGGTGGAGGAAGGGTCCTTATTCATTTCTACCTGGCTAAAATTCTGTAAATTAGCAAACATTTAAAGTGTACCCAGTCTGACCTCAAATACAAACGTGTGGAGGTGGCTAGATCTTGTGAAGTGGTGCATAATTGCAAAGTGCCCTATTTTAAATGTTCTTGGCATGTGTATGTTCTCTTTGGCTACATCCAGACAAGCATTTGTTTCTCCAGGGACAAGTAGCAGTAGCACACCCACTGCTAACTGCGTCCTTAGGGAATGCTTGTGCCACGTGTTGCTCTGGTATGGCAGGTTATACTGAGTGGAGTAGGGGAGACTGGGGTCAGCACCTGGGTTGGCCCCAGCAGCCTTACCTGGGGGCTTTGGGGAGCTGCAGCCACGGTGCTTCTGCAGCCACGGTGCTCCTGCAGCTAGGAGTCTGGCTGGCAGCTGGCACATGGCTCTAGCCAGGCAGGTTCTGGTTTTGGGAGGCGTGTGCTGCTACCACATGCATCACCCCTTTTTAAGGCTTGGGTTTTTTGACCCCGGGATGTCCCAGGGCCAACCCCCCCCCGCCCCCCCCCGGGTGCAGGGAATGCCTGTATGTGCAGTCTGTAGCACCGCAGATGGGTCTATGGTGCCACCTACTCATGTCCACTCTCATCTGGACAAGGCTTTTGGGTTCTTTCAGTATAAAATGCATCAGAAAAATATGTAAAGCTCTTCTGTTGCATGTAGTTAATGAAAAAATTTGGTTTTGTATTACAGTGAAGACAAAGTGAGTTACTCTACTTCCCAGCCAGAGCCTCGCATGGGTATTTCCTTGTGGGACAGCAGTCCAACCAGTATTGACAAACTAGTGAAAGGGATCAGCTTCTCCCAGCCGGCATGCCCTGACCACATGCTAGTGAACAGTCAGTTACTTGGCACCCCGGGCTCATCACAGGTAACACCTGGAAATACTGGATTCCTTAATCTTCATTCAGGAGCAAGCAGCCTACCAGCTTTCTTTGACAGCTACTCTGTCCTGTTTTCATATATAGTGTAGGATGCACCAACTTAAAAACTTTGGCTAATTGTAAAGCCAGGTAAATTAAAAGAGAAATATCCTAAACTTTCAGTCTGAACAGGGATTGGGTTGTCTCTGTGGAATTTGCATTTCTGATTGGCTGGTGTCTAATCTGTAGAATCCCTGGCAACGCTTGGTGAAGAGAATGACCCGCTTTTTTACGAAACTGGATGCTGACCATTCCTATAAGAGTCTGAAGGAGGTTTGTGAGAAGATGGGCTATGTCTGGAAGAAGAGCTGCACAAACCAGGTATGGTTGATGGAATTAAACTAATGAGTTCCACCGATGCTGTCTGGCAAATCTGTAAAACCTCTTGTGAGAGAGCTCATTTCTTGAATAAGCACAAGAGCAGTAAATTAAAACTCTACTTGGAAATGTTCCTTTAACTGCAATCCTGCCACTACTGGCAAATGATTGCTCTTCTGACATTAAATCTTTCCCTTTTATAAAAACCTCCTGCTTGCCTTCAAGGTCACCATCTCGACAACTGACAGGAGAAATAACAAACTCATTTTCAAAGTGAACTTAGTAGAAATGGAGAACAAGATTTTGGTGGATTTCCGCCTGTCTAAGGTACGTAGAATGAACCAGCAGACTTGTGGGCTGAAGTTTAGGACCTAATGTGTTAGAAACAAATGGAACTCAGCTCAAATGGGGGGTGGGCGGTGGAAATGATTGCATAAATGGCATAAAAATATGATCCCAAAGAGAGAAGTTTTCACGTGGGCAGTTCCTGGAGGAAAAACTATAGAATGACAATTAATTAAACTAATTTTACAGCTGTCTGAATCCTGCGCAGTAGTATTGCAGGTTTGCTTCATTGTAGATCCTGTTAACACTTATAATCCAGACGATTCAGAAGCTCACATTTCCAATTATCAGTTCGGAGAGCTGGAGAGGGAGCAAAGAGTGCTAAAACAGCAGGGGGAAGGGGAAAAAAGGTTACGTGCACAGTGTGTATGGGAGGGGTGGGGAGGAGCATGTCGGGCTGGCCTGATCCTGTTCCCACAAGTCAGTGGGGAAAGTTAACCTCATGAACTCAGTAGGATCAAGGCCTTTAAAGATGTACCCAGAATTGCCTTAGCCTTGTCAATATCTCCTGTAGGGGAAGGAGGACGAGGCAGGGCCACCTTCATGCAGACTCCCTCTTGGGATAAAAACTGCAGACACTGGCTGCAGGTTTATTGGGGTTCCCAGGTGCACCTGGGTTCCCCATGTCTGGTCCCTGCTCATTTGTATTGCACAGGAGCAGCCATAGGTTTTCCCCCCACTTCTGATGAAGTATTTTTGAATGCATTGACTCCCATCAACTTTCTAAGAAAAGATTAAGTATAGCATAGAGGCCTAGCATCTATCAAAGATGCTTTTCCTAGCTGGGGAGATGATACAATCAAGCCTGCTGGAGCTCTGCCTTCTGCTGCTGCCAAGAACACTAAAACTGCACCATGCTGATCTATTTCCTATTGTAAAGGGCTGTACTCATTTTTTTCCTTTGGGAAACACTTGTCCATGCACTGTTTGGAGGGAGAGAAAAATATAAATGTGTGCTTCTCAAATAAACTTTAATCTGTACTAGTGAATAGGCATCCTGTAACCTGATGGACTGAGCCACTATGAGCCTAGTGGATTTAGAAATCAATCTTCCAAGTCTTGTATTTCCTGTCTGCTAAACTGCCAATATCTTAATTGCTTTAAGTAATTCCCACTGCACAATGGAGAGTCTGCAGTGGTTGCTGCAAAGTGGCAAGTGAAATGAACATGGCAGAAATGGCTCTAAAGGAAATATAGAAAATATGCTATCAAATGTCTGATGGGAAGAAGTGGGGTTTTGTGATATCTGCTTATAAGTCATAAACAAACATAAGCAACATAAGGAAAATAAACACATGTTGGGGGGGATGGTGTTGGCGCTGCCTTCTGCTATGGGTGTCGGTCCTTTTGGTGACACTGGCTCTTCCTTGTTGGCAGTCTTTTCTGGTAAAGGAGTATTTCATAGCCTGTTTCCAGGTTTCAAACAGAAATTAATTGCTGCTTTGATGCAAAAAACCAGTTGCTCTTGTTATGTCTTGCCTACCAGAGTCCTTCAGTAATGCTCCATCTGCCCTATGTTCCTTTCTTGTTTGTGTTTTAGATGTTAGTGTGTGCACATGGTACATCAAAAATGTTTCTTGTCTTTCAATAGGGTGATGGGTTGGAGTTCAAGAGGCACTTCCTGAAGATTAAGGGGAAGCTGAACGATATTGTCAGCACTCAGAAAGTGTGGCTTCCGTCCACATGATCCAGCTGTGACTGGGTGAAGGAGAGAATTGGATGCTGCTATATGGATTCATTTCTGTGTTCTCCATTAAGAAACACTTGTGGCTGCCAATCTGAACATCACTTGCAGTGTGGAAGTCTTTTTTGAGGATGTGTGAATTAGTGGCTAGTACCAAGAAGCTTCCACAGAGGATAGGGTTTGTAACTGCATTTCCATGGTCTGCTGGATCAATTGTGGGTTTCGAAAAAGGACCACTCTAAAAGAGTTGCTGGTTTATAGTAAGGTAGGTTGTGGCCCAGCCTCTGCTGCTGCGGGCTGCAGTCTTTAGTCTCTTTCTCTGGCTAAGTCAGCAAATCCCGCCTGACTTTGGATGCATTGTGCTTTTGTGAAGCCAGCCTGCCTGTTCTATTGACTTAAGGAGTCTGGCCCTGCTGGTGCTGCAGACCTAACTCTGGGGAAACTGTATGCCTACCTTAGTCTTCCTTTGTCCTTTTTACTGTATTTTTATACCTGCAATTCTTACAATTGTTTGAGAGAAAATTTATCAGCTCCCTTTTTATATAGAATGAAATGCATGTGGCTTAAGGAGCCAGGGTGGCAGTTTTAGTTGGGGGAAAGTGTGTATATGTACTTCCCATTCAACCCTTTTGTAAAATGAAGAGATTGGGCCTTAAATTCTTACGCTAATGTAAGCTCCTTTCCTGGATTCATTTATTTTTTTGCCATAAGATCTGCAGCAGAGTGGATACAGTATTAACAGTTAATCACTTGTTTTTAAGTCTTTTCTCTATTTTTAGTGGCTTGCAATGTTCACTGTGCTAGGAAGTAAACCAGGTCTATTTAGATGCTAGCATAAAGGGAATGTATAACAACATGTGTTGAGGAGAGGGGAGCAGAACCCTGTGTAGATAGATGCTTCAGACTCCTGCTCCCCCTGTCCCTCTCCCCTTATTGGTACCAAAAATTCCAGCCCAGGTAGGCAGTCACTTTCTTTAATGGTACATAGTCTGTTTGCAATGACAGAGACCACTTGCGTCTGACCAGTCATAGTCAAGTGTACAATGTGAAGATATGTATAAGCCTTTTTGTATATTTTACAAAATAAAGTGTAGTCTCAACTTGAAAGAAAGCAAATAACTGCAAATGGTATGTTTGGGTGGAGTTCCACTGCAGTTGCTTGTCTTCCTTGGGACCTCCATCTTACTAATGGGCCCAGACCTAATGGGTCATGGCGCACACTCCTGACAGAGCCGGAAAGTGAGCTCTCCTGATTGCCTGGAAGAGGAGAAGTTTTGGTGTGAGCATGTGGGGCCACATGCATCTCCTTCAGGCCAAGGTAGTTTCCTTTTCATGGCTTATGTATGGTAAGGTTCTTTTCTTTTGGCTCTTCCATGTTGCAGGGGTTTTGGCTGTAGCCATGTTGGTCTAAGAGCATAGTCAAGCAAGGTTTTTTGGGTAGACACGATATCTTTGTTGGTCTAATAAATGATATTACATCTGTCCAAAGAACTTTCCTTTTCTATTGGCTCAGCATTCAGCTTCCGATACACTAATTCTTCTTGCCCCTCCAGTAGGTCCTGTCCTGTCCTGTCCTGTCAGCAGTGCTTGGAGTTCATTACATTGTCACTGAAGTGTCTTTGCTAATCTCTTGCCAAAGTCCAGACTATAAATTTGAAAGATTATCTATGGACTGAGGTCAGGTTTCCCATGCCCCAAAACAGAATCATAGAAAACTAGGATTGGAAGGGACTTCAGGTGGTCATCCAGACCATCCCCAACTACATCATTCCAGCCAGAGCTTTGTCTTCCCCATCTTAAACAAGGATAGAGATTCCACAGCCTCTCTGGATAACTTGTTCCAGAACTTTACTACCCTCCTAGTGAGAGAATTTTTCCTAATATTCAACCTAAACTTCCCATGCTGCAACTTGAGACCATTGCTCCTTGTTCTGTTATACAGTGTATGCCATCAGTCTAATTCCATCCTCTTTGTAACAACTCTTTAGATAGTTGAAGGTTGCTGTTAAATCCTGTTTTTTATTTCTCCAGACTAAATTGTCCTAGTTCCATCAGCTTCTCATAAGTCATGTTCCACAGCCCTGTAACCATTTTTGTTAAGCTGTGCTGGACTCTTTCTAATTTGTCCACATCCTTTCTATAGTGGGGGCCCCAAAACTGGACACAATACTGAAGGCCTCACCACTGCCAAAATAGAGGGGAATAATCATTTCCTTTGATCTGCTGGCAGCGCTCCGACTAATGCAGTCCAGTATGCTTTTAGGTTTCTTGACAACAAGGACATTGTATTCAGCTTATTAAGTAACCCCCAGGTCCTTTGCAGAGCTGCTGCTTAGCCAGTCAGTCCCTAGTGATTATTTTGTCATGAGTTGCACTGTTGTTTTAATTAGTGGCCTGTGTCTGATGAGTATCATGGGGAGGATCAGGAATGGGATTCATGAGGAATCAGAAGAATAGCATGTGCAAACACTTAAAGGGAACCCTGGAAAAAAATCCCAGCTGGTAGGGTTCCTATGTAGCAAATGATTGGCTTTTCAAAAAAGGAAACAAATTTTGTTACTGGATTAAGATAGTTTATTTTGAACTTCTTTGCCAGTTGTATTGAAGTACATCCCCAATGTGTTAAAGACAGCTGCAAATGCATGTGCAGGTGGTCTTGAATCGGGGGAAGTTGCTCACACCATGGACACTTACAACCAAACAGTCCTGTGTGAATGTGAATGCTTTCATCAGTGCAGCCAAAGTTCCTTGGTTCCTTAGCAGCTGAATTGATTCAAGGCACCATTAGTTGGAAATAAGTTGCTCACAGGAGGGCACTGCATTCATTTTAAGTTTCTAGATGCATTTAGTTATTATCACTAGTAAGTACTAGTGACAAGTGGACAGTTGGGTTGACAGATTTGTTTAGCTGAGCCAATCCCAATCCATCTAGATGCACTCTAAACTGCAAATGCAGGGAAGTTAATTCACTACCATATTTACCTGAATCCAAGATGACTCTGAATTTAAGATGACTCCCCCGCTCCAACTGTTAGATTCTATACATGGAAATGGATAGATGTTATAGTTTTCCATTTCTAGAATCTAATTACTGGAGGGTTGTCTTAAATCCCCCATCCCCTGCCACTTACCCTTACTCTGGTGACAGCAAGCTCTGCTTGCACTGGCATGGGGCAACCCAGCCAGGTAGCAGCAGTGGCAAAGCTTGGCAGGGCCCAGCCAGAGTTGCTGTTGCTGTTGCCACTGCTAGTGGGCTGAGAGGGGGCTGTGCTTTATGCCCCAGGCTGCTGCAGGGTTGGAGTCTGCCTGTGCAGGGCAAGAGTAAGCAATAGCAGGTGGGGGGAATCGGAACTGGGGTGGGTGAGACAGACTAGTGGTGCACCCTTTACCCATTGTGGCCTGTGGGTTTCCCCCCAATCAAGGACCCCTCCTTTTGCATTCTTTCTTTTCTGATTACTTCATTTCTGGATACCATTGATTGGTTTTTCCTGTGGTTATCATACAGTTTATTTTCTGTTCTGGCATCATAGTTTTTTTGTTTCCACAAACCCATTCCATGTACACATCTTAATTTGGTCATTTAGGGTGCTTGTACACGTGATGAAAATAGCCCTTTTTTCTGCTTTTAACTGCATCAAACATTACACACATGGGGGGTTGCCATTAAAATGCCTTTTTTGTGATTCAGAATAAACCACGTCCCAATGTATTTTAGTTTGCATCAACACAAATTAATATGGTGCATCCATTGATCTGTCATGTGTACATGGTAATTCACTGAATGATGTGTAATAAGACCCTTTGCCCACCAGACATCACTTTGATTTGCGGATTAGAGAAAGTTCTTCAGGGTTCAGTTGGGGCCACAGTTATAGATGTATCTGGATCCTGCTCCCTAGCCTGCAGACTTGACTTGTTCTTTGGTGTCAACACTGAGAATTTTTTCATGGCCAAAATGAGTCAAAAGAGGGCTAGCTATGCTTTCACCAGTTGTGAGATGCTTTCTGGAAAAGTTTTTGAGCAGTTATATGGACATGTGTTTAAAGAACCTTTTCTGAAATGCCATATATGCATACCTGTGAAGGTGTGAATGGTGTCTTAGTACCAAGCAGTCAGGGGAATCTGCTCAAGTGACCTTTCCAGCAAAACATCAGTAATACGCAGAGCCTGGGCCAAATTGTTCCCATTGTCCAGAAGGATAGATCATATTGGCTTACTGCCAATCACATCCAAGAGTTTTTTGCTGGCAGCTCTTCCTTCACGCACACATCCCTTTCCCCACTGTGCCACCCAGCAATCACTCAACTGTTCTGGGAGTCTATTTGGTGTGAAAGGAAGGAAAAATCAGTGTGTGTCCATTCAGCTCAGCACCCCACTTTTTACCAATGAGTGATTGACATATTTCAGGGAGTACTGGCCAAAACCCAAACCCCTCAAGTTTTGGGAGGAGGCTGGGTTATGGGAACTTGATGTGTTCAGCAGCAGAAATGTAGTAGGGCTGTTAATGCTGCCCTACTCCAAAACCAGTTGTGGGTCAATTTTGGACCATTGTGACTGTGAGATCACTGCATGGTTCTGGAGCCATGATGCCTGGTGTAAGTGCTGATGTGCAAATGCAAGCTATTCAAACATAGCACTGGCCCCACATACCCACATTTCAGCCTTGGCTTATTCCAGGGTGGGGTACACTGATGGAGTGATAGTTCTTGGTGTGCCTATTTGTTGGTCTGGTAAACACCAGTATCTGCTCCCCCAGTTATTATGACCTGGGGCCATCCTACACCCCACAAGTTCTTAATGGACAGGTGGAACATGACTGCTCCTCCCATCCCTTGCTCCAGGCCAAAAGCTCTGCTTTACCTACACCCAGCCCATGGCCTCTTGAGCTGTGTAAGAATTAACTTTTAAATAGCAGGGCATTTATAATACTACTAGATTCTATTCAACAGGCCTAGCTACTTAGCCGACTCCTGTAGCAAGCCTTGGTGGTGCTGTGTGCTAAACAGCCACCCTGCTGAGTGCTGCAAAACAACACAGCTTTGAACCCTGATGCAGTGAGTGAGGAGAGACTAAATGCTGTTGGATGCCTTGGTGATGTTCTTGGATGCAGTTACGTAATAATGTAGAGATGCAGCTACTGACTGCAATGCAGGGTATGGTGAAGTTGCGAAGACATGCCAGAACCTAATCATGGTTCACTATACCAGATAATAGCCTGGGTTGATGGAGTGGGAGAACCAAGAGGCAGCCATGGATCTGGTGGCTGACAAGGCTCTGTGGATCAACCTAAGCAGCAAAGTTTGCAGGATCTGGGCCCACAAGAGCAGCTCTGACCAATGGTAGCAAATCGTACCATCAACTTGGGATGATCAACGGTGGCTGGAGACATTCCACATGAGCAGGGAGACATTTGATCACATAATCTTGATGCTGGGGCTGCAAATAGTGAAGCAGGAGACTGTCATGTGCCATCGTGCCAGACAAGAGGGTGGCCATGGCCATCATGAAACTGGCCATCCCCACCAGCCTCCACTACACTGGGAACCAGTTCAGTGTGGCTCCCTGCACAGCTGGGCTGGTGATTCATGAGGTATGTCAGCTGCTGCAAGATGTCATGGTGAACAACTTTATTTGCCTTCACAATCCCATGGAAGTTGTCGAAGGCTTCAAAGCCGTGGTGTTCCCTAACTGCATGGGTGCAGTGGACAGCACACACATCCCTGTGTTATCCCCATCACAAGCAAGTCACTCAGTCACAAACAGGATGGGATTTACTTCGGTGATCCTCCAATTTGTGGTGGATCACCGGGGCTGTTTTGCTAACATGTATACAGGTTGGGCAGGCAGCGCACATGATGCACGTGTCTTTAGAAACTTGCTGCTGCCTGGTTTGATGGAGAAAAGACAGTGTGTGCCAAGAGTCCTTGATAGAGTGATCTGGGATGTTATCGTTCCCTCACTTACCATAGTGGATGTGGCTTATCCACGCTGACCTTGGCTCATGAAGCTATATGGAGGACATGTTACTAACCTATAAAGGTGGCATTCAACTATCATCTAGGCAAATGCAGGATGGCTGTTGAATGCCTCAAAGCACAGTGGAGGTCACTGAACTACAGGCCTGAGCTGGAGCCAGAAAACATAATGGCTTTCTTAGTGGCAGTCTGTGTGCTGTACAATATTTGTGAGACCAAGGGTGAAGTTTTTAGGGAGTCTTGGGCTGAGGAATTGCGGGAGGCAGTGGGCAGACGGAGACATCGGTGGGCAGTGGGTGGAGACACTTGTCAGGCAATCATGCAGAATTGCCTGGCTGCATAGGCGACTGGTAGGGTCCGCATGTGCACTCCCTGACAGGGCCATCCCCCACCACTGATGCCGCCAGCGGCTTCTGCAGGTGCTTGCCAGCCTTGTCCCCGCTGCCAGTGCTGCCAGTGTCTTCTGTGGGTGCTCCCAGACTCAGGAGGCGCTACTTGCTCATGCCTGGCTGCATACATTATGGCTGCTGCAGATGGAGTCGATTGTCTCTAGACCAGTGGATATGTTCCCGATGCCTACCGCTGAGTGTTTCTACAAATAAAAATAAAATTTTCATTGCAACGCAAAATTTCTTTCTGTCTCATAAGTACATTGTCTGTAGTGGTGGAAAGGAGGCTGCGGTGATGGTGGGGGAGTGGTGGAGGGGTGGGCATGAAGCTCCCTGTGGGCAGCTGCTGCTTCCCGTGGTTACTTGAGCTATGAACAGCTGTCCACCACTGGGATTGTGACAGGGCTGGGGGGAGGTGGGGAGGGAGATGCAGTACGAATCCGTGCCTGACACCCAGCCCTGCCCGACACCTCTCGCCTTCCTGGACCTGGAGAGTCCTGTAGACAGGCGGGCACCATGTGCTGTGAAAGTTAATGAAAGTGCTCCGGGGTGCCTCCATTAGCCAGCAAAGTGCTTATTAATTCCTTGTGGGAACCAGGGGCAGATTATGGGGTGATGGTGCTGTTGTCAATAAGGGTGGCCCTTTCGGATCCATGGAGCCGCAGCATGGTGCAGGGGGGCACATGATTGTGCAGGCACCTGAAGCTTGGCAGGGCTGTCTCCTGCAAGTGCAGAAAAACCCATGGGTCTGACTGCTGTCAGCTAGTGCACTCGTGTCTGCCATAGTTAATATATCAGTTATGGTTAATTATGTAAATAAATGTTTCTCTTTTCTTTTCTTTCAGTGTTGGCCATTTAGCAGATAATACAGCCAGGCTCCCTAGCTTTGTTCTCATCACTGCCAAATCAACAGCAGTTGACAGAGACACCCAAAGCAAGGTTTGTAAAACTAGAAAACCTGGTAAATCCCCAGGACTGCCCTTGCTGGCAGGTCACCAGTGAGGGGCACTGTCAGGGGTGGGGGGCTGTGGCTGGGGTGTGACAGAGGTAGTGTCAGTGAGAGGTAGGGGCCTCTTACTTTGGACCTGGAGACTCTTTTGGCCCTACCTGTTTGGACCTGGGGAGTCCTGTAAGCAGGTGGACACCATTTGCTCTGAAGGGCAAAGGAAAGCACTGCAGGGCACCGTCTTTAGGTAGCCAAGTGGTTTTTCATTCCTTGATGGAACCACGGGCAGATTATGGGGTGGCGGTGCCGTTGGCAGTAAGGGTGCCCTGTGGGGATCCAGGGGCGGCACGGCCCAGGGGAACACCCATGCCAGGGCCATGTGGCAGAGGGTGGGAGAGGATGACCATGCAAGCTGCCTGATGCCAATCCAGGAGCACCCATGGGTTTGACCGCGCTGTGATGTCATGCCCCCATGCCTGCACATTGAAAACAAAAATGCCGGAGGCTACAATCTGAGGTGGGCAGGGTGCACCTCCTCATCTCTGGCCAGGCCAGAGCCAAAGGCTAGGGGCGGGTATGGGGCTCCATGAGGGCAGCTGTGGCTTTGGGGGGATGCATTTTGGGTGCGAGGGAATTAGTGGTTTGCTGGGGCCCCTGCTATAATTGAGTACCAAAGAGATCAGCGGGGTGGGTTGCTATGCAGCACTCTGCTGTAATTTACTGTGAATTGCACACTGAGCTTTATTCAATTTAAAAGCTGTCACTTGTACACAGTGATGTAACAAATTAAAGCACACCATGTCAATTTTAATAAAACTTTTAATTTAGTGAGGATTGAACACCCATCATGTGTACAAGCACCCTTACCTGTGTTTTAATGTGGGCATGCCTGGCCTCCTAATTTGGTCATTTCACCAAAACCAGAAATTTCAGGGGTTTTGCAGCTGGGCACTGTGACCTGGCTTCAGTGCAGCAAAGTCCCTTATTTTTGTTGTGGGCTTTCAGGGAACAGCGCGGTACATATTTTTAATTTCCCCAGCCTGTTTGTCTGCTAGCTTCTGACACAGTGAGTCTTGAAGGCTGGGAACATAAAACTTTGACACAAACAGACTGTTAGGAACCAATTAACCCTTGCCGTTCCCCTGGACCACTTTGATGCAATATGTACTTTACCTAGAAGCCAAATTTTAAAAGCAAATTTTTAAATATCATTTTTAAGCCATCAGTGGGCACATCCTGGAGATGTGCCGTGTGTCCCTATTTCTTGAGCCCAATCTTGCTTTGGGCATGTGTCTCAAAGCAAACTGGACTACAGTGGTAATGTCAGGCCTGTACTAAATGCCCAAACATTTCCTCAGTTCCTCTGGCAGGTTTTGCAGTCCGTTAATTTAACCAGCTCAGGCAGAGGCATAGTGAGCTCCTGGGAGAATGCCAACCACTGGAAAGTGCTGGGCAGGGGTGAGGAGAGGATGTTTTATCTGCCCCAGCACACTCTGTACTCTGGTGGCAGCTGCTGCAGCTGAGGAGCAATCTGCCCCCACCCCAGAAATCATTGCTCTGGCAGGCACAACCCAGCCATAGAAGCTGGGTAACCCTGTGCCCAGTCGTGTATCGAGGGAGGGGTCGAGAGGAATGTGCCCCTCTACTCCCCCAGGGGAGATTTGCCATGGCGAAACAGCTCCTCAGCCAGTAATGGATGTGGGGCTGGGGAGTGGGGAGCAAACAGGGCACCGGGGAGCCTTGTTGCTGAAGTATTAGCAAATGAAACGCAGGAGAGAACCCAGCTGGGCTGGGCGAGTTGCGAAGGGGTTGCTCTCCCTAACTGAGGATGTTCCTGCACACATGAGGCAGAACTTGGATGCAAGTGGGAGGAGGCAGATCTCTGTACTTGATGGGAAGGAGGCATCTGATTCTGGGAAATGCCATAATCACCACAGTGGTTTTTTCCAGGGACAGGGGATAGCCACCTGTCTGGCATGGGGTAGTACCTGCGGAGGTGGTGTATAGTCACTCTCCCTCTTTCATTTCCAGTGGGAAGATCTTGGCTTTATGTCCACTTTATGGAACTGGGAGACTCATCCCTAGCTTGCTCCTGCAGCCTGAGGGCATGCAAAACCTGGTGGCATCTGAACCCCATGCCTCTGGGCTTGGGCCTGCATGTAGGATGCCCCCACCAAATGATCTGGCAACGTCTGAATCCCCAGATGGGGGTGGAGGATGTTTGTCAGTAGTAGGGGAACATATGGTTCTTGACTGACTCACTGATTTAGAATTGATTTGGCTTGGAACATGACAAATTTTCCTTATAAAAAATCTGATCCTGAAACCTCCATGGCTTTTAAAACCTGTGAGAGCTCCTGCACTGAGCACACATCAGTCAGGTGCGCAAAGCCACCGGCACTGCCCCCCTCTCAGCACTTCTTGAGCTGGCCTCCTAGATAAACAGGGACACAATAATGCAGGAACAGGCCTGGGAGATCCTCAGAGAGCAAATCCTTCCCTACCGGGAGCCATATCAGGATGAGAGGCATCACTGGCCAATTCCCTGAGAAAACTGACAAAAGGGAGAGGAGGGTAGCACCTTTCAGAGACTAACTGGCTCAGATGCGTGAGCTTTCATAGGTGACAGCCTGCTTCCTCCGATGCTATGAAACTGGGGAAGTCCAGGGGACTCAGCTTACCTGTTCAAGCCAGCATGTTCTTTACAAAATCCTGGAATTCCTTCATGTCTGTAATGACACGTAGTCCTCCTTCAATCTGCTGCATTACTCTTTAATGCCCAGATTTCCAGTCACAAGCTTTCTTGGAAGGCTTCTTGTTGGAGTTAATAGGAATGAGGTTTTCATTATCTCCTGTGAAAGGGGAGCCTAGTTAAACTCAATGTTTATGATTTTGGGGCAGAACTGTGGTCACAATCCTAAATATTATTTTTAGAGCTTTCATGTGGGTTTTAGTCGTTATCCAATTTCAGGCCACAGTGTTGTTACCAGCTGGCTGCCCCTTACCAGCAGATGGCATTCTTGATCCATTATTATGGCTGATGAAGCGCCATTGAGCTAGGTTTGGTCCAGTGCACTCCTAGCACAGTCAGCTGCAAGGTCACCTGGAGACCCAGGGACAAGAGAAGGGGATTTCTCCCTGGCGAATAGATGTGACCCAGCTTCAGTCTGGTTTATGACCATTTAGAGACCAGACTTCTCATGAATCATAAGGAAATGCACAATCCAGCCAAGCCTTTCTCTTTCTTTTCTGGGGCATGTTTTTTCCAGTCACCCAGAGCCCCTCTCCTGCATGCCCACCACCTGTCCCTACTGGGAGCTTGTGGGGCTTGGCTTAGGCCTGCTGCCCAGGTCTGAGTGCAGGAACAGGGCCTGGGATTGGCAGGTTATCATTTAAATCTGTCTTTGGGAAGGCTCCCCCTTGTAGCCTTTCTCTGGGGAAGGCAAACCTTTTTTCTACTCAATCTGGAGAGAGTGAGCTGCTCAGCCCACTTTCCATGAGATGGCACTAGAGAGGAGAGGTGGACCATGCTTAGGACATGACACCAGAGTGCCCCTGAGGCTGGATGGGTTCAGTCCCCTGTTCTACCCCAGACTCCCTGTGTGACCTTGGGTTGTCCACTGCTCTGGGTCACAAGCCCCATCTAACTGGGGGTAACAACATTTCTCTGCCAGGAAGGAGGGTGAATGGGTCCATGCAAGTGTCTTAGGGCAAAGGGCCCAAACAAGGTTATTGCTTTCTGTTTGAAGACTTTCAGCAGCACTGTGATCCCTCCCAGACCTTAGGGGAGATCTCACGTGAGGGGACAGTGGGCTGTGCATGCTGCAGTAGCCAGAGGGAATCAGAGGGTCAGTCTCTGTCTAGCAGCCTTGAAATGAATTCCTTTCTGTTCATTACAGCCTGAGCTACCACTCCTGCACTTGAGCAGTTTTGAAATCCAAACACGGATCTTGTTCAACTCCTATCCTTTTATGACTGCTTGAATGCTGGAGACACAACAGGCACCACCCCACTCCTCACAGCCAAATGTATCACCTCTCATGTGACTTACTGCAAAATGAAGGGATCGTGGAAGGAAAATTCTAGCTCAAATCATGTTGTGTTCTGGGAGCTCATTAATTGCATATGCCGAGGTCACTATTGAGATAAAGGCAGAAATCATTGAATGCCATCTGAAAAGCTCTTGAGCATATTTTGTTGTCCTACCAAGTGCTCAGAAGCATTCCCATGTATCAGCAAGCTTTATTAGGGACCCCTTCCATGTTCCAGTCAAAACCAAAATCCCACCACTCTTCTAGGAAAGCCACGTAGCATGGAATCGCCGTTAAATCGGCGGCCTTGCATAAGTCCCATGGCTACCCGATAGAATTACGTGTGGGTGCCCCACTTTCAGGCTGGGTTCTGTTTTGCTCTTCCAGCAGGGATTCAGGCTTTTGGTTGTATGAGAAGAGCATTGTGTATTTTCCCCGAACTCACAGCACATGTTCTACAGGCAAAGATTGAATATAATGCTTCTTTTCCAAGTAAATACGTTAGGACAATTATCTTTCCCATGCCTCCAGCTCCCTTTCACTGACTAAGGGCTGCTTGCCTTTTGTTCACCAGAGAGTGAAAGCACAGTGCAGCTGGCAGTGAGCTTATGATTGCTGTGACTCACGGTTCACTAAATAGAGTTAGTTGTGTGACATGGCATAGCTGGAGTCCTGCTTCGAGCACACTCTGGTTCCTAGGTTTGTGGTACTGGACATTTGGGTGGTTTGTAGTGTCTCTATAGCAGCCGGAGCCAGAAGGCAGCGCCATGTGAGGCTGTGTGGTGTGGGTGGAGATGCACCACATGGGGCTGGAGAATGTGGTAAGAGGCATAACTTGGCACCGCCTCCCTATCTCCAGTGCTCGAGTTGGTGGAGGTCACATTAGAGCAGGCTTCAATCCCTTAAACAACATGTTTACTGAAGTGTTTCAGTGGAAAATGAGGACCCTGCAATAGGACCAGGCAGTACTCCAGGCTGTAGCCTAAGGGGACACTGTGCTTTTTCCAACAGGTTTGAGAAAGTAGTATTTTGGCTTGAAAATATCCCACCTGGCTCCTCAGATCCAATTTCTCAACTTCTTGTCCCCACAGTGCCTCCACGCCCAGAGATTCAGGCATCGCTTGAATGAGTATTCTCAGGGCAGGAGCCACTTGCCTGGCAGGGATCCTGTGCCATCTCCCAGATGCTCTTGGGGCGGGGTGGGGGACATAGAGCCAGACCCTGATTCAGAAGCTTGTGCCCTCAAACTCCTGCTGATCAGAGCCCTGGAAGATCTTGCTGTGGCCCTGGGGAGGCCAGGGTTGCTGTAGTGTAAGAGAGCCCCAGGCTCTTGTGCAGAGAGTGCCAGCAGCTGCCGGGCAGGGGAGTGTTGCAGCCTTTCCACATGGGTATCATGCTTGCCACAGCCTTCCAACCTCCCTTCCCCCATGTCCCTCTATTGCTGCGTTCCTGCAGCACACCTGGGCCCTTTTCTCACCTTTAAGAACTCGTGGTGCTCTGGCAAGGTGCCAGAGGACTGGAAAAGGGCCAATGTGGTTCCCATTTTCAAAAAAGGGAGGAAGGAGGACCCGGGAAACTATAGGCCAGTTAGTCTTACCTTGGTCCTAGGGAAGCTCTTTGAGAAAATTATCCAGGAGCACATCAGTGAGGGACCAGCAGGGGCAACCAACACGGGTTCATTAGAGGCAGGTCCTGTCAGACCAACCTGGTGGCCTTCTACGACCAGGTCACAAAATCCTTGGACGCAGGTGTTGCGGTGGGCGTAGTCTTTCTGGACTTTGGGAAGGCCTTCGACACTGTCTCTCACTCCATTCACATTAAAAAATTAGGCAACTGTGGCATTGATGCCCACACAGTCAGATGGGTTGCAAATTGGCTGGAGGGCCGCACCCAGAGAGTGGTGGTGGATGGGTCATTTTCAACCTGGAGGGACGTGGGCAGTGGGGTCCCCCAGGGCTTGGTCCTTGGGCCCGCGCTGTTCAACATCTTCATCAGCAACTTGGACGAGGGGGTGAAAAGCACCTTGCTGAAGTTCGCAGATGACATGAAGATGTGGGGAGAAGTGGGTACACTAGAGGAGAGGGACAGGCTTCAACTAGATCTGGACAGGTTACAGGGGTGGGCGGACGAGAATAGGATGGGATTCAACACTGGCAAGTGCCAGGTGCTGCACCTGGGGAGGAAGAACCAGCCCCATCCCTACACGCTGGGGAACTCCCTTCTCGTTAGTGCAGAGGCAGAATTCATTATTGATTCCAAGATGAACACGGGCTGCCAACATGAGGACACGGTCAGGAAGGCTAGCCGCACCTTCTCATTTCCCTGTGGGTCTGGTTGATGCGCTGCCATGACAGGAAACATTCCTGCCTTTTGAAGCTGATCCCATTGATGGATGGGATCATCCCCCACATCCTGAATGGCAGGGGAGGGTGGTGCATCTAGAGGAGCCCCAGGAGCTTGCACATCTTGTGTCCCCAGTTTTGATGCTTAAATATTTGCCATCAAACTGAGGGACTTTTATTCTGCAAAAGAACAAGGGTGTTGCCATATAAAGATCAGCCATGGGAACAGGAATGTTTGGAGACAAGCATTCGGCTCCCCCTCCCCATTCCCTCTTCTCACTTCCACCAGACTCTGGAAATGCTCCTAACTGGCCCCCAGACAGAGTCCCACCCCTTGCAACTGCTCATCACTCCACAGTGCTGGGGGACTGACAGGAGAGTGGAAATGTTTGTGTGCCGGTGACCTGGGAAACTGTGTCTGTACTTGGAAAGCTTTGGTCCCTTGGAGCCAAGCTCTGCTCCCTGGCAGTGTGAAGAGGGAACTGGCAGCTGGCTTCCCAAAAGCATCCAGGATGGATTCCCCTTCTCTCCTGTGTCTGTTTCCTATTAAGTCGGAGCTGAGCTGAGTGAAACATGGGCCTGTTTACTGCAGCGCTGTCTGGCTGCTGGGGCTTCCTTCAAACCTGACCCACTCCCAGGTACTGGGGGAAGATGCCCTGTGCAGGCTCCAGTTGTGGGTGCTGAGCTCCTCCATTCCCTGATGCTGTAACCCACAGGTGACGCATAGGGGGAGCATGTGCCCCCCCTGACAGCGAGCACTCCAGCTGGTAGGGGGCACACAAAGCGCTAGTGCCCCCCCTGAAATTGCCTCTGCTGGCCACCGGCTGGCCGCTGGTGGAACCCCTCCCCAGTCGTGCCCCACTGGTGCCCCTCCAGACTTGGGAGGCACCAGTCACCCATGCTGCACCCTCAACATCAATGACAAATCCCATCTCTTGCCCTGTCTCCAGTGGTGAAGGGTTGAGCTGTTAGACAAGCAGCTTACAGAGGGGAGCCTGGCCTCTGCTATGGCTGGGCACCACAGGAACCCAGCAAACAATAGGCACGAGGGAGGGCTGCCCTCTGCCAGGGGATATGGGATATTCAGGGATATGGTCACTCCCCAGGGAACAGATGAGTGAGGACTGCATCCTCCCCCTGCAGCTCTAGCTGAACACATAGCAGATTAGGAGCAGGATAGCAGACTCCTTCTTGGAGTCAAGGTGGAGGTAACATGGCAGACTCAGGCCTTGTTTACACCACAGCAGCATGCCCTGGTCTGGAGGGGACTGGGTCTGTCCTGTGAATGGCTCTGGGATGGGGGTAAAGGCACCAAGAGGTCAAAGCAATTCCCTGTGCAGCTGGCCAAGCTCCGGCAGGATGAGTGGAAATGATAGGTCTGCTTGGAATCAAGCAGCGCCAGCGGACGACTGCTGAGCCCCTTGCTTAGGACCCCCCACAGGCAAGGCTCCCCCTGGATTTCCAGTGCTGCTGGGCACCCTTTTGTTGTGCTGGAGTGTGCTCGAGCACTCCCAGCTTTGGGGTGGGAAAGGTTTGTAAGCCAGCTTTGTGGAGTCCTCAGTCTGGGGCCGTCCAGGCAGGAAAAGAAGGGCCCAGCAGCGGGGTTCGGTGCATTTTTGACCACCTGGGGCCCTGAGGAGGCTTCCACCCACAGCTGCAGCCAGGGCAGGTGAAGAACTGCCCCCACTAGGGAAAAGGAGACGTGAGCTAGAAGTGCGCTTCTGATAGCCACCAGCTGGGTTGACTATGTGGGATGGGAACTGAACTAGCGGTCTCCAGTGATGGCAGCCAAGGCCAGGCACAGTTTTACATCCTCCATCGATTGGGCAGCGTGGGTCCCAGTAGCAACCTCGTCAGCAGGTTACGCACCCTCTGCTGTCCCATTTCAGGGCCCCTGCCTCTTCTTGTCCATCCCCCTATGCCCACCCCAGGGCTGGAGGGGAAGTCACTTGGGTCCTGCTGGGCCCCAGCCTGGCCCTTACAGAGCACAGTCCCAGTCCCAGCCCTGCCCCAGTTGCTGGAGCATGGGGAGGCCCCGGAAATGTCTCCTGCAAACAGTTCGGAAAGGCTTTGCTGCCCTCAGTGGAGGTATCTCCAGGCAGAGTTGAGTACATGTGGGATCGGTGCAAGCCGGAGAGTAAATCACCCTGCAGAGCAGGGCTGAGGTGAGCGCGGCTGGGCGGGGAGGGATAAACTCTGCCTGCCCCTGCAGCAACCTGGGGGGAGGCGGGGGGAAAGCCTGCCCCAGCCCGAATGCCTGTGTCACATTTCATCACAAACGAGTTATTTAGCCTCATTTGTCAGTCAGCAAAGCCTTGAGGGCTGTGAGTGATGTCCCGGGGATGGCTCTGGGGGAAGGCTGGGCTGAGGATGGATTCCCCACTTTGATCTAAATTACTTAGGTCAGGAGAGGAGCAGTGTGAGGGGGAGGGAGGTGGCAGGCTAATCTCTGCTCCATCTCATGCTTTAAAGGAAAAGGATGTAGGCCATTTTATCTCCTTCCTCCTCCCACTTTTCTCCAGCCACAACTGGCCACTTTCCAGTTGGGCTCTGTCTGGCCAAAAGGGCTGGAGAAGCAGCAGTGTCCATCATCCCAATGACAGAAAGGGATCCAGGCACCCGATGCTGGCCTCACTGTCTCCGTGCGCAGCCTCCAACCAGCCCCTGGCCCATGTTTGCCTTTCCAGTGGTTTTTCCTCAGCTGGATCAAACACCTCTCCCTCCCGTCTGCTTGTACCTCACTGAGAAGCAGTTATGGTGAAGAGACCCATCCAGTGCTGCTCAGGAAGCACTGTCCATTAATTGTCTAGGCTGCTGGCTCAGCCATCCTGCTCCTAATCCCCTATTTCGTCTGCCACATGTTGACTGTGCTTTCACCTGACAGAAGGCAAACTGACAATGGCTTTAAAAGACATCCGTCCGGTCTGTCCCTGCACCTGCCTGGCTAAGCCCGCGCAGGGATTCTCTCCTGAGGCTGAGCCAGGCTTTGTCACAAATAAGGTTTTGCAAAATAACACTATTAAGTGAAACAAGTGTTGTTGCAAGAAAACCCAAATCTAAACAGAATGACACTCATGTCCTGCAAAAACTAAGGATGGCTGAGCCGGTCAGGTTGCAGACTTAGAGGGGGCACCAGAGGGGTGGGAAGAGCATGAATCTCTGGGGCAGGTAAGACTGATCCCCTGCTCTCTGGTGCTCTGGATTCCCCCTGCTTTGCTCTCTTCCGGCCTGGCTAGTTATAGCTCTGCTTGCAGGGTGCATTGACACGCACGTGGATGAGTCACGTAATGTGGTACTGCTCACACGTGGGGCTGTCGTGCACTTTATCAAGCTTCATGGTGCAGTCATACAATGCACTCATTGCAGCATTGCAGCCACCCATGTGTTACTGACTCACGTGGCAAATTATGTCCATGTTGCTGAGTCACAAATGGAAAAAGTTTTAGAGAGACGAGTCCCAGATTTAGCAGGATGAATAGTCATTCTCAAAAAGCCTGTTGGGCAATCAGAGTCCACAAGGAATGGAGAGAAGGCCTGATCAGCAAAGCATAGAATTAGAGACAATTAGGGTTGGAAGGGACTTCAGGAGGTCTGCCTGAGGTCAGGAAGTGGAGGGTTCAATGGCAACTGGCAAAAGCCAAGTGAAGTGAGGCCTTGCAAGGGACATTAAGTAGCAAATGGTTCTTCAGCCGTATAAGAACCATTTGCTATTTATTTTAATAGGATGCTTAACACGGGGCAAGGACGAGACAGCTGATGTGAATGAGGAGGCAGAAATGGAATCGCCATATTTTGAGTTGCAAACAAAACTCCGAGACTTCAGTGTGCTCAGAGAGCGCTCAGAGACCTCAGTGTCCTTGTGCTGGGGTGAGGGAAGCAGTCTCCATCCCAGAGATCTGAGAAGACTCTCATAATGCTCTTGGTGGAACCAGGAGACTGGAGAACTTACAGATGTTAAAACCCCCAAAACCAAAAATGGTGCTTTACTTTCAACTTTGCATGCTCTTGTGCCAAGCCAGCACGTGCCCAAAAAAGGCAGCATGTTAGGTGGACCTGGCTCATCTGATGTCTGTATAGATCAGGTGCATTAGTGGGGCTTTGGTGGCGCTATCATCTAATAGCTGATTGACTCAGCTTTAGATAAAAATGCCAAAAACCTCTGCTGAAGTGCCCGATCTGTACAGACGCTGTGGAGCTGGGCCAAAGTAATGTGCTGCTTCTTCCAGTAAAACCTTTTTTTTTCTTTTAGTATCTGCAAGCAGCCTATAAAACCTATAGAACAGGGGAAAGCAACCCCCGGCATGGGTGCCAGAGCATGGCATGTTAGGGCATTTTGCTTGGCATGTATGCCTCAGGGCAGTCGGTGGGGAAGGGGCTGGGGCTGCTCTGCCACAACAAGGGTTGGGCCCCATATGGCTCCCCTCCCGTCTGCCCCTGGCATGGCAACATCCTACAAGTTGAGGTTGCGGGTGTTTTTGGCACTCTGTCCAAAAATGTTGCCGACCCCTGCGATAGAAGAAAAGCTGAGAGCAACAACAGCCCTATATGTCTGACTTCAATCATATACAAAACTTTCAAACACATTTTTAAAGAACAATAATGCTTTATATGGAAAAAAGGTAAAGTGTGCCCTGGGTTCACCAAGGACAGATCACAGCAGGCTAGCCCAAGCAGTCTGCTCTCTTTTTCGATAAGATAACTGTTTTGTTTTTGTTTTTTGACAAGGGAAATGCAGCTAATCTAATCCACCTGGGCTTTAGGATCATTTCAGACAGTGTTGAATGGGAAATTTAGTTCAACTGGTGAACAGGGGATCAGTATGAAAACAGTAAAGAGCTAGCTAAAGATAAGATGACAACAGGATTGTGCTGAAAAAGGAACTACTGGGTGATTATTACTAAGCTACTTAGGGGAGATTACACATGGACTTCTTCAGGGACCAGTCGATTTTACTTAATATTTTCATTAATTACCTTGCCAGAAAAAATAGGTGCGCGAATGAAATGTGCTGATGAAACTAAGGTGAAAAGTATCATCTACAAAGAAGGACTGAAATATCATATAGGAAGGGCTGGTTGACTTTGAGGACTGGAGTAATAGAAATGGGATGACATCCCATAGTATAAAATGCTAGTTGATGCCTGTGGGAGGAAACAGCAATTCTATAAATTGGAAATGGGGAGCCCCTCAGTTGAAAATAAAAGAGAAGTAGAAAGCTGTCCATGTATTACCAGATCACAGGATGACTTTAAGCCACCTTTGCTTTGTGGCTGTGAAAAAGGCAAAGGTCCTTCTTTTCCTGCTTGGCCGGCCCCAGGCTGCAGACTCTACAAAGCTGCCTTAGAAGCCTTTTCCACCCCAAAACTGGGTGTGCTTGAACCACTCCAGCACAACTAGGATGCAAGAGATGAAATAAGATCCTGGTAAGATCCTGTGCAAGGCACCGCTGAGACCTCATCCATAACACTATATGCAATTTGGGTGACTCACTTTCACAAAAGATGAGTTCAAACTGGAGCCAGGCTACTAATGATGATCAGGGGAATGGAAAGCTTGTCTTACGAGAGGAGTAGGGTTGCCAACCCTCTTGGGTTGGCTGGGAGTCTACTGGAATTAGCGTCCATATCCCGGTGACCATTGAAAGGAATCCGGGAGATTGATATTGTGAATGGGTTGAACAGTACAATTAATGACATTACATCATGTTGGAAAAAAAAATCCCTCCTGGAATAGCTTCAGTCAGAGCTGGCAACCCTAAAGAAGAGATGTAAAAGACCTTGGTTTGTAGGGCCTAGAAAAATGGGGTGGGAGGTGGGAAGAGCAGATTAGGAGAAGAGCTAAAAAAACCCCCCAATGTTGGCATAAGAACAAATGGATATAGCCTGGCCAGGAGTACCGTAAGTTTAGGCTGGACATTAGAAGGAGATTTTTACTTGTCAATGTGAGTAAAATCAGCCTTCCAAGAGGAACGGTAGAAGTAAAACTAGCCCGGAGCTCAGTGTGGGCTGCAAAGCCAGCCCCAGAGGCCGAGCAAATGCTTTGGGTGCTAGCCTGAGCTGAGTGCCCTGCACCTGCAGCACCACTGCCACCAGTGCCTAAGATGGCTGGTTTGCAGTTTTTAGGTATTCTCGTGTGAGCTGCAGTCACAGCAGTGCAGCAAGCCTATAGCTCCTCTCCCTCTTTGACACATAAGAGGAGCATAAAGAGACTTGCCCATGGTTACATCAAAAGTTTAAGTCTGTGGCAGGAACAGCCAAATCTGTGCCTTAGCCAAACATCCTGTATTGTTCAGCACAGCCTCTCTGTTTCATAGGAGCCGTGTCTCATGGAGCTTTATGGAGTCAAGTAATGCACAGAAAACAGAGAAGGAAACTGAGAGCAGAGATGAGAGAGAGGACGTGTTTTCTGATGAGATCTGAAGCGTTCAAAAGGAACCGCAGCTAGAAAGGATGATTCATGGCCTGGGAAATAGACACATTTGACAGAGAAAAATTGGTTATTACAGCACACTGCTTATTGCAGATTTGAAGGGGGGAAAATTGAAACCAGATTTCATCAGGATTCAGATACAGATGAGTTCAGAGGGCTTCGCATACACAAAGCGCTGCAGCAGCACCCCCCACCCTCATTGCTCAGAACAGGAGACCACAGAGCAATTCCGAAAGGCTTTTGTCCGTGGCCAGAATCAGCATCAGTGAGAGAAGCAAAGGTTCATACAAGGCGCCAAACAATTGGCTAAGTTACCTGTGGAGTCCCTACTAGTTTATATTACCCCCCAGAGAGGAAAGCTAAGCTAAGGGACTCGAGTGCCTTGGAGAAATAGCAGTGCAGTCAGAGCCCCCATGAGCAGATTGCAGTCAGCTCGTTAGCACCACCGCTGTGAGATAGTCACAGAAGAACCTCAGAGATTGGGCCCTGGTGCCCAGTATCAAGAGAGGACCCTGAGTGCTCTCAAAAAGCGATTTCATTGTGCCAAGGGCAGCTCTTCCACTCCAGTTTTATCTGGCAACATCTGAGCTTGGGCAGCTCTCACTGCCCAACCCGCAAGGGCCCCAGGTGGAGCAGTGGCCTTGGCCGAAGACTGAGCACAGCAAGGGAGATCCAGGGATGGGCGGGAGCCTGTTTCTCTGACATGTTTCAAGTTTTCCATAATTTTGCTTTCCTGATTCAACATTTCAGCTAGCAACGATGGGCCAGATTCGCTGCGAGGTAAACAACTGCAGCTCCATGACCTTCAATGGGCTTCCATCCATACGCTGCCCATAGAGCAGGCCTGCAAGGAGCAGAGGGACTTTTGGACTGTCCTGTGGAGGGGTAGTACAGAGATAATGTGCTGCAGAAGGAGAATGCTTGGTATGACTCCAGTTTGTTTTATTTTTAATTCCTTTATAATACAACCAAATATGTGACCACTGGGAGTGACTCTGTGAGGCCACAGAAGAAGATCATCTCTGGCGTCCATCACTGTGAGAGGATGTGGGCTGGGTGCGTCCCTTCCCTTCTCTGTGGGTTTTTTTTTTAATATATAAAATGACACAACGAAGCTAGATCTGAGAGGATGATTCAGATCAAATTATTCCTTCACTCATTTCTGATTGCAAATCATCTCCAGTCATCTTCCAGTTTTTTTTAAAAATTCATTCCTCTAAATACTTTTCTGACCTCAGGAGTAACGCATCACGGGTGCTGACAGACATGACGGTTTGCCATGCCATCTGCCACTGAAAGCGATCACAGACAGAAGTGCAAGGCTGCAAAACGCTTCAAAAATGCCTGATCACATGACAATCTGAGCCCTCATTATATGAGGGTTCAGATGAAGGCGCTCCAAAGGGCAGCGTCTTCATTGATGTGTCAGCACAGCCAGGAGCAGGGCTCAGCTGCAGGGTGGCCAGGAGCAGGACTCGGCACCTTGGGGCACCAATCCACCTATCCCGCCATCCAGCACCAGCCAGGCAGCCTCCAGAACAAGCTCCCTCCACTCCCTTCCCCCACCCCCATTCTGAAGACAGCGCCAGGGCTTGGAGGGGGCAGGGGCAAGGCTAGGGGAGAGCGGCTACAAAGATGGTCTAAACCAGGGATTCACCCGAGAGACTGATCTGGGTTTGTCCACAGTGCCCACTCTCAGGCCTAACAGAGACTGAGGACTCAAGAACAGGGTTAGGATGGAGCCTGCAGCAACTCGCTGCCATGCTGCTGGGTGTGGGTTGCAACAGTGGGGGGATGGAGGTGGGGGTGGAGTGGGTGGGCAGGTTGTGCTCAGCCCTGTGCTCCCTGGGACATGCTGCTGGCATAGTACAGACAGATCCTGAGTGGACGCAGAAGTTAAGTGAGGTGACCAGGACCTGTTACACACCACTTTAATAGCAGAGAGCTCCTTCTTTATTGAGCTGGGGGGGAGCTGCCACCCTCATGCCCTCTTGGCTTAAATCTGGAGCACTTCTAGAATGTGTTTGCCTGTGCAAGGAGGGGACTGAATCAGGGCCCTTCCAGCCCTGTGTCCATCCCAACAAAACAGGCAAGAATCACTTTGGCTGTGGCTGAAACCATTAAGCCCAGCTGCACTCAGTCCTGACTGAGGGGAGAGCTCACAGCAGTGCACACCGCTCCCCATTTGTGCCAGCCTGAAGGGTTTCCACCCCAAAGACCCTAAATAATAACAACACACTCTGTGTCCAGCAACAGGAAACATAGTCTCTTTGTGAAAAGGGAGTATTTACAGGGAGTGCAAGTGCCAAGAGCTGCCTGACTTGGTATCCAAAAAAAATGCAGACCCTGAAGGCATGATCACACCTTTCATTCTGCAGCTGATTTTAGTGGCATCTGGTGCTTATGTCATTTGTGTAAATGCTCCATAACCAGCTTGGAGCAGCCAAAAATAAAGGTTGACCTGAATATAGCCGAGGTGAGGTCTCCTTTTCCACCACACCCCCCCCCCTTGTTGGCATCCACCAGAGAGCTGCATGCTCCCCACATAAGCATTGGGCCCCTCTGAACTCACACTCCTGAACCAGTGCCAAAGCAGTGCAGCTTGGAGTCTGGCTTTTTTCCTGTCTAAAATTACAGAATTTTCCAGAAGATTTTCTCCTCCCCTACCCCTTTAAAATCATTACGAACCAGATCCCCTCTAAGAGATGAATAAAAGCAAAGCCGGTGTCTCTGCTGAATGGAAGCGGGGGATTTCCTTTTTCTCATAACAAGCATTTTCCCCTGCAGTGGCCCCCACCTTATCTCATCCTTGTTTAGCCACTGAGCCAGGGTACATGTCTGCCTGTGTGTGTGTTTTACTGCACGGAAAACTGTTTTGTGCAACCAATTGTGGCTGTTAATCCTGGACAACTGCTTACAAAGGGTAGGAAGCAGACACCGGAGGGTGTGGGGCGGGGGGCAGGGGCTTGTGAAGAAATAGACCCCGAAGGATTCCTCAGGGCCCCTTCATTGGGACGAGGTAATGAGAAGATGCCGGCAGGGAAGGAGAAGACAGTGTGCAGAAGTCCCCAGCCACAGGAGGCAGCAGCTGTGCAACGAAGAGGGGGCAGTCAGTCGGATGGCAGTGCCATTGCTGCGGTAGCTGTGTCCGTACATGCCCAGGACTCAAAGGCTGAGCGTTCTCCTCATGCATATAGAGATTGGGCCACCAAAGCTGATAATAACATGGGAGCAACCATGGGGTTATGCCCTTCCAGGACATGACCCCACCCATGGCCCATTTATATCCATGTAGTGCCAGCCACTTAGTTCTCTGTACCGTTGAGTCTGTGCACCTAGCCTTGCTGGTTCCCTTGCTATCTATAGCATCCAAGCCCTGCGTCAGCCAGCCACCTCAGTCCACAAAGCACTCACACCTCAGTTCAGTTTTAAGTCCAGTAAAGTCCATGCTCGAATGCTTGAACAGAAATGGGTTCAAACAAATGTTTCAGACCTCTGCCAGCCTGGGGCCGGCCTGCCCCATGGTCAAGTGTTTGTCCACATTTTTCTGACTTTTCATGGGTATGCTACACCCTTCTTTAGAGGTCCCTGTGGCAGGTAATGCTCCCTGGCTGCACTCAGTGATTTGGTTACCAGCATGCAGAATGTGACCCAGAAGACACTGAGCCCTGGGCTGGGGCGAGCTCTGGGCATAACCCTGCCCTTCCACCTTCCCCACTCTGGGCCTTGTCCAGGGCTGCTCCCAGGCTTATGCCTGGCTGCCCATTGCCCTGCAGGCTTTCTCAGTAGCTGGAGCTAAGCTAGAAACATCCTGGCCATGTCCCCTTCCCTGGGCTCACTTCTGGCACGCCCTTTCTGTACCAGGGGGTATGGAAGAATCAGCTATGATTAGGGACCTACTTAAATCATGGAGAAACAAAGGATTTTTCACTGATTTCGCTGACATTTTGCAACAGCCTCACCTCTCACCACTGATTGGCAAAAGGGCCCCGGCAGCCCTGTCGCTTGCTGCTGAGTGGCTGAGAGGCAAAACCTGTGTAATTAAATAGCAAATTCTGTGGAAATATTTAAGCTGAGCTGAAATGCAGTGTGCTTTTTTGGATTTCTTTCAATCATCTTCAGTCTGCAGGACGGCTGCATTGCATCTAGTTTCTTAAAAGAGAGTGCCAAAACACTTTTGCTTTCCTGACCAATACCTTCACTTAGTTTATGCCACTAGCTCAGCCTCTCAGTAGCTCTCACTCAAATCGTGTGCTCTGTGGCTGCAGTGATCGCTATGCTTTCTTTGTATTCTGGTAAGAATTTTTATGCTGGGGGAAGAAGTTGATTCTGCAGGAAACTGGGGCAATGCCATTTTTTGCAGAGTTCGCCATTTTTTGTGGTTTGTGTGAAAATTGCAAAACTGAGATTTAAGTAGGTCCCCTAGCTATGATTAGTGTTCACCTAGCGGGGACTCCGTGATGTATCAGGGATGTCTTCTGGGATATTCTGTAGCTGTATAGCTGGCATTGGAGGTGACAATGAATTGGGTCCACCATTTTTCTCTATTTTTCTTGCCTCTCAAGGAGTGGTGAGGATGGATTTATCATGTATATTATGGAATTCAGGGTTATTCAGTTGAAACAAAAATCGACTCTGGATCCACAGTAGCTTTCGGAAAGCTGTGTCTCGCTGCCACTGGTGTGCTTGCCCTTTGCTTACATGACTCTCTAGGACAGTCAGCTCTCAGGAGCAGCTGGGAGGGATTTCAAAGGTAGGAAAGAATTTCACAGCTCATACGAAGAATTTCATACAAGCTGGTGCCACTCAGCTGCCACTGTCCTGTGCAGAAGCTTGCTACAAATGTGCCTGTGGTCTGGCAGGTGACAGATTTACTTGTCTGCCATGTCCAACAGGTAGAGCTCATAGCTCTGTAACCCCAGCCCTGATTAGGTAAAGTAAACTGGAAACATACTGGGCAGATCTAGGCTTTTGAAAAGGGGTGCAGATGGTGAGGTGCAGCTTTGACCAGGGGCCCTCACTGCTCAGGGGCCACTCAGCCTGCCAGCAGCTCACTGCCCAGCTGTGGGCAGACTCCGCCAAAAAAAAGGATCAGGCCCCTCACTATAACAGTGATGGAAACCCCTAAACTGAAATGGTGGATTTCAATTAAAAACCAGCTGTTTCAATGTAGAGGTCACAGAATGCAACCCTAAGGACTAAACCCCCGTCACATGTACGAGCACCCTTACACCGTTTTCTTTATTGACCAACTTGTCATCTGTCCAAAGAATGAACTCAGGTTTGTCTGGTAAGACATTTTCCAAGAAACCTTGATTCCTGTAATGCGGTTGAGTTGACTTTAACTCTTCCCTCCATAGCACAGCTGTTACACCAAGCTTCTCCCTGTGAACTGGGTTGTAGGTTGGCAAGCTCAATAAAGCTGTACTAGGGTGCACTTGGAAGAGATGGAGCAGGGAAGGGGCAAAATAAAAAGAAATCATGGAAATGGGGGTGAAAAAAGCAGAGTTAGAAAAAAAATATATAGGAAGAGTGTAAAAGAGAAGAAGGCATAAAGTCTCTCTTGTAGAAATAAGCTCTGTACTGTGGTGAGAGGGCTCTGTTATCTCTGCCACAGCTCCAGCTGCCTATAGCTCAGACAGCCTGGCATTTTTTTAAACTTGAGTCACTGTTGGAAAAAACCCAAGGGTTTAAATTACAGGAAAAAAAGATTCACAAATGCCTCTCAGCTCTGCACAAGTTTCCTTAACCCTCTGGCTCCAGGGGCACTGCACATCCGTCCTGATTCCCACTGATAATATTCAACTTCTGCAAACCCTTTCAGCCCTGTATCTCTTCATCTAGGGACCTAGGGGCCCAGAACTTAGGCTGGGCTGTCCAGGTGCAGCGCCCAGCCTCATCGGCACAAAGTGGGGGCACTGATCTGGCCCCAGCCTTCCCATGACACCACAAGTGCCACTTTCCCATCACTCATGGGCTAGAAAAATAGTGGGCCACACCCTCAGCTGGTAAAATCAGGATACATGCATGGTTTTCCACCAAACGGCTTTACGCCAGCCAAGGTTCTGGCCCCTCATCTCCTGGTCTGTGCTTTGCACGTACAAGCCCTTGTCCCGCGAACACAGATTCTCCCTGGCGGAGCCAAAGAGCAGCGCTCAGGGCAGCGTCAGCATCTGCCCCCCGCAATAAGCAGTTCTCCAGCGGCAGGACAGAGGATGTTTGTTTGACTCAACAGCGGGAGGCTTTATGAGAGGTGGGGAGGAATGGCTGGGCCGGCCAGGTGTCTGTCCACAGCTGCTAATAGTTCTCATTCCTGACTGGCCAGTTCCACACAGAAAGAGATTCTGGGGTGGGGTTTTTTTTTGGTTTTTGTCTAAACCAGTCTCCCCCCCGCCCCCCTTAAGCCCCTGCCATAGGCCATAAGGTGCAGAGTGAAGCTTGATCTTTTCCAAGAGGGAAGAGAGGGCTCAAGGGTTGCATTCCAGAGGCCCCTCCGCAGGCTGCAGGTGGGCTGCGGCCTCACTGGGAGCACAGGGATGTGCGGGGTCAGAGCAGGCCCCAGGCAGGGCGGCACAGCGAGTTACCTGGGCCTACTGAGTGCAGCTGGGAGATGATCTGTAGGAAGGAAAGGGCACAGGAGGATAGCAATGCCATCCATAACAGCAGAGGCAGGAGGAGCCAGCCCAAAATTTCAGCCCAAACCTACAGAGCTCCCAGGTCCACATAGTCTGTGCAGCCCCAGGCAGTGGGGCTGTCAGCCAGTGCTGGTGTCTTCTCCTGGCTGCAGGCAGGGCCAGGTGCAGGATCAGCAGGGTCCATCTCGCTCACCCCAGGGTGACATGTGCCAGGGAGCTCATGGAGGCCTGTGCCTGCCACCTCTCCTCTCATGCCTCACCCCCGGGTGGGGAACGCCCTCTGAGATCAGAGGAGATGCACTAGTGCAGTGACAGGACATTAAAATGTTCTGTGTGGATTAGGGCCTGAGGTCCGTTTCAGGCCTTAGCAGGCCTCTGCTCATCCCCACCCACAAAGCATCCCCTGTTTCCTCTTGCTCTCATCTTGGGAGAGGGATTGTACTTCTCTCTGCTGGCTGGACTTCTCTCTGCCTGTCCTGTTTTTCTCTTTTCTACCTGCCAATACCCTTGCCAGGTGTCTGCTGCAATGCCAGATGGCAGATGCTGTGCTTGCCAGGGCAGTCACTTCCCCAGTACTGCCACTGCCCATCCATGTACACTGGCCACTCTCAGCCCTATGCTGCACAATGATTTCTCTAGCCAGATTCTGCTATGGGGGCTAGCCCACACTTCATAGCACTGACAAGTGACTTCTCAGCTGCAACTCAGCACTGATCTGACTTCAAAGGCTGATGCTACGCACTGGGACTGCCATCAACAGAGGTCTAGCTTGCAGATCCTTCAAAAGACCTGGTGCTCTTCTCCTGCTGACTGGGACTAGGGTCTCTGACTCCTGGGTCAGTGACTCATCATGGGTGCTCAATGCTAAGGCTAAGTGCCTTGCATTATCCACTCAAAAGCACCAAGTTGGCAAACAGTGGCCAAGCCCTCTCTGTGAAGAGCAGCATAAAAGCAAGTGCCCCTAATACAGATCTGTGAGACTGTCTGGATAATAGATTTAATCTGTTGGTGCCAGCCAAGCAAGAGGAGCGTTCACACTGCCCCCCACCCTGCCTTCATCTGGCCTGACCACCTTGTAGTGTCCTTGCTTCAAGCCCTGCAGCAAACACTGGTGAGAAGGATAGGAAAGGAAGTCTTTCATGGGAGCAGGTAATAAAGGCCATCATTTTACGAAGTGGCCCCTGGTTTTACAAAATGGCCTTAGCGGTTTGGGGTGAAGGCCCGAGACTGGCCTGAGACTGTGGGTGCTGACAGACGTGTAGCTCCCTGCTGGAACTGATGGTGCTTTGCACAAAGTGCCATGAGTTACCTCATTCCTTCTCACCCAACAGATCCTAGCTGTTAGGTCTGGGGGGTTGGGGGATCAAGCTTCAGTTTGGAGCGTCTGTGTCTGCAGCTGCTCTCCCCTAACCAGCCCCCTCCCTCAGCTCCAGTGCCGTCTTCAGAATGGGAAGTGGGGAAGGGATGGGAGGGAGCTCACTCTGAGGTTTGCCCAACCTGTGCTAGATAGTGGGGCAGGTGGACTGGCGCTCCCTCACGTTGGGGGTCTCCAGTCCACCCCCCCACCCTCCAGTGCTAGTTGGGCAAACCCCAGATGGAAAGCCCTCCCCTCCCTTCTCCCTCTCCCATTCTGAAGCCAGCACTGGGGGTGGGCTACAGCCCAGCCCTGCTCCTGGCCCGCTCTGACAGCCGTTAATGAAGGCACTCCACTTTGAAGCGCCTTCATCTGAAGCCTCATGTAGCAAGGGTTCAGATTTTCACACGACTGGGCACTTTTAAAGCACTCTGCAGCCATGTCCTGCTGTAAGGGCACAGCTGTAGAGTGCTCTCAACGGGGCAATCGTGACAAATGTAACTTCTGTCTGTGTCCTGCGACACCTCATGAGCCTGTCTGAGGCTAGTCTTGGTAATCAAAACACAGTGCCTGGTATCTCCCACTAGAGGTCAGTGCATTTTGCTCTAATTAGATCGCTCCCAGGCTTTGGGTCAGAAATATTTCTAAGTGAAAGTGATTCATTAAGGGTGAGCCAGCCTGCCAGCAGCCAGGAAAAACAACTTGCTGAAAGCTTCCATGACCAGAGGAGCCTGGAAGGGATCCACACTGCAGATATTCCTGCTGCCGATGTCAGGAGACTTGGGGCGAGTGAGGCAGTGGGGAACAGGCCTTTGTTTTATAACCCAGACAAGTGGGCTCTCATGAAGGCTGGAGGAGAGCTTGCCATTGAGTCCCTAAGAGCCTCTGACTGAGCCCTACAGCCCTGCTCCCTTAGCTCTGTGCCCTGGAGTTGTAGGCTCCCAAACCTTTCATTGCCATTCTTGGCCCAATCCCAACCCCTTTGATTTTCGATTTTGCTGGGGTGAATTTGTCCAACTGACTGCACAGTTCCCTTTGAGCCGCAGTGACACCTGCTAGCAGGGCAGAGAGAGCAGTGACGCGGTCTGTGTCTCCAAGGCCAGGTAAGGGCAGGTCTGTGGAGTGGGAAAGGGATCTTCTGGACTGATTTGGCTGCCCAAGAAGAATAACCCTCAGATCTCCCCCACCCTCCTCAACCCACAGAGCCCTGTATTTAGGTGTGGTTTGTTGAGAAGGAAGGGTTGACAGGACTGTCTTTCCTGTGGTGTCACAATGAGTCCCCGCATGGAAGTGAGACCCTAATCTTGCCCCAACTGCCCCCACTTGAAGTTGTGCCATTGGCTTGGGCCTAGCACTGAAAACACCTGCTGCAAGGCACAGAGCTCCTTATCATGGGCAGCCCCAAGGAAGCCAACTGCTAGCTGAGCAGCAATAAATTAGAGACAACAGGGCTTGTCCTACATGGGACTAGGTCCACAAGGTCATGCTTGCAGGAGCAGGTCATCAGATGGGAGCAGAGCTGGGCTCCCTGGGAGGTGACATGGGCTGTCCTTACAGTGGGCCAAAGCCCAGGTGCCTTATGCGGCTCCTCTCCTCAGTCCTTCCACTGGCAACTTCCCATCTACTGTAACAGGCATTTGCCTCCCAGCTTTATTACTACAGGAGTAGAGACCACAGCAAGATTTGCCCCTGCCTGTGGAGACTCAGTCCCTGCCCCAAAGCCCTTCTCACCTAAGCAGACAAAGGATGCTTATTATCCCCATGCAGCCCTCCCACTCCCAACCCATACCTATGGCTATCTGTCCCAAAAAGAGCTTGAACCAGAGACCTTCAGAGACCTCCATCACTGGGCTATGAAGAATCTCCATTAATTGTCATAGTCCCGAGCAGAGAGAGGACAGCACACAGTGCCCTGCTTTGTGCAGACCTTCAGGGACACCTTTCCCACCATTCAGCCTAGAGCCGGGGGGGCTGGAAGTATCGAGGGGATGCTGTGAGCTATAAGGGTGTAAATGCAGAGGAACACCACCGCCATCAGCAGCCAGTTACTCTGGGCCAAGTGACTGAGTTGAGAGCCAATCCAGCCCATTGTCCCTCTGCTCCACCCAGAACATGGGCAAAGAAATAGCTCCCCCGCCCCCGCATGATCCAAACAGCGGACACACCCATCAGCCCTGGTGGAGCAGGGCCTGACTAGGATGTGTCAGCTCATGTCTCCATCACTCATCCCAGAGCAATTTAGCTGCCATCGTGCCCTGTGATGCAGTCAAAGGCACAGAGAAGAGGTCAAGGTTTGGAGGAAGAAGCCAGGCGAGGGGAGTGCCCTTTGCTCAGGACAAGACAGAAGAGCCTTTGTTTCTGCCCCTCTCCTTCCAGGGCCCTCATGGGCTCCCAGTGGGGAGACAGCAACCTGGCCAAGGGCGCTCATTCCCAATATCCAGAGCCTCCCGAGGCTCTGCCAGGCAGCAGCATTGATCTGTGCTATGCCTGGCCCCTGCACATGAATGCAGCTCTTCTCCCCTGAGATGAGCTCCTCGACAAGGAATCCTGGCCGGCAAATTAACTTGTCCACAACTCTCCCGATAGGAAGCCTAATGAGAACACGCTGAGCCGCAGCCATGACAAGAGCTGTCAGCATGGGCCTATCTGCATCATCAGAGAGATGAGGGTAAGGAGCCTGCAGCCGAGCTGGCTTCTCAGGGTGGCTCTGCTGGCCACAGGCACCTGGGAGTACAGCGATCCAGACACAAGATTAGGTGCCTGGAGCTGGGAACTGGCTGTGTGGGAGGGGGTTTGCCCACAGGCCTCAAGCAGACTGCCTCGCTGCTATGGCCAGAGCTGAACCCTCCTTCCTCTGGACTCCCCAGACCCAAACTGGGGCTGCCTTTTGATACCGACAGCGATCGTGGTGTCCTAAGGCGCCCTGGGGCTGGCAGAGCTCACAGTCCAGCCTGATCACCCTCTCTGGCTTCAGCTACAGAAATGGTAGCCACCCAATGCCCTGCCCTCCCTGCTGGCAGCAGGACTCATGTGAAAGGGGAACTCACGGGCTGAAACCCCGCGCCTGTGGTAGGGGATCCCAGCCCACAGCCCAATGCGGAGGGGATCCTGCTGTGTTGCCCAAGGTGAATGTGGGTGTGGAAAGGTAGTTTTCCTAGCAGATCCCTGTTCTCTACCCTCAGTGTGTGCAGACCCCACAGCTGAGGCTGCCGGAAACGTGCAACTTCTTTGGCACCCTTCCCTCTTCACTGCTCCACAAATCAGCCCTGTCAAGTTCCCTGAAGGCCCCCAGGGCACAGCAGTGTGGGCCCCGGCTGGCACCATCACTGCTGCGCTGGGCTGGTGCGGGGAGGAGTGGGGAGTGCTGCACTTGGCTGCACGCCCCCATCTCCACCGATGGTGATGAGCGCCAGCTCTACATGCAGCTCCTCGCACACTGTGCTGTTTCCCGTCTCCTCCTCATCCTGTTCTTATACCCTAACCTTCAATACCCAGCTGCCTCTTGCTTGGGGCAGGGCGGGGTGGGAAGGGCTGTATGTTGCTGAAGCCCAAGTCAACAGGTCCTGCCAGGCTCGCTTTGCTCTGTAAACAACCATCTCCAGGGCTTTTGTTCTTTCAGCCAAGGAGGCTCCTTCGTTTTCCTTTACATCTTTAATATTTCCAAATATTGCTCTGGCTGCCTTTCCATGGGTGCGTGCCAAGGGGGTGGGGTGGGAGGGGAGACAATGTTCGAAACCAACAAGCTGTCTGGGGAGCTGTTTTCCTGGGCTCATGTTATGGACAGGGCTCCAAGCCGCATCAGTATTTCAAGTGAGGCTTTGCAGGCAGCTCTCCCCCAGCAAGTGCTGGAATCAGTTGATCGCATGCAGCATAGGGCCAGTTCCTACGCAGGGGAGCTGCAGCACGTGGGCCCACTGCTTCTGGGAGACAAACGTGCCAGCACCGCAAAGGGGACCTGTGGGGTGGCAAGGTGCAATCCGGGGCCAGGCCCCCACTTCTTTGTGAAGGGAGGTTGTGGGGTTAAGGCACTGGACAGGACTGGGGAGGACCTGGCTCCCTGTTCTGCCACAATTACGTAATCTCTCTGGGTGTTTTTACATGGGCTCCGGGGTCAGGGGGCAAAGGAGCTTTAGTTTAATTGAATCTGCTCCAAAGTGCTGTAATTACAGTACATTGGAGCAGTCTCCTGGCACATGTACAGGCACCTTCTGGTTCCCCACAGACATCATCAAGTCCTATTTGGACCATGACCTCTGGGCCAGGAACTGTCTCATCCAGTGCACAACTATAAGCTGCCCTGAGACCTGCAGAGAGAAGTTGCCTACCAGAAAAGCTGCTTTTCAGGCATGAAATATCAAGTTACTTACTTGCCTTTAGTCCTGCATTGAGCACAGCTGCGCTAGACCTGAGAAGTGGACCTGGAGGTCCCGGGCTCCAGAGGCAGCATGAGGAGGTGGTGAGGGCATGATCCACTGAAGGCTCTTAACTACTTTGATGCTGAGTAAAGCAACACTCTGCAGCCTGGTGCCATTCACACCCCCAGGATAGGTGTGCCAGGCCCAGTGCAGTGCATGAAGGCAGGGAGGTGCTCAAGGGATTCCCAGAAGCTGGAGCACTAAGTAGGAGATGACTAAGCCAGCCGGACACCCTGGGAGCAAAGGTGCATCTTCCCTTCTTCCCTCTCCGGGGTGTAGGTGTGGGGCTGCTTCTCTCCCCTCAGTTTCATGGACCTGAAAACCCTGTGGAGTTAGGGACCTCAGCCCTTTCCTTCATAGGATGTAAAGGGGCCATTCTTCTTTTACAGAGGAAGGAAGCAGTGTGCTTTGCTCAACACATTCGGAGTATGCTTATGGATGGGGACCCATGGAGGAACACCCAGCTTATAAATCCCCGTGGCGCTGCAGTGGGATGTAGGTGCTGAGCTGCTCAGCACTAGCAGCTGATCTTTTAGTGTGGGAATCTTTAATGGTGAACCTCTAGGTGCCTTCAGGGTGAGGCAGTGGGTGGTTTGAAGGACGACAGTTTTAGCTATAGGAGCATAATGTGAGTTAGGCAGTGCCTAACTCCCATCCACATCTCTTTGTGGAGGTGCCCTTGGATGACCTGCACAACTGTTGTGAAAATGCACCAGCCTTGCAAACGCTTATTGCTGGCCCCTGCCACAGTTATTTGCAATGGGAAAAAAATATTTGCCTGAGCAAGAAATATTGTCCCTAGGCACAGAGCATCTTCCACCACCAATCTTCATACAAGGGGCTTCATCAAGCCACCATCCCTCTCCTAGTCAGAGCACAGCTGCAGGGGCCCTTCTCCCACCAATTGCTGGGTGACTGCAGGTCAGTCTTTTTGTCCAGGGCAAGTTCTCAGTTTCCTCCCAGCCAAACCCAACAGCATGGCCCAGAATGGGGACAGGTCAGCACTTCCATGAGCCTCCATTTCAGCAGCTCTGTTGGGTTTGCCTCATGACTCCCAGAACTGCACTGGCCACTTGCTGCCAAGCTATAATCATTGCAGAGTGTAACAGCAGAAGCTTGACAAAGTCTCAGTGAAAGCCCCTGACAGCTGCAGCAGCCAGCTTCCCGCTTTCCCACTGAAGTGCTTATTTATTAGAGTTATATGGGCATTATCTCAGCAGTAAAATTGCCCATCTGGAACAGTTCTTTGGCTGCCTTTAATTGCCTCATTATGTCTCCCTGCAAAGCATAACCCCTGCTCAGGCAGTGGCATGAAGGAATCCAACTGCTTTCCATCATTCTTGACTTCCAGCAGCTCTCTCCCTGCCAGGCACAAGGCAAAGAAGGGAGGGGAGAAACAGGTTGATTTTCTGGAGGCAATGGACACTGGGAAGAGCCAGTAACTCACGTGTCCTGCTTTTGTGGGAATGGGATGATTTAATAGTCCCAGCCAGAAAGTGGGCCATTGTCCCAGGCAAGAAGGCAACAGAAGGTGCTCTATCACTGCAGCCAGTTAAAGGTATAGCAACACGGCATTTGGTCCCCACATGGAATCTGCATGGTTGTAAATCTTCTTAAGCCAAGTACTAGTGTCATGGGTAATGTGCATGCAAGCCTTGTACTGAGGGACAGTGTCGGTCAGTGGATTAGGCACTCTTCTAGGGCTCCAGATGCTTGGATTTGAGTCCTGGCTCTGTCTGCATTACCTTAGCCAAGTCACTTTACCTCCTAGGCCTCCTTCCCCTCCCATCTTAGAACATAAAACATCTGAGGCAAGGCCTGTCTAGCACTATGCTTGTACAGCACCTAGCACCAGGAGCTCTGAGCATCATGGTTCAGGCCCCTTACTGCTCCAATAATAGCCAAGGTCCTGTTCTACCTCAACTACAAACAAAACTGTTTTTGTGCCACATAGAAGCAGCAGCACAGATCTCTGTTTCTGTGCAGGGCTTACAGAACAACCACTTGTTTAAATAAAAAGTGTGGCATGTCAGGTTGTGTGGATGCCTTTTCCCTGGAAGATGATTATGCAATGAATGGCATGTATCGCTGAGTCAAATTCTTGAGAAGCTCCCACGTAGCGTGGAATCAGCCTGCTGGAAATCTGCTCCACATGTTTGTAAACACTGGTCTCCACTGGAGGAACAGGCCTGTGAAGAATTGCCAGTGTCTGAGCATCAATTCTATGAGCCCTGTCAGCCCACGTACGAGAAGTACAGTTGACAGAGTTGGCACGTGGCACAATCTTCCCTGCTGGGCTCGAGGGGCTCAAGAACAGCTGCTAGAAGTTGTAGATCAAATCCAGGAGACTGTGTATGAAATTGTTCCAGATCTAAGTGACATCACCTTTCCAAAGTTACAAGGCTTGTTCACTTTCTCAAAGGAGTTTCTCTGCTGGGTGCTGTTGGTGCGACTGAACCGTGCTTTTTAAATACACTCTGCAAACACATATAAATCAGGACAACATTTTTTAAAATAAAATTAAAATATGTTAGATGGCAACCCCCCCCCCGCCCAACAAGAGTACTTCTGGGGGCAGGAGGAGGGGTGGACCTTCCGGTCCCAAGATGGCAACAAGGGGCAGGGCGCCTGTCCAGGGGTGGAGCGACTCTTGTGGCTCACCACAGATCACCAAAACTCATTAAGCAGCCCACCAGCTGAAATAATTGCCCACCCCTGGTCTATACCTACTGAGACCATGGTGGTCCAGCTTGACTGCTGCCACAGTAGCACCTGAGTAGGAAGGAGCTCCAGACTGGAGTCCTCCTGGAATTTTCTTTTCCTTGAGCCCCACTACCCAGGACTTTGCTGTGAGTCAAGGCTACTTGACTTTAGTGTTTAAAATCTAGCCCGTGGATCACTGGAGCCCCTTGAATCTCTCCTCTTTGCATTGATGATCAGATTTAATTCTTTACTGCTTTCATCACAAATGGGCATCATGAGCACTTATGCTGGGTTCTCTGCATAGAGTTGCGGGGTGGGGGTGGGGGTGGGGGTGAGGGATAGGGTTTCCTCCTGGGGTGTTTTCTGAGTGGGAGTTTCCTGATGGTTTGTGCTCCCTTTGTGCTGCCTAAGGGTTGCAGAGGAACTGGACAGAACTGGGTTGCCTCTTATTCTATGTACTGGCCCAACCTTGTAGTCCTAGAGCTGCCCACTCTGGAGGCCTCTGCCCTAGACCAGGATAGCATCATTAGTATCAGTAGCCCCATCTGTTCCACATAATCGCTGCATTTCCCTCCTCTTAGAGCACTCTGAGAAAGGAAGAATTATCTAGTGGTGAGAACACCAACCTGGGACAGATGTATTCAATTGCGTACTCAGCCACAGACTTTCTGAGTGACTTTTGGCAAGCCATCTAGCCTGTGTGTCAGTTCCCCAGCTGGGCAGTGGGGATGATAATCATAGCCTGTCTCATGGAGGTGTTGTGAAGGAAATGCATTAAGGATTGTGAGGTGCACAGAGAATATGACGACAGGAACCATGGAACCATTGGGCTTTGTGCTGGGTTTAAACATACTTAACACAAGTCCTGCCTGGCACACACTGGCATTAGTGCACCCACAGGCTGCCTTGCTGCCTACCAGATAGTGCTCTTCAAAATCCCGTGTTTCAATTAGCTTATGGCGCCTCAGGGGGTGGCCCATCCCTGTAATGTGTGTGTGCACACCCCTGGCCCCGGGGTACAGCTCTGGTCCACGACAGCTCCCCATGGTGTTTCTTCCACGCTGCACAATGCTAGTGATTCAAGCAAGCTGTGCCTTTAGTGGCAAGTGCTGCTCCTGTGGGGTCACTTGTGTAGGGCAGGGCTGAAGGGCAGGCTCATATGCCTGACTTCTCTTGTTCAGGGTACGGTGTTTGGTGTCCTTCTGTAAAATACCTCTCCTGGGGTATTTCTCTCACATTCATGCTCCTGCATGAAGAGCAAAAAAAGCCCAGCTTCCCTGGCTTGCTTGTTTTCCGACTGTGGCCATCACCTGCTTATGGAATTGGCCGCTGGATTTCCCCAGTTGCTCTGGCATGTCTCCTGGTAGATTTAGTTATGGAGGAACAGAGAGTCTCCCTGCTTTATCTTGAGTTTTTGTACCATGCAGACAGATCCCTTGGCTTTCTGGGAGCAGCCAGGGGAGGGCAGCCTTTTATACAGCATTTGTTTAAGAATATTACCACCTAAGGGCGCTCTAGCGTCAATAAATCATTGGTTCAGGCTCCTGCTCATTAATGCACAGCTCCAAAGACAAATTTCCAGTTACATTGTCAGAGCCAGCTCCCACTGGCTAAACTTACCCCAAGGGCAGGACACTCTTGGGTTATTCCTAGGAGAAGCTGACCTTTACAAGTAAACAGAGGTAGTTAGCTGTGTTAGTCTGAAGTCAGGCAGAAGGCAAGGTAGATTTGTACCTTATAGACTAACTAAATCCAAGATATATATAGCAGGGATCATCTATGCAAGACACTGAAAGTGCAGTAGACTAATTCTACTGTGCATTAGCAAGTCATGGTGAAAGCTGAATTAATTTGCTGATGTGCAGTAGCATTAGTGAGCATTAGTGTCAAATAAAAGACATCTGCCAGCACTACTGTGCAGTAGTGACGAGTATGGCACATTAAATTAGGATCTATTACAGGTACTAAACTTAATGCACCATAATTATGGCGCATTAATGCATGTGTAGACATGCCCACATAAGCTTTCATGGGCTCAAGTCACCTTCTGCTTTACCAATTAACCACTTCATGATCCTCTCACCTTGTCTGCCTCATCTCTCTCAAACTGCCCTAGCCCAAATATAGAACATAATGGGCACATCTACACGTGCCCCTATGGTGCCATTGTTACTGCGCCATCATTTAGTACTTCCTTTTGGCAGTACTGCAGCACACAGTTATTTTTAGCCATTACTTCACCATAGCAACATGTTAGAGTGAGGGAATGCGTTGCTATGGTGATGTAACTGTGACATCATGGTTTGTCTCCACTGATGCTACGTCACCGTAGAACATTGCTATGGCAACATTGCATCAGGTGTAGATGTGCCCAATGTGTGACAAAGTCCCAGAATGAAGCACATGTACACACAGCAACCTATTCATGCAGGGCACTTGAAATACTCGAATTGATTTCTTTAGCGTTCTTAGCATCTCCATTTTATGATTCTTTATTTCTGATGTAAAAAGCGTTATGCTATTTAGAAGTAGAGATTCCAGACTTGCCTAGTGTGGAGATAAACTCGGGACTAAAGTAAGTCCCATTGCTAGGAGTGATATTCGGGAATGGAACTGCAGTTATCTTGGCAAAGCAAGGACAGCCACCACTAGCCAATGTTGGCCTGCCTGCCAAGAACAGCACCTGAGCCAAGCCAGCCGTGATCTGTCTGTTCTAACTCTACAGTGGCCAGCATAGTATTTCAGAAATTAGCAAAGGACTGGGACTGTCCCCTAGCATTTGCTCAGCTAGACACAAGTGTGAAACAGATACACAGTTGGGAACTTGCCCATTCCATCATGCCAGGCTAGCATTTATGTGAAGTGATACTGATGGTTCTGGAAATACTGAACCAGTTAAATCTTGCTGCTGCTCTTTCTGGGGCTTCACAGAGGTGCACTGGGGCCACGCTGCAGTAAAATACATGACAACACGCTAAGCCCTGGTTACTTTACTTGAAAAGGGGGAGGACGAGGAGCTGGCATTTCATCAACGGCAATTCCTCATTTGAAAGATCCTCCTATTTCAGGGATACATTAACTGCAGCTGAAAATTGTTCCACGCACCTTGTCACTCCAAAAGTCATTCGCTTGTGGCAAAAGAATATGTGCAACAGTGTGATGCTCACATGCTTATGGCAAGCATTGTGCTGAATCTCCCTTTTGGTTTACTTTGCAGCTGGTAAATTCTGGAGAGAAGGGATGTGCCATTTAATGGCTTGTGGGAGCTGCTATTTTTTTCATTTACATCTGACTTCCACTAAAGGTTGAAACTGCAAACAGGAAAGAGAAGCAGTAATGTAAGAAGTAAAAATATATTGCAACTCACTCCCTCAGGGCTAGATTCTCTTACACCTGTTAGGCATGTGCTTACGTGTGCTATGACCTCACAATTCTGCCTTGTTCGAGTCTCTGAAAAACTGTTAATACGAAAAGCGGGTGGGGCCTTCACTTGATGGTGTGTTACAAAGGTAGATGCACTGATGGGACTCGAGCAGCGGGGAACAGAATCACTTTTAGTTGCCTACTTCCATTTAGACTCCTAACAGGTGAGATACCTACTTCCTACCATCCATGCACCCATCCATCTCCAGGCATTCTAGCTCTCTCTGGGCATGTCGACACAAGATGCTATGTTGTTGTAGTGGTGAGCTATAGTGACATATGTCATCACTACAGCGATGTAGCATCGGTGGTTACAAACCGTGATGCTGACGCTACTGCACAGTAGGGTGCGAAATGACTGGTGTGTTGCTGGGACTGCGCAGTAATGGCAGTCACTGCACAGTCATTTAGTACTTGCTTCAGCAACAACTGCACAGTCAGGCACACATGTAGCCACAGCCTCTGCCTCTGCATGCATGCCGCCGCCACATATCGTCTCACCCTCCCTCTCTAGTATTCATACCTTGCAGGTGTCCTGCGATCCTTTCTCTGTGGTGTGAATTCCAATCTGAATCCTGCAGGGTAAACCAGAAAGGTAAATATGACCTACTGGAGGGATGTAGATGTATGAATTGAGGGGACAGAAGGGTAAATGAGCCAAAAGAGAAGAGAAGGCAAAAATTGAAAAAGGAAGGAAAAAAAAAGATTATAGACTTTGTGAAGAAGGAAGCCAGACAGATATGCACCTTGGCTGCAAGGAACAGACTGGCTCCCACTGTTAAGCAGAACCGAATGGGAATTTTCCTGAAGCCTGGCTCTGAATTAGAGGCCAGGTTGTGCTATGCAAGCCCAAACCTTAGCCGGAGCCGCAACATCCTTGCCCCTTTCCTGATTTAGGGGCACTAGCCAGCTGTGTACTCTTTGATGCTCTGGGTGTGAGTATGGAGAGCTCCCTGCGTGGATCAGTGAGACTGAAGCGAGTCTTGGTGTCATCCCTGCTCTTCCTACTGCTGGAATGAAGCTCGGGGACCTTAGCCATTTCCTGGCATCCCTTGAAACAGCTGCTTTGCTGCTTATCCCATTTTCCCAGTGCACTTTGCATTAATAAAGAAGTGGCTCTTAATTAAGGGGATCATTATGTACACCTTTCTCAAAAGCATCCCAATGGCATTGCCCAGGGCTGGCTCGACAGAGAGTACCATGTTTATCTTGAACTCATTACAAGCCTTTCTGCTTGCCCATGTGAATAATCCTCTTGTTTTTATCTGGAGTGGCTTGGAGTGGGGGAATTTACCCTCTCTTTGGCTGTCTATTCAATTTTGTGCTGGTGGGGGGTGTTGAGATACTCTGCCAGGCAAGAAGACAACAGCCATAGAAGCACACATTTATGTGTGTGCTTGTGTGTGTGTGTGTGTGTGTGTGTGTGAGAGAGAGAGAGAGAGAGAAAGCGAGCAAGCAATCAAGCGCCAGAGCAGTGAATCTACATGAAAAAAGAAATTCTTTACCATAACCTCAGCCTTTCAGTGGGACGACCCTTGAAGGTGGTTCCTTTTGTGGAGTGTTTATGGAGTTGGTATAGCACAGCCACAGCTATTGTACAACCCACTTCATCCTTTAGGGATTAGACACAGGCCTGACAATCCCAAGGGGACTCCGAAGTTGCAATATCTGTTTTTTCTTCCTCCTCCTTGAAACACACGATTCCCTGTTTCACTGCCAGAGTGAGAACATAAGCTCTTGCTCCCAGAGAAGCTGTGTGTCAAGCACACTGTCTGGTTAGTTCCTGCTTTGGTTGGGATTTGCTCTTTTCCCTCTTGTCCTGGGTTCAGCAAACAGCACTGGGCTAGCACAGGAAAAGGTAAACAGGGAGCTGACCAGAAACAAAAGCTAATCTTATTTGTCTGCTTTCCTTGACCGAAGTAAGAGCTGCATGAATGGTGAGCGAGCCGGCAGAGGATGAAGCCCCAATATGGGGCATGTGTAGGCAGGGCCGTGCATGAGGGCTCTAGAGAGCTGCCTTCTGCTTGCGGTGCTATGCTGGGGAAGCCCTTCAGCTCCAAGCTTGCCTCTGTTGGGCACCAGAGACGTCAATGGCTGGTGGCCCTGGCCTGAGGTGACAGGGGTGGGGAGGACTTGGGCACAGCAGCTGGAGCTATGCTGGTTCTGCACATCACAAGAGCTATGCTGGTTCTGCAGTTCTCCATATCTCAATCTCAAGTTGCAGCAAGGGAGGTTTAGCTTAGACATTAGGAAAAATGTCCTCACTAGGAGGCTGGTAAAGCACTGGAACAGGTTACCCCAAGATCTTCATCCTTGGAGGTTTTTAAGACCTGGCTAGACAAAGCCTTGTGTGGGATGATATAATTGGGGACAGTCCTGCTTTGAGCAGGGGGTTGGACTAGATGACATCCTGAGGTCCCTTCCAGCCCTCATTTTCTATGATTTTATGATCACCACTGTAATACAGGGGCAATGCACAGGAGTGCAGCTGAAGTCTTTGTTCCCTGGACTCAGACACGTGAGATGGGTGAGGGTGACTTGAAGTTAGTATCTCTGTCCCATGGCAGGGGTCAGCTTCTGCTCACTGGTGGCTTTTGTTGTAGTCCCAGCCAGCTGTGAGCTCCTGAGAGGCAGAAACCCTGAGCAAGGCCAGCAGCTGGACTGCCCCTCCCCTGCTGGAGGAGCAGGAGTCAGGGTGGCCAAGGGAAGTACAGCTTGGCCCAGGATTTTTTACCCTTTACTTTTTCAACAGCCCTCAGCCCTGTAGTGGGGGAATGTGGCAGGGCACTGGGTGTGCTGCCACTTTAAGGCCCTGGAGCTGGCAGCCTCCAGGTGCCTAATGAGGGCAGCCATTTTAGGTTCAGGGCTGCCCATATAAACAAGGCAGTCCGCCTGTTGAGGGCAGGGAGCAGCATTGTCTGATCTGGGAGTTGCTGGGTTTCCTTTGGGGGTAAGGGAGGAGCTGTAGGGGATGGTAGGAGGTTCCTGGTCCTGGGTATGACTTAAAACTGCACCCTGCTGGCAGTGGGTGGCCTGGTGGGGCTCCCAGTGGTGTGGGAGCCCCCAGGAAATGCCAGGCCAGTGATCACCCTGGTGAAAGGTGGGTTGGGGCACCTTAACCCCTAGCCCTCACCTTCCAGTGGGTTGCGTTCCACTGGAGGTAGGTATGGGGGTGCAAGCCCAAGGAAGAGAGTGGAGAGTTGGAGGCTAGGTGTGGCTGAGGCTGCCTGAGCCCTGCAGGGGTTTGAGACCCTGACCTGGAGAGTTGGGGCCAGGCATGGCTATGGCCACCTGACCCCCCCCCCCCCCCCCCCGAGGTGGGAAGTCCCGAGACCCTGAGTAGAGGGGCACTGTGAGCAGTGGGAAGCCCCCAGTGTGTGTGTGGGGGGGGGGGGAGGCAGTGTGGGAAGCCCCCAGTAAGTCCTCCACTGTTGGGAGGCAGGGTGTGAGTCAAAAACAACACTGGGAGTAGCACCGTGACCTGCTGCTGGGGGTGGGGGGTGAGAGTCCCTTGTGAGACCCTGAGGCCTCAGTTGTGGTGTGGGGTACCCCAGCTCCCCATGTCCATGAAGGAGGACCCAGAGAGGGGGACCCTGGGGAAAGAGTAATGGTCATATATCGAGGCCTGCCTGAGGGTCAGAAGGGCAAAGAGGCCCACCGAGAGGGATGCCCAAAAGCCAGGGGCCTGGGGTCCTGGGGATGGGCCGGGGCTAGTGAGCTGAAAGTCCCAGTGAGGGGACTATATCTGAAGGGGAGCCAAGGGCAGGGAGATGTGGCCCAGTATGATGGTGGCAGAGTCTGCCTGAAGGGAGGAACCCAGGTGGGCCCTACAGCAGGATACTGGTGTGTATGAGAGCATCATGAGCTCATCTGTGAGGCTTGGGCTGCAGTGTAGGGGAGGAATGGAGCTGCAGATGGCACCCCCTGGTGGTGGGGCAGAAAATAGGTTGCCTCCTGCTTATTACCAACTAATTAATCAATTAAGATTAATTGGGTGGGTGAGAAGAGCGGGTGGTTAGTCCAAGAACTGGTGGGTGGGCTATGTGGAGAAGGGCCCTGAGCAGGCCCCCTGTTGCAGGGAACAATGGGTGTGCTGATGGAGAGAGTGGTGCCATTGCTGCTGCTGCCACCACTACACTTCTTGGCTGTTCTTCGATACAGAATTATGACTTGGTTCTCACTCTCAGTAGGTGATGATCATTATGGACATTAAGGTCCACCTATAAAAGAAAACACAATGGGTCTGAATATGAGAATTTTCCATACCATTGCTGGATGTCTCCCTGGGAAGAACAGAGGATTGAACCTGGCCCTTTCTCAACCTTTACCTGAGACATGAGAGCACTGAATCTCTACTTTATTTATTTAAATAAAGTGACCATTCCTCTCAATTGTTTATAAGGCATTAAAGTTAAGTAGATACAAACAAGAACTAAAACTTATCAGCTTATGTTTTCAAAAGTTACCAGTACAGTTGGGTGCTTCAAATTTTGCATCTCCAAGTTGTCTCAAATTAGCCCAAATCTGGAGAACTTTGAATCAGAAATGGCCACAGCTCCATGGCACCAGAGGATGGGAGAATATTACTCTGGGGTGAGGCAAAGGAAGGTTACACGTGCACTCAACCAACTGAGGAGAAAGGAAAGGGGAAGTTATTCCAGAGGATGCACTGAAGTTTGAAAACACCAACAAACTGCAGTACAAGCAGTGGTATTGGATAATGCACCTCAGTCTTCCCCATCCTGCTTTACAGTATAGCACTCTGTGCCTTATTTTCTCTCAAACCAATTCAGGCCACTGCCTCAGCTGTAAAACACCTTCTGCATCTAGTTTAAAGAGTAACATGGCCTCAAAACTTCACCAAAGGGAGCTGGTCCCCAGGATATGTTTGTCCAAGGGCCAAGAATTAGGGACTGGCTAAAGGCAGCATGGAGTCTTCCTTGGCTTCAGAGTGACACACATTTCTGCTGTGGTTTGCTAGCCAGAGTCTCCATGACACCGCCTTTACTGCTCGTGAACATTGGTCAAAGTAAGGGCTGTGTGTTAAACTCCTTGTGCCCTGGAGGAGAACCAGTGAATCTCGCTTTGGGCAGTGCCTGCCTAGGCTAAGTCACTTAACCATTCCCCATTCTCTCTACTGCCTCGCATTCTTCCTTGACTTTGCCATCCTTGGTGGTGTGAGGAAACTGCACCCAACTGGGGAAATAAGATGGCAGTGGTCATAGTGCCAACAGAAACAGGCACAGAAAAGAAGCAGGATTCCCTGCTGGAAGCCATGGGAGACCATGTCATCCCCAGAGGTCTGGGTCCTTGCAACTGTATCAAGCACAAAACAGGAAATCTTGTCACTGAGGCTGTGGATATGAGTTTGGTCCCTGGCTCTGCTGCAGCATTGCTGGCTGACCCCAGCAACCTGCACATCAGTCAGTGGGGGAGGATACTATCCTCTACCCCAGTGAGAGTCACCTTGTATAATGTAGTGGAGTCCCTGCTGCAATGCAGTGAGCTCTGGACTGAGGGATACTGTTGGACATAGGCTGACATCTGGGTCTTGTGTAGGCAGCACACAACTCTCCCTCCCTTCAGGGGGAACTTCTGGCCCCAAAGGATGGAAGGTTTCAGCAATGGTGAATCAAAGATTGGATGAACTACCATTTTCATACAATTTGGAGACTTCTTGAACTGGCAAGTAGAACCCTTCTGGGGCAAGACCTGACCTGAACTGGGGTCAGACTGAAGGACTCCCTCCCTCATGCCCAGTGAGAGGAGGGATCACAGCAGGGGTTCTAGTTTCAGCCCATCTCTAATTAGACCACTGTGTAAATGATGCCTTTGCTTGGGAAGCAGCGATGACTATGTTGGCTCTTATTCTTGAAGCAGCAGAGAGGCCACAACTGATTGCATTGCAAGGGTAGGTAGTGTAAATTGAGTAGCCTCCTCACACTCTCACCATCCCAGCAGCAGCAGGTGGAGTTCAGGAGACCCAGCTCCAGGAGCTCTTGTTTGGCATGGATGGTCCTGCTTTTCAGAGAAGTTCCACTGACCAGCGCCTTGCCTTGCTGCCCATGCTTACTAGGTGCTCTGTGCGGGGACAGCAAAGCACTAGGACATTTACTGCAGGTAGGTTTAGCTTCAGGTTGGAGATGGGCCTGGGTTGTAGAATTTGGATCCAGACTGGATTTCCATCAGTTTGGATCTGGGGCTGCCTGAGCAATGCAGAGCATGGGAGAGGTGTCTATAGAGCTGGGAGAATTGCTGGTGCCCAGTGAGACTCACTGGGTTGGCCTAGGCAGGCAGTAAGGTCAGGGTATGGACCAGGCAGTAGGAATTGGCAGGCAGAGGGAGGCCGGCCAGAAGAAGCCTGCTTAGGCTTTGCTGCTCTGATTTTCTCATGTCACCCAGCACCCACTGAGGCCTTGCAAGCTGGCTCTTGTGGAGCTGGGCTATGGTTTTTGCCAGTGATTATGTCTCATGGGTTTGATGGGGTAGCCTAGGTATTCCTCCTGCCCCTGGGAGGAAAACTCTCTTAGGACTGTCCTCGAAGGGATATTCCATAATTCTTACAGGGGCAAGTGCATGTGCCAGGGAACAGCCAACTGATCCCAGTGGAAAAGGAACAGGCCTGATCCTCTGCCCGATCTCAGCCCCCTGGTGTCTTTCTGTTTCCTTGCATGGCAGAGAGGTGGCTAACTTCACTGCTTTCCCTGTTTCTCCATTCTGCCCTCCCCTCTGCGCTGCCTGGTTCCTACCAGGACTGGAAGTGACAAGGAGCTGGTTCTCTTGGCCCAGATGGAAGCAGGAAGTTCTGGGAGTCGCCTGGCCAAGAGGTCAGCACAGCTCGGGGAAGCGCTCGTGTGGACTATGCAAGCACTCACTGAAGGCAGTGTTCTGAGTTGGGGCAGCTGGGATCCAGGGGGCTGGCCAGGCAATGGCATCTGTCATTATGATTATCCCAACACCTGGCATATGCCATGGCCAGCCAGTATCAGCTATGGAGGGTCACAAAGGGCCCACTTGACACTCGGTACACTAGAGAGCCTCACCAGTGCTGAATAGAGGGGGATAATAGTTTCCCTTGACATGTTGTCAACACACTTGCCAACGCAGCCCTATATGCCCTTAGCCTTTTTGGCCACATCTGGAGTACTGTGTTCAGTTTGCCCCCCCCCGCCCCCCCATTACAGAAAGGATGTGGACAAATTGGAGAGATTCCAGCTGAGGGCAACAAAAATGGTTCAGGGGCTGGGGGACATGACTTATGAGGAGAGGCTGAGGGAACTGGGCTTGTTTAGTCTAGAGAAGACAAGACGGAGGGAGGATTTGATAGCAGCCTTCAACTACCTGAAAGGGGGTTCAAAAGGAGCTGGAGCTGGAGTCTTCTCAGTGGGGGCAGATACCAGAACAAGGAGCAACGGTCTCAAATTGCAGCAAGGGAAGTTTAGGTTGGATATTAGGAAGAGTTTTCTCACTAGGAGAGTAGTAAAACACTGGAACAGGTTACTTAGGCAGGTAGTGGAAACTCATTCTTGGAGGTTTTTAAGATCTATCTAGACAAAGCTTTCACTGGGGTGATGTAGTTGCAGCTGGTCCTGCTTTGAGCAGGGAGTTGGGCTAGATAACCTCCTGAGGTCCCTTCCAACCCTAATTTCCTATGATCCTAATACATGATGGATCATGCTCCGAGCATCACCCCACAGGATTTGGAAGGAGCATACCTAGTGAACCCTCCCTCTGGAATATGCCTGTACTCACCAAACAGCTTAGCAGAGAACCACATCCCTTAACACCTTGTGGCCTTTCGCAAGTGCATGAAATATTGGTTAACTGAACAAGAGTTCCACAGTAACATGAGGATGGATCCAGACTGTCTGTGTGCAGCCTGGTCCTTATGCAAGGGGGAGCTGGTGTGGGAGCAGGAGCTCTGGACAGCTCAGCACAAGGCATTGATCTGAAGCCTGATAATGTAACTAGCGCCCGCAGGTAGCCACCGCCTGCTACTCCTATCATTCCCTTGAGTGCAGAGGTGTTACTAGTAAGATTTGCGCCTTTGTGCATCCTGGTTCTCCACCTGATGCTTCTTTTGCCACTGGATTTGCTCCCTATGGCAGTTGATGGTGATGGGAATTGTGAGGGTAAGGGGCGGTGGCAGTAGTAGTAGAAATAGGGTAGAGAGAAAGAGCAGTGCTCAGCATAGAGCAGGGAGGGCTGGGCGGCAGCAGGTGTCTTGAGCACTGCAGAAAACCAGTTCCGGGGAAGAGAAATGCATGAAGCAAAGGGAGAAGGGGACACTGGCCCTGAGCACAAACCTTCCTAATTACACCTCTGCTGAAGCATAAGTGACAGTCCCAGCCTATGTGCTGGTGACTCATGGAAATAAGGCCAGAGAAACCATTAGGATCCTCTACCCTGACCCTCTGTTCCACCCAGCAATTCCCACCCTGGGTCTGCAAGCGCTGTTTGAGCCAGACCAGGCCTTTCAGAAAGAGGCACCTGGTTATAGTGTACTGATTTAAAACGCCGGCGATTCTTCATTCCTTGGGTTTTGCTGATCCAACGGTTAATTAGCCTCAGTCTTAAAAAATGTACTTCAGATTCCTATTTTGACTCAGCCTGCTGGGTCCCATCCCCCCAGAAATGAAAACTCATCTACAGAAACCAGCAGGTTCTGGTTACGGGGACCGGTGCTCTGTTTTGCATGCTGCTGCTGTGCTAGTTTGCCTGCAAGTCTGGTGAAACTCCTACAAGTTCAGGGGGCCAGAACAAGGTTCAGAGGAGCTAAGAGTTTAGTGTGGGTGAGGAGCTGCCAAGGCCACGTGCTGGTGCTCTGTGTGGGGGGAGGTGGGATTTTCACCCATCGTAAATGATTTATTGGCAGCTTTATAGGCAAACGGGTGCTCCCGACTGCCAGATCTTGCTGTGCATGAGGCCAGGTCATCTCTGCCCTAAAAAATCTAAAATGCAACGGGGAGTGAATGCTTCCTCCTTCCCCTGTCCCAGCTACAGCAAGAGCAAAAGGAAAGAGGAAACTGTCTGTACATGTTGCTTTTTTAAAGAAACATCTCACAGTAACAAAACAAATACCCTGGAGGTTTTCAGGCCTTACTCTACCTGGCAGGGCTGCTGAGGAAGCAAGAGGGAACCTCTGGTACAGGAGGAGTTAACCAATGTCTTCATGTGCTCATAAGTGCCCTTTAATAAAACTAACAGGCGTGATGTGTTCGCTCTCACAATGAGCGGGCTGCGCAGGGCACAACTCCTATCCGCTCCGCCGCCAGACGGAGAAGTGATTGAAGCCTGCAGCAGCAGGGGTGGGTTGCGTGCGAGATTTCTCAGGCCCCTACCAGCTACTGATTTCTGGGAAAGCAACAAGCCGCCTTGCATCTCTCTCTCCAACCTCGGCTGCAGCAGCTCGAGGCCCTCACTGAATTGAGAGGAATCATGTGAACTTGGAGGCTGGGTGAAGGCCGTGAGGTGAGGAGTCAGTGCCAGGGCATGGCTCTCTGTGGCCTATAAGTAGCACCGGATAGTGCAAGGAACATTTATGCTGGTGGAGACTAGAGAGGAGTTGAGATGCTGGTGATGCTTTGGGGGCAATCTGCTAAACCCAGCTGGGAAAGCTATTGCATACTGCAGAAGAAGGTGTTGTGCTGTAATGGTCAGAGCAGGAGACTGGAGAACTATTTTGGCCTGGCTGGATGATGCTGGGCCCACACTTGCCTAGCTTTCAAACCTGTTTTTCCAGAGCTTTAGTCCAGGAACCTTCACATTCCTCTTCCTCTGCAAAGGATTAACAGGCCTAGGAGACTGAATTCCATTAAACAACAGGGAGCTCCTATACAGGCAACTCCCCCTTCCAGGAAGACAAGGGAACATTTCAAAACTCCAGGGCTGTACGTTCCCACATTCCCATCAGAGGCATCTGATGCAGCTCTAGGACCTAAGTCCTCATTCTGCTGCCTGAACAAGCAGTCACAGCTCTGTATTTCCCTTGTGTTAGGAAGTCCTTGATGTCACATAAGAGTCAAAAGTTGGCCATGTCTTGATGGCCCATCATGCCAGCAAGGTTAAGGCATGACAATTTCAGTAGCCAGTGGCGTGTAAGGGAGTGAGCTGGCCAAAATTGCATCTGGCTGCTTTTGTGTCCCCAGCAGCCAGGACAGCTGGGAATAGCTTGTAGGGCAGGTGCAAAGTCAGCTCAAACTCACTCCTGGATGATTAACCATTTGGACACCTTGCCCATCCATAGAATTGGGTATTAAAGCTCAAGAGATTTCCAGATGTGGATTGTCACAAGACTACAGCACCTGTCCCCCATGCTCTGGGGATGGGAGGGGCTCCCCTACTTACAGGCATTGGCAGAGGAACCCTTTTGTGTTCCTGTCCCCTCTGGAGAACATTGTCTGAGGCTGAGGGAGGTTGTACTGGAGCTCTCTGGTGGCCATAGGGGCAGTGTGGGTCCTCCCTTGGCGTTGCCTGGCCTGGATGCTCTATGGCAGGGATGCTTCTTGTGGTGGCAGTTGTTAAAGAAATGGTTGAAAGGTTTGTTGAAAGTCCTCTGACTCTGCTCCTCTTCATTTCTATCTCAGCATGAGGGAGCAGCTCCAGCAGAGCCTTTTTCTTTGAGGGTGGCAGCCCCCCAGTACTGAGCTAGTGAAATGGCACCTCTGTTGTTTTGCTGCAGTGAGCATGAAGGGTCCCTGTTTTGGGCTTCCACAGTGCTGAGGATAGGCTGAGCGTCCTGTCTCACAGGGTCCTCAGCACCATCCATTGCTGGAGTGGAGAAGAATTTGGAAGGAAGTGGGTGCAATGGGACAAGCCAGGGAAGACGCACACCATTGCAGTGCTGCCTCTGAGCCCTGAAGTGAATTCTGGCCGGCAGGTTCAGGAAGGGGACACAGCAGAGTCAGAAACTGGGGAAGTTTGTTCTGTCCCTTGCTTGGTTTATTAAATACAGCAGTTCCAGTTCGTAGCATATAGGAGCTGCAATTTTGGGTGAGACAAGGGCTCCATCTGCCTTGGCATCCTGTCCGAAGCAGGCACTAGGAGCAGACATTGCAGAAGAACGTATAGATAACCTAGTCATGAGCTACCATACACTCGCTTGTGGGGAGATGTTTATTCCCTTGTCCCAGGCTGGGATCTGGGCTGACCTGTGCATTGCACACCCAGTTGAATTTTCTTTTTAGGCTTGGGATCATTTTGAATCAAATGTCATGCCAGTGAAATACAAGGGAACTGCAGGTGTGTTTAGCTCTGGGCATTGTGCATTCTGGGGTATTTGCTTATACAGAAGATCCATTGTGTTCTCTTCCACATCCGGGATTGTGGGGGACTTGGTAAATCCACACAAGGAGGACATGAGACCTTGCCCTACTCTAGGAAATGGCCCATTGAAGGGGCTAATGCAATTGTACCTACCTGGGTCAGTTACTGCTCATTTTGGCCTCAATGGGAGAAGTGCATGACTGTAGTTCGGCAGACAAGGTTCTCTGGGTAAAGGTGATATATTTATTGCTCTAATAAAAGATATCACATTTACCTAAATTGGTCTAATAAAAGATATCACATTTACCTAAAGAACCTTGTTTGCCTACATCCTTACACCCACACAGCTACAACCAACACTGTCTGCAGTTCTAGAGTCACATCCTTTTGCCTCCCACTGGGGCTATTATACCCACAAAGGGTTAATCTATTTGTTTTGTAGGGAAGGACACAAAGGGCTGGAAATACTCTGCCACACTGCTGTGTCTGTTCACTATCCAAACGCAAATATCTCCAGCCCCGCATTAGCATTAAGCACTTTGGGCAGCAGAGCGGTGATTTATTCACAGCCACCACTAGAGGGTATTTGAAGCATTAGCACCTCAGACTGAGAGCTCACTTAAGGGCCGGGTGGAAGGTCCACAGAGCCCTAACCATCCTGACAGAAATCGTTTGCCTTTATTACAGACTGAATATTGTATGCGGATCGTTGCCTTATTGCTTTGCTAGCGGAGCCTAAAATGATACGCTACCATCGGCAAGGTAAACAGGTCCAGGTTATTATCTCCCCTTTGCAGAGGGGGATACTGAGGTACAAAGCAAGGAAGTGACTTTTCAGGGCTGTACACCATAAAAGGATTGCTGGAACTCAGCAGACCTCATGCACAGTCTTGTGCCTTAAGTCCCAGATTGTGGTCCCCCACTAAACAGGAAGGGCCAGATGCTCAGCAGCTGCAAATTGACAGGGTTCCACTGACTTTAAAAGAGTGACACTGATTAACATAATTTGCAGTTGTGGACCTGTCTTTCCCTTTGATGTACAATCTTATGCCTGAGTGACTGAATCTTCCCCCAGATCCTGTGCTACTGGAAGGCAGAGAGGGGTGGGCCAGAAGAAATCAATGTGTAATTTGTCTAATGGGCACTTACAGCCGCAGAGGCTTGAGCATCATTATTCAGAGCAGTGAAATCCTGCAACACCATCTTCTAGAGCAAATGGATAAAGAAGGGCAGAGCAAGACCTGAATTGTATGCACCAAAAATCCCAGGAACTGGGTGGGCACCTGAACTGCTTTTATTCACTGCAGACATCCCCGCTCTCCTGTTCTGCATTTCCCTGCTAGAGGTTTGGTGTGTCAGGCAAATAACACACAAGACTGGATCCTCAGAAGGTGGAAAGCAGCACAGTTCCCCTGAAGTCAGTGGAATGACATTGATTTAAACCCCATGAGGATCTATCCCAGGGCAGATCTTGTTTCTGGAACACCTGCATATTGACACGGCCTGGCTTGCTCTGGGGATCCACGAGACTGGATCTTAGTATCGCCCATGCAGCCAGTTCTCTCCTGGGGGCCAGAGAAGGTCCTTTGGCTGACAACAAAATATTGCACAAAGATTATTCCAGTCCTTTAAATCAGGAGTCCACAAATGTGGAGCCTCCGCTGTAGCTGCCCTGCTGCTATGCGGGCCAGTTCGTGGGGAGAAGGCACATTCAAATTCTATGACAAAATTTAAAGGGCTTTTTCCTCCAACCTTTTGACTCCTGGTTGCCAGGAGCCCGGGAAGGGCACAAAAGGGAACTGAAGATACTTAACAACACCCCAGGGAGCCCGTCTGATTCTGATTCACAAACTCCAGAGTGACATTAAAAGGGCTGGCAGAGCTAATCGAGCCTATTGGCAGGGGGCAGGGCTCTCTAATTTAGGGGGTGATGGCCTGAAGGCACCTGTAGGTCTTGGAAACTGGTGACTAACAACTGGGATTTATTCCCCTTTGACTGATGCAACCAGCATGTTCATTGTGGTGGCTCGCTCTGAAGAAAGGTCTGAAGGGGGAAGCAAAGCTGGGTAGCAGAAGGGGCTATTTGCGTGTTAAAGAAATTCTGCAACCCATTCCCGGCACATGAGAGACTACATTACCCAGAATCCCACAGCTCTCCTGCAAGGAAACTATATAAAAAGGCATGCTTGTAGAGTTGCCTCACCCCCTTCCTACCTTAGGTGTGCCAGCTCTGGGGTTGAGTTAGCCCAGAATGAGCCAGACATTGGGCTTAGTGGTTGCTGCATGCATTTGAATGCGGTCCCCAGCAGTTCAGTCTGGGCAAGTTTACTAGAAAACCCTCAGTGAGGCCTGTAAGCCAATGGCAGAGGTGGTGACAGGTAACCACAGAAATGCCGAAGCCTGTTACACTCTCAGTCCTGGTCCAAGCTGTGAGATGCCTGGGAAGAACTGCATTGTCATCTCTTTGCGCTGTTCCCGAAAAGATGCTGCCGGCTTCCCTTCTGTTACTTCACAGTTTTTGGGCAGTTGCGTGATTTTATAGAGGTCCTTTCTTGCTAGTGGTTTCCAAAAGCTTAGTAAATGCTCTCTCTTGGAATCATGTCACTCACCAGTGGTGCACAACCTCTCATCTGCCGTTACCAAAGGGACTGATCCAGCAGGAGCTGAGCACCCTTAGCATGCAGTGAAGTAAAGGGGGAGGCCCCTTAGGAGCAGAAGAGTGCTGCGCTGTGCTTAGGGAAGGGGAATAATGTGTTCAAGTGATATTGCAGAAAGGACACAATCTGACCATTATTAGCAATCCCAGGCACATTTTGAAGCACAATGTAGTTGTCGCCAGGCGCATTTCCTGTGGGATCTCGATGTGGGGGCAGGCCTCCTATCCAGAGACTGGACGGCCCTGTTTAGTTTGTAATCTGTAACATGACTAGTGTCTGAGGTGGTGCAGTTCCCTGCTTCACTTACTGTCCGCTCACACTTAACAGGTACATTTCTGACGAGGGAAACACAATAGAAACAAAGCGCGGGGACACTCAGACTCGTGGCTGAGCGCAGATTTTGCTCAGTGTTAATTCCGCCACGGAAAACAGGGCAAGGGACAGATTCCCAACCTCCCATTCATTCCTGTCCTGCGAGCGTAAGGAGAAATTACTTCTGTCTCCCAAAGCAGGGCAGTAGGCTTTGTGTTCTGCAAACCCCACTGAGGGCTTGCAGTGTTTGTTAACTATTTAACATGGCCTGGCTCTTAGGACTGTTTAATTCACCCACATTTGGCTTTTTAAGCTCTCCACGCAGGGCTATTTTGTAAGGCCAAGCTACAGGAGCCAATGGCGACCTCACTGGGATGAAAGAAGCCTGAAAGTCGGCTATTATTCAGTCTTCAGTGATGCTGGAGATGAAGAATAGCTGAATGAGGGACCTCTGACATCTGCCTGAAGTGCAGGACGGTTGTCAGTAGCAGGGAAAGAGCAGCTACTTTCTGAACAAACAAAAGCTGTTCTCATAACAGAAGAGGCAGCCGCTGCAGGCATTGAAAACACAAGCTACTCCTGGAGCTGATGAGAGGAGACAGTTGTTGGAACAGAGTATTTGGGGCCTGGGAGGAATCAGCTGCTGCCACCTTTGGAGGGCTGCAATAGCCCTGGGTGCCAGAGCAGGTGGCAGGGCTATGGTGCAAGTCAGGGTTAGCCCCCTGCAGGTCTGCCTTCCACGAGTGGCGCCACACAGGCAGGGTGATAGTTCGTCAAGGGAACAAACAAGTCCAGCGATTGCTGGAGACAAATGCTCTATGTAGGTTACTTGTGTGCCCTTTCCCCACCAGAGGGATATGCTGAGGAATAATGATTTCCCCTTCTTGTCACGAAATGGCTTCTCTAATACTACGGTTTTTCTAGCTGCTCATGTTCTGGGGATATAGAAACAAATAGATTTGCTTAGATGAAGGGAAGTGGAGCTATTGGCAGGGATGTGGACCAAACAGTCCCTCAGGTGTCTTAGAAGCTAAAATCACAAGACTGTATTTTGTACAGCACCTTGCACACAAACTACATCTCCCCAAACATATTGGAGTAGTCACTGGGGTCTGGTCTATGCACAGGGTTTCCTGATATAGCTCCTTTGTTCTGAAAGGGAACAGCCCTCTAGGGTAGGTGCAGTTGTCATGGGCTAATCGTACTTAGTTAACTAGCTGTGTAGCTTATTCTCTTAAATGGAGGCAGTGGGCATATCTACACATGATATTAGTGTGACACAATAACCTCTAGTGCATTTCGCGCTGGAGTTCGTTGTTCCTGGGTGCCATGTTTACAAGTGTGCCCAGGATCGCAGCATGTTGAGCCAAGTCAGCACAGGCCTGGCTGGCAGGGACCTGGGAGGTCAGCCTGCCAGCCCAGGGCTGCTCTAACCCGGCTGAGCGTGCTGCGGAGGGACTGGCTGGGGCATTACGGTGCTCCAGTGTGGGACTAGCCAGGAGGCAGGCCCCACACTGAAGCACCCTTGTTCTCCCATCGGCATCTACATGTGCATTGCTATGCACTATATAACATTACCATGAGATATTATTTATGTTTACAAGTATTAACCTATGGTGGCATTTATTAGTTTACTACAGCCTAATAGGGCCCCATATGTAGATGCTGAGACTACTGCGGAGTTAATTAGGCAGCTCTGCAGCAAACATCTTGTGTAGATACACCCAGAGAGGTGGAGCACAGAAAGCTGAGGCACCAGTGACCTAGCGCCTATTCCTAACTGTGCTAGTCTGCTGGGAGACTTCAGGCAGTCATTTTTGGTGCCTTGATTTACTCATCTATAACATGGTGATAAACAGATAACGTTCCTGAATTCTCCTGAGAAGTATATGTTGAGACCTCCCTCAGGGAACCGTGATGTGAAAGTTAGGTCCTGACTATTCAGCTCCTGGGGGTCAAAGATTGTATCACCAGCTCCACAAAGACCATGTGCAGAGCAGTTCAGAGAGGAAGGGGAAATGGAGAAGGTTGAAGAGGCAAAGATAAGTGAGGGAAGGAAGCTTTACACCTGAGGTGTGAAATGTGACCGGGAAGTCAAAGAGTTGGTGAGACCCGGGACACCTTGAGGGAGATGGCTCACTCAGCACCGGCTTCCAGTTGTGTTGAAGGACAGAGGAGGAGGTTGGTGTTGTGCAAATACACTGGTATTTCTGCCGGGAACTGGACTGGCAGGGACCTCCTCTGTCCCTGAGTCCCTCCCTGCTATAGCAGACAGCCATGGCAAATAAAACCAGGAGGCTGGGCAAGTTCCTTGTGTGTCAGCTTCTGATGAGAGCACTCAGGTCTGTGGGGTGCTGTAAGGCATCAGACTGCTGCACAAGCCAGTGAGGGCTGGATTTGGGACCCCTGCAAGGGCAGGCTGAGCTGTTATTTATCCAGTACAAGCACCTGTGTCTGGAAATTGAGAGGGTTTATGGTGTTTGTTGGCAGGAAAGAGGCAGGCCCCAAACCCCAGGTTTGATCGCATACTCACTCCAGGTTCCTCAGAGTTTGGAACTGAATTCTGCAGATGACAGCCTGGGTGCGTTACCGTCAAGGGTGCTACAGACTTCAAGAGACAGTGGGCTTGGCAGATTTGTGGCCCACATGAAGCACAGTCAAGTCAGAAGCCGTTTGGAGAAGACATGGCATTTCTCTGGTCTGTAGCCATCATTGGCTGAAAGATTCTGACTTTTTCCTCTGTTGTTCAGGCCTTTCCCACAGCCGGAGAGAACCCAACTTCTTTATTTTTGAGCAATACATACAAACTTGAGGCACTGAAATAATCCCAAGCAGCAAGAAGGATAAAAAAAAAAAACCCCTCATAAAAAGATAATGCATTAGAAATGATTCATCCAATCTCCTACTAGGAAGGCTCGGAGGAGGAAATGATCCCTGAGGGCTGGGTTGGCACAAGGGAGTCCCCATTGGTTTTGACAGGAGCTGACAGCTATTTCTACGTGTGCAAATAACACACGGGGTGCATCTATGCTGTAGCGACATGCTACGTTGCAATGCAATGTGCCCACTGTAGAGTACACACAAATGCACGTATACCCAAGCATGCCACGTATCCTGCACATGGTGTAGCCTGGCTGTTGAAGGCTCTTCTGGAAGTATGCGTCTCCATTTACCAAATGGTTAAACAAAAACCAAATTGCTTTCCACCTACTGATCTGCCAAGTGTAAGGGAAATTATATCAGTCCACCATACAAATAGTCCTGCGATAGCATATTGATCGATTGTCCCAGCCCACTAGCAGCACTGATCCAGTCTGGCAGTTTCTAACTCCAGTGTCCTTGACCATGCAGCCTGGATTTGCAGTGAATATGCAGGAACAGTTTTTGGACTTGGTCTCCGAGTCTCCTCTCAGGAGGTAGCACAGCTGTGGTGAGCAGCACGCTACCAAGTCAGAGGGAAAACAAAGGCAATCTTGGCGTGTCTGCCTTCCCCACCAACAGCATTTCAGTTCTGCAGTGACCCTTCCATTACCTCTGTGGACTCCGAGTCCCTTTCAGCTTTTCCAGACTCGGCAAACATTTTTCTTGTATGTGATGTTCCTACAGAAACTACGCAGACCCCTGGCTGCAGTGTGTTTTATGGACTATTTGCTGGAAGAGAACAGATGGCCGAGGGAGCATAACTGTTTAGGGACTTCCTGCGGAAGGACAGCAGGGGCCAAAATCTAGGGCCAAATCCTGAAGTGTTTCTCAGGCAGAGCTCTCAGGGCCTCAGGAAGGGCAGTGCAGAAAGTGAGTAATGGCTGTAGGACTTGGCCCCTGGAAAGCAGCTCAGCCAAGGAAGCTCTGGGCCACCAAGCAGCTCCAGGTCTAGTTATGCAGCAGCCTCTGGGACCTCCGATTAGCCCCAGCACCACATTCTTGGATACCCAGAAGCCCCATCATCACTGCCTGGCCTTGTGTACCATTCTTCATGATGTGCAGTAGCTCTGAAAAATAGTGTTTCAGGTCCAATGAGCAGTGTATTACTACGTCCCTGGAAATTTCTCCAGTGTATACCATCATGTACAAAGCAGAGCTGTAGTCTAAGCCCCATTACAGCAGCTCCCATGATATTTGTGTGGGGTAAAGGGGGGCGGGGGGTGGGGGGATGTGCTGTGAGACCTTGGCCAGCATTACAAACTCTCATTAGCACTAAAACAGAAGAGTTTGCTATGGATGAATTCCTGGAGCCATTTAACATTCCAGAGACAATTCCTGACCCATCATTAACAAACAAGAGCTCTGAGGTCTTGGCTAATGGGGAGAGTCAGGAAAATGCACAAATTGTTCAGCATAACAAAAGCGCCGGGCTGCTTGGCTGTGCTGATAATGAGTTCTGATGTGAGATGGGAAGCTTTACCCAGAAGGGCCAATGTCCTCTGCAGGCGGAGTTGCCTCCAACCCAGCCACAGAGGTACCAGGATGCAAAGGGGCCTTTGCAGCTCAGTTGGAGAGGTGTCTGTACAGGCACACAGCCAGATAAAAGTAAAGGTGCCAACTCAGGAAAGGAAGATGCCAAACTTCAGATGCCCAGCAAGAGCCCAAAGCCTAAGAGGAACGTAGGGCCCCATCCCAGAGGCACTATGTACAGCGTCCATTGATTTCAGTGTGAGTCTTTTATCTAGGAACAAATCCAGAGGAAATCTATGGAATACTTTTGCTTTTGCAAGTCCCTTAGCCTTGCCTTTCTGACAGGTAAAATAATGACAACATTAATAGTGACCTACTTTTCACAGATGCTGTGAGGCTGAACTTCTTCAGGGCTGCAAAGATCTTTGGAAAGGACAAACCAGCAACATCATAATTATTACCATGGGTCCCAGGCTGAATCAGAGTGGAGTTTGATTGAGATTTGACAGCACTGCCAACTGAGAGTCTGTCAGACTGAGTGACAGAAGATCCAAGCTCCTGCCAATGGCCCTGCTGTGGAAAAGTAGGGACAAGACTGTACTGAGCTCTTGGGCTGACCTTTCTGCCAAAACCCTTTCCTCTTGGCCAAGGATTTCTCTAGCTGGGAAGCCCTTTTCTCTCCTGGAAGCTGCTTCCCCAGGTGGTAGATACAGCAGGCTTGGTGACCTGTCAGGATGGGATAGAGGGAGGGCTGAGATAGCATTTGTCCTAAGGGTTTTTGTTGGTGTCAGAGCATTTGATGTCCATGCCAGAGCTCTCAAGGAACTCACATTTCTTGGGAAGCCTGAGACCAGAGAGCCAGGTTATAGCAAACACTCCTCAGGGTGAGCTGGGCAATGACCCTTTGCAGAAACCTGAGCTTGTTTGGAGAATAGCTGCAGGGAAATGAGGTGAATGGCTGGAACTGCTGTGGCTGGGGCATGTGCTCTGGGCTGCAGGTGGGAGACACCACAGTCAGTGACAAGTTTTGTCAGGAAAACTCATCAAACCAGGATTCTGCAGCAAGGTTACAGGAGGCCTGAGCTGATAACATGCTGTCAGCTGCTCAGGGGGAAGGCTACTGTGGCATGAGGAAGCAGCTGGACTGGCTGACCAAGCACCTGCAGAATCTGCTGCCTCTTCTGATTTGGAGTTTGGGTCCAAGTCCCCCTGAATCCCACTGAGCTCTACTGATACGTTTTCTTATCTGAGAGCAGCAAAGAAGGATGTACACAGAGGAAGTCTGGCCCAATGGTTGGATGTCAGCTGGTATTTGGGAGTCTCGGATTCAAGCCCCTGACCTCCACAGGCTTCCAGCATGAACCTGGGAAAGTTGCGCCGTGCCTCAATTCCCCCGTAGTTAGATGAGGCTAATAGTACTGACCAATATCACAGGGTATTGTAAGGAAAAATCCAGAAAGTTTTGAGGTACTGGGATACCGGGATGGTGAGGCCAAGTAAATAACCAAGGTGGATAGAAGCATTGCTTGATTAAGCCTCTCAGCCTTCCAGTGAAGCAAAGCAGGAAGCTTGATGCCCAAGTGAGCGTGCAGCCAGCCAGTCACTGGGACAATTAGAATGGAGCTGAGGAGTCCTGAGCCCCAGACCTATGCTCCAGCCATTACACATGCTCCTTCCATGAACTGCTTAGGACCATGACAGTCTGGCAGATTCATACTAGACATGAGTAGGGAAGGCTTCTTCAGAGACATGACTCAGGGCTCCCTGCAAACACAAAGAAATCAGCTAGAGCAATGATTCTCATCCAGGCTGCTAGATTCTTTGAAGGGTCAGATCAGAGCAGGCTTGTGTTCTGCCTCTGTCCCCACTGGCAGGAGGTATGCTCTATTGTAATAAATTACTTTTTGAAATATGGGAATCAAGGGGCACCTTAAGTTAAGGAGGGTGCCTCAAGTCTAAAAAGGTTGAGGGTCACTGAGCTACAATATCTATTTACTACAGTGGGAAGAGAGTTGGGGTGGAGAGCTGCTGCAAGGAGCCTCTACACAGCAAGGATAGGATACAGGGACTAGTTTTGGAAGAGAGAGATTATCTTAAGTGGCTGTAGAGCAAAGCAGTGTCCTTGTGGGTCTTTCCAGGACTGAAAGATGTGGAGCCTGTTGGATGACTGGTGACCATGGTGTAGGGGCAGTAATGTGCAGGATGCATGGTACCAGTGCTGTGCTCCATGGGAGACTGTTCCAGTGACAGCAGCATTACTTGCCCCAGCATCAGGAATCAGGGCCCAGAGTGTCACGATGTTCATCTTTTTTTTATCTTGGAGTCTTCAAGCAATGCAGGACCCTGTTTACAGCCACTCATCCTGCTTGCCAAGCTTTTAAAAGCTTTCCTTTCCCTATCTCCAGGAGAGCTAGGGACTTGGGGTGCATATATATGTGCAGTGAGGCTGCTCCAACGTGCTGTAATTACAGCTTATTGGAAAAGACTCGATTAAATAGAGTCTGCCGGAGCATTGTGCAATAGGGGGCCTTCCTGGGGCCAGTCCGCCATTGGCCCTCCTACCTGTTTCTGGGCCAGCCACCACCTCACTCTCCTGCCATGCCTTGTTTTTCCTTAATCGATTCTAATTAGGAGGGAGGCTACCCATTCTTGCCCCGATGCCAGGGGGCAGTATCTGTGGCTCTGTTCCTCCCCTACACTGCAGCCCAAGCCTCGCAGATGGCATCCAAGTGACAATGCTCCTGGCCTACAGCCGGACCAAAATTAGCCCTTGTTGTTAGGCCTCAGATACACACATTCATAGTGCCCTCCTCTCATGCTCCAGCCCCTCTCACAGGGTCTCTTTCACACATCAGTAACTTTACTCCCTCTCAGAGCGGGCCCCTTCAGCCATAGGCTTTACCTCACACACACCTTGGGTGGCAGATGTACCATCTTTTGGGCCTCTCCCTCAACCCTCATCAGGGTAGTGGCCAGCCAATTACCCGACCAGGGCCAAGTTTGCCCTGGTCCCTCCCAGGGCAGCTCTGCACAAACTCACATACACACACCAGGCTCCCAGCCCTCTGGTTTCCCCATCACTGGGGCTCCACATCTTCCACCCCCTCACTGGGGCTACGGGACTTCTCTCCCATGTGGGGGTTCAAGTGGCCATAGCTGTGCCTGGCCCCAACTGCTACCTGCAGTGATGGGGGAGGGGGAGGGGTTATTGAGGCGCCCCCAACCCACCTTCCACCAGGGTAGTGACTGGTCTGGTACTTTCCCGGAGGTTCCCGCACCACTGAGAGCCCCACCAGGTCACCCATTTCAGGTCACGCCCAGGACCAAGAGCCTCCTGCTTCTACCCGCAGATGTTCACGTGCAGCAGCTCAGCCAGGCAGCGTTTCCTGCCTGGTTGCCAGCAGCCAAGTGCTTTGTTTATATAGGCAGCCATGGTTCTAAAATGGCCGCTGCAATCAAACACCTGCTGGCTGCTTGACTTGGCCCTTAAAGTGGCAGGCACCAACAGTGTCCTGTCACACATTGTAATTACCATGCTCCAGCAGATTCCAGCATCTTGTGTATCAGTGTCCCCGCACTGGAAAATGCTGGTGGGGGTGCTTTAATTAAAGCTCATTCAACAAGCTTTACTTAAAGCTTCACCACCACCTTTTTCAGTGTGGGGACGCTGATATAGAAGACACTCCAGGAGATTAAAATTAGAGTGGCTCTCGGACCTGCTCTGATGAAAGCACCCGCTCCTGCACTCCCAGGTAACATTTGTCCCTAGTCAATGCTAAGTTTATAGTATGCATGTTTAGTTATCTATTTGTAATGCTATGGTTTTGCTTTCTTATTGTATTTTACCTCTTAGTTTATAGGGGTTTTTTTTGGTTGGTTTTATTTTATTGGTATAGGATTAAAAATGAATAAATATGATAATAAAAATGTTATAATAATTACTTTTTATTAATTTGGTACTCATGAACAAAATTGCTACTGTCTGCATTCAATGTCATTAAAAGTGCAAAATGAAAGAGAATTAATATTTTATTGGAACAGCAATAAGCCAAGGCTCATGCCATTTGCCATGGTCTTTTTGTGGTGGCCTTACTTCTTGCTGCTGATTGGCCAAGGAGGCAGTGGCCCTGCCCCTCATCGCTGATTGGCCAAGGGGGCTGGTGGTCCCACCCCTCATCAAGAGGATGTCCTGTATTTTGGGGATGCATCAGTGCCCACCCAGTGTCTGCACGGTGCCTGAAACACAGATACTGAGGCACTATGTGTGCAGGCCCTTGGAAAAGACTGTCATGGCTAAAAGAAACCCAGCCCAGGAGGAAGCTGCTCTCACTAGGCCCAAATTGCTGCTGTGATCCGGGAGCGAGGTTTAATCGACTGTCCTGTTTACATTAGCAGCAGGATTGAAATAGGCCTCAGCTACTGTGCAGCCTTTGCCGGTGCATGCGGTGGGCCAGTTGTGCGAGTGGAGTGGGGAGCAGCACAGCCCCAGGGAGGGGGGAGCAGCATGGTCATGCTGGCTGCACTGTGTAAGCTGTGGCTAACCTAACCATGCACCACTGAATGACTGTAACATAAACAGAGCGGAGGATGGATTGCAGGCGTGGGGGCAGGCATGGGCACTCCATCGGCTGCTCATACTCTCTCTCCAGGGAGCTCAGCTTTGATTTTATTTTTTTCTTGGCAGGGTTTTTGGAAAGACACTTTGAGGGATTTCACAGTAAATAAACCCTTTTGCCTGTGGAGAGCCACTAAAGAATAATTGAAATAAGATTGCTTTTCCTAGGAGCCCAGGGCCTGGAGGCTGCCCTGGCAAGAACACGGCTCAGGCTCAAACCCCAAGCGTCAGACGATGGGGATTGCTATCACCCTGCAGGTCCTCAACTGGAAGCAGGCACCAGAGAGAGGGGGCTCATGCTGGGGGTTTCAGCTGAGCCCTGCCCAGCCTGGCAGTGATGCAGCTGTGCCTTTGGACTCCGTGTTTCAGGTTTTGCCCAGCTCTCAGAGGAGGTACTTGAGGGGCAGTCAGGCGACCTGGGCCTGTTGGGCTCTTGGGAGTCCACACAGGTAGGAGTTGGATGGATGGCTGTGTTCTTCTCTCATATGGTATCCTGCTCTAGCCCACAACAGCTTAAATCCTACTCCATCGCACACCAGGCACAGATTTTGTAAGTAAACAAGGTCTGTTTTCAGTCCCCACACAATACAATTCATTTCTCTGGACATCCAGTGTGTCGCTGTGCCCAGCTGCATCTTTGCAGGGCTTTGTGGTAGAGGGTGCTGAGGGGTGGAGCAGGGCTCTTCAAAGCAGGGAATAGAGTGGGAAAAGGGAGGGTTGGAAGTGGAAGGAATGGGAGTAGAGACACCAGTGCCTTTGCCACAGTGATCCTCTGCGAGAGGAGAGGCTCCTAGGAGGGGACAGCTGCAGAGACATTGTCACTAGGAAGTTGCTGAGCACACACCTTAAACATGAAGGCTTGATTCTGGTGTTTGTCTCTGCAACTCAGGCCTCTTCATGATAACACAGCTCTGGCGCATTCTCATCTGGCTTATCTCTGACTCCAAGGAATGAACAATGACTCAATTGCTGTGCACACAGCTCATTCCTGATTTAGTGCTATCAGGTCCAATAGCACATTCATCATTATCAGTTGACATCAGCCACCATATTTTATTCTCCTGAGATCTTCCCCTTGTTTCAGGGAGGATGGTGTGATGTCTGCTCAGCTTGTTACCTTTGGGTAATAAGGTCATCATCTGTCTAGCTTTGGATGTGAGGTATAGCCAGGGCTGCGGTTCTCAAGGATGGAATAACATAAGCTTAGGGTACGTGCCTTGCTGCTTTCCACTTAAAAGAGCTTGATTTATGGGGCCTGAAATAATCCTCTTACATTTTCTCAGGCCATGATAGGTCTTCCCGGTGGTTGCCATGTGTGTAAGGCTTGTGCATATAGTCTTTTGCTTTCACTGGTTGCTAGAGGTGCTGTAAATACAGACAAGTCTGGCTATTTCCTCTGTGAGGTTTAGAGCACAATGCAGAAGTGGGCAAGGACTGGTATTACCTCACTTCATTATTAGGGAAGGTGAGGCACAAAGCTGGCAAGGGCTGTAATTTAGGTTGCAGTGGTCAAAAGCAGGCTTGGGAAGACACCCCAGGAGTCAGGCTTCTGCTAAATTCATGCAGCTGGGTACAGCAGCAAACAGCTGGCTTAAGGCTAGGCCTGTAAGGCCAAACTGAGAACTCCCTTTCCGGGCAGCCACATGAGGAGGGCAGAATCCCTGTTTTCATATTCAACCTTTGAATGTTCTCAGCAGCCAGATCACTCCACCTTTTGCAGGTGTATGGAAGAGAAAGTCTAGCTGGATTGATTGTGGGATCCAAGGAATACATAATTAGCCAGGGTCCAAATCAAATAAGATCTGTGTAGACGTAGATTCTTCTACGTGACTGCATCTGGCCCACACCGAACTCTCCTTTTATTCTCCAAACACTTCCCTTGTGATGAGAGGTGTAACCCAAAGGGGAATGGCCAGCTCCAGAGAGTGAAGCAGACTCCACTGACAGCAAGCACCTCTGCAGAAGGGCATGTGCGGACTGAGTTTGATGAGCCAGGAATTAGAAGAGGTTCTAAGAGCTGGAAAGCAAGTGACTGCTGCAGGAGTTACTGGAGCAGAAGCTATTTCAGAGCTGTCCAGCCTCAACATGGCCAGGCAATACTAGGAACAGGACACTGGGCTAGACACATAGCTAGTGTGGGGCTAAGGTAGGCTAATAAACTTTATGTGCCTGTGAGACTGTATGGCTCTCAACATGAACTACAACTCATCTCACTAGAGGACCTACGTGGTGCTCTGCAGTGTAATGAAGAGCCATGTCTCTGCTGATGCATCATGCACGGAGCTCTGTGCAACAATAAAGGGACTCCATCTGGACTGCAGCAACTTGGATCTTTATTTGAAGTGCACTGCATTGTGTGTTGCTGCTTGTAGCCATGAGGTATAGCATATGCTCAGAGCTGTTGCAAAATGCCCCAAGCACACGGAGCTTCCTGGTGTCATTCTCCAAATCATCCCTGTACCACTACAACTTTTGTTCCAACTTGCAGGGAACCTGTGTAAGGTTAAAGCTGATGATATTGGGAGAGTGACTGGAAAATCCTGGAAAATCTCATTAAAGAATCTGTGTGCGGTGTGCTTGTTGAGGGTAAGATTCTGAATGACAGCCGGCATGGCTTTGTCACAGGTAGGTCTTGTCTTACCAACCTCACCTCCTTCTACAAACAGGTCTCTTCCCACCTGGACACGGGAGAGAAGGTCGACATTATATGCCTAGACTTCCAAAAGGCTTTTTGTCTAGTATCCCACGATATTCTTGTGGAAAAATTGGAAGATTGTGGGCTTAACTGCTCAACAGTTCAGTGGGTGGGAAACTGTCTCCAGGGTAGGACCCAGAGAGTTCTCATGACTGGATTTGTGTCATCCTCGTGAGAAGAGGCCAGTGGTGTCCCCCAGGGGTCTGCGCTTGGACTGGTGCTTCTTGACATCTTTATCAGTGATTTGGATGTGGGGGTGAAAAGCTCGCTGGCCAAGTTTGTAGATGACACCAAGTTAGGGGGAGCATGGCCATGTGAGAAGATAGGTTGCAGATACAGGTGGACCTGGACAGGCTGGAGAGCTGGGTGGACCAGAACCAGATGAAATTCAACACTCAAAAGTATAAGGTGCTCCATCTGGGGGCAAACAAGCCCCAACATACTTACAGGCTCGGTGGCTACACTTTGACTTGCACCATGGCTGAAAGGGACCATCGCATGACCATGAGTTGGCAGTGCAATGCTGCGGCCAGCAGGGCAAACAACACACTGGCATGCATTAACCGTTGCATCTCATACGAAACTAAGAAAGTGATACTCCCACTGTACTCTGCATTGGTGAGACCTCAGCTGGAGTACTGTGTCCAGTTCTGGGTGCCGCACTTCAAAAAGGACATGGAAAAACTTGAGAGGGTCCAGAGAAGAGCTGTATTATTAGGGACTTGCAAGACAAGCCGTACAAGGAGAGCTGAGGGACTTGGGCCTCTTCAGCCTACGGAAGAGAAGGGTGAGGGGGGACTTGGTAGCAGCTTACCGCTACATCAGAGGAGTACATCAAACACTCAGTGAACACCTGTTCACCAGGGCACCCTGGGGGAAAACCAGGAGCAATGGATACAAACTCCTGGAAGGTCACTTCAGGCTCAATTCGAGGAAAAACTCCTTCACAGTCAGGGTGTCCAGACTGTGGAATAAGCTCCCTTCAGTGGTGGTGGAGTCACCTACCCTGGCAATCTTTAAAAGGAGACTGGACAGTCACCGTGCTGGGGTCACCTGACCCCAGTTATCATTTCCAGCCTAGTGCAGGGGGGCTGGACCCGATGATCTACAAGGTCCTTTCCATCCCGTAACAATTTATGAATAATGTATTTATCAGCATACATGTGAGGGATAAAAGCAGCAATGTTCATGGAACAGTTCCCAAGCAAACCTGTTGCATGCTGTGACAGGACGGGCCCTAGGGCAGCCATAGCACCCCTATGAGCCACCTGTCCACACTCCTGGTTCTCTATATAACCTCCTCTGTTCATTTTGCCTCCCATGCCTTGTTATTCCTTTGGTATTGACTGGGAGGCTGCCCCAGGGTCCTGGAGCATTCTCACTGTCATCTACCAGTCCAACCGCCCTCTCCAGGTCTCTGGGTCCTTGGCTCACTGCCTCAAGATGACTTGGTTCTCCATGGGTGTCTCTCTCTCTCTCTCTCTACTTTAGGGGACCTCTTTGTGCCTGACTGGCACTATGAGTGAGTGGTCACCACCCCGGCCCGACTGGCCCTTAAGTATTAGGGCTTTTAATTGTGGCCTCCTGCCACACCCATAGTACACCTATACTTTACAGATGTCACTCTGTCACTATTTGCCTTCCTGTATAGGCTTCAGCCTTCTTAGGCTTAGCCTACAGGTTACTCTGGCTGTGGGTTGCTCTGGCCTGGCCTCTTGTTGGCCTCTGACTGCCTTGACTGGCCCCTCAGGATCAGTCTCAGCCTGCTTCTGGCACATACCCCTGCACCTGGCAGTAGGGCTGTGCAAAATTTTGCCAGATGTTTTGTTTCAATGTGGTTTTGACTCCTTTTGAGCTTAAAACAGCAAAATTGAAACAAAACAAAAGGCTTCAAAACAGCCTCGAAACAGAACAAGGGCAGTTGAAACAGTTTGAAAGTTTCAAAACATTTTGAGTTTCAAAGCTGAAGATGGGCTTGCCTGCAGGGAAACAGAAAGTAAGGAGAGGGAGGGAGAAGAGGGGGGAAGGACTGCTCTGATATTGATTGTGACAGTTTGGCTGCCTGAGATGCTGCTGGTGCTACTGTGCTGCTTACTAAGTTATTACCTGTTGTCATTTAAAGTGGTGGACTGGGATGAGGCTGTAGGGGAGGAGGAGACCTCATTGGGGCACACTTCCACGTTGTGCAGAGGCCCCAGTGCCAGTGAGGGTGCACCTTAACACAGACACAGTCACACATGTCACGAGTTTTGCTTATCAGCAGCTTGAGGTGCCATTTCCTAGAAAACCCTGCACCTATCTCCTTGAAGCTTGGCAGGCTTCATGCCCTCAGAAGTGCTACCATCCCTGCTGTTGTCATCAAAATCTGTCAAAATATGACAAAGGTATAGGCAGTTTTGTGCTTCCCCATTATAGCCTATGGGCGAAATGTCGAAACAGCATTGAAACAGGGAAACAACTTTGATGAAACAAAACAGAACAGGGCTTCAAAATGAAACAAAACTTGAAACAAAACACTGTCCTGTTGAAACAGTGAAATGGAAGTTGAAACAAAATGTGCTGTTTCACACAGCCCTACCTGGCAGGGCTCAAAATCGGGTGTGCTCCCCAGGCACCCGTGTAGCCTTCTTTCCATCTCTACAGCAACATCAGGTCCTCCGGTATGAAACTAAAACAAAAATGCAAGCAAGTGCTTTAAACTCAAACAATCAAAACCCCCATCCAGGTCATCATACCACTGCCAAGTCACAGCTGCATTCTCTAGCTCTCTGCCCTGGGAGTACCTGACTTGCCCTGCACCTCCACCACCTCACCAACCGGAGCTGGCAGAAGCGCTTCTCCCAGCAGAGTTCAAGGCTCCCTGCCCCTCTGCCTTAGGGGCCTAGGCTTGTATCCCTCAGGCTGCTCCTCTTCTGGTTAGGTGCGCTCCTGACTGGCCACAGGTGTGTCCCCTCAGCTTCCAGAGCACTTTTTATGTTTCTCTGGCCAAACTGTAGTAGCACCCTTGCTGCCTAACCAGGGATCTGCTCTACTGCTAGGCAGCTAGGCCCACAATAGGCGCTTGCAGCCTATGGGTCCTTGGCTGCCTGCTCCACTGCAACTAGCCCACAGTCTGCTGTATATCTCCACCTGGGGACGTCTCAGCTACAGCTTCTCCCTTAAAGTAACAGGAGTCCCTGCTTCCCTGTTATACATGCATGTAACAGCACCTGGACTGAGCGCATTTCTCTACTGTGGGCTGCTCACGGGAGCTGTAGTTTGGAGGATAATGCCATTATGTTTTCCTATAAGCCAATATCTCAGTATTTTTGTGACCTCTGCAGCCAAACTGTGCCCTTAGCAATACCTCTTGGATTTCATTTTCTTCCCATGTGCACTCTTGGCTCCACCTGACACCCTGTGCAGCCTGCCTATTCCCCATGTGCATAGAGTGCCCGTGAAATGCTGAAATCAGCATGGCAGGAGCATACACATGCTCAGGTGTAAACAGGGATGGCTGTCTGGCAGTGAAGAATCTGGTAGGCCACTTGCCAGACCTCCTCCTACAGCACCAGCAAGGGTATAAGAGGTGCAGTCTAGCCCTTGGTGTAGACAGAGGCTCTTAGTAAGTCCCGGGGTATCCTCCTTTGCTATTGCTTCATCCAGAGGTATGAATTCTCAGGACCACATCTGTAGCTGGTATGGGCCAAGGCAGATGCACTGACTTCACTTCAGCTGTGCCAAGTCACATCGCTTGAGGGTCCAGGCCTTTCTTTTCACTCACTGGTCCCTCCAGTCTGTGAATCACTATAACCTCTTGACTCCCTTCCACAGGACGGGGACGCTTTTACAGCCTGACTATTTTATGGGGCAGGGGTACAGGATCAGTGGTGCCCCCGCTGCCCATGAGGCATGGAAGTAGTCTATGAGCTCTCCTGACTGAGGCAAAGCCGACTCCTCTGACACCTGCTTGCATGCTGAGAGATCAGATCTTCCCCCACCTGGGGACATCAGTGAGTGAGCCCGACTGGGTACAGAACACAGACTGGAACAAATGCTTACCAACTGCAGTTATCATTGTTGCCTTGGAGTACAGAGCCATGGCTGCTAGCTGTCAGGGGCTAAGGCCAGTAAATCCTCCATCCTAGTCTCCCTGAGGTCATGGTTTTATTGTTTTAAGGGGCAGACACATGACAGAGTACTGCAAGAAATGTCTGCTTGACAGAGTTCAGTACAGTGATCTCTAGCAATCTGTCATGTCTCTACAGGAGCCAGGATCACTTATGTCTCAGCTGGCTGAGGGGTCAGACATGGAGAGAAATTATCTTTAGGAACTCTGGAAAGAGATCAGCAAAGAAAACCATCTAGCTGAGTGAAGGATTTCATAGTTCTCCAGACTGGCTCAGAGCTTCATCTGCTTGTCAGCTCCACTTGAGATTAACACTTACATGCATGTAGAGCTGGTGTCATTCTATAGGGCTTGTGTAATGGTAGATCATAGCACATCTATCGGCCTCAGCCTGGCATCTTCATTTAGGGCTAAATTTGATCCTTGCCATATAGCTCCCCACAAATGATTTATGGTGGAAGCTGCTGGTGGAGGAGGGACCCATCAGCACCTCGGCACAGTGGATGGCAAATCAATTTGGGTGTGAAAGGCAGGATGGTTTTACGATGTCAGAGGATTCCCCGTCTGCCAGCCACGGGATCTGGCTTCAGACGTCAGTTTTCCGGTGTCTGGGATGACATCTTAATGTTCCTTTCCATGCAGAATGGAGGGACTGCAGGAGGCTGAATTCTTGTGCTCGTGCTGCAGAGACAAGGCCCGTGTTCTCTGCCTTCTTACAGACCGGGAGCCTGAGCTTGTCTCTCTTATTTGTTCAGGGAGCCAGAAGAAATAAGCTCCTACAACAGCAAGAGTTGTAGATGCAAAGGACTCTTGGGAACAAAAAGGTCCTCTCAGCAGACTAGGCTAATGTCCATCTACAATGGCTCAGTGTGCTCAGTTCAGCAGTAGCTTCTACGGTGACCTCCTCTACCCACTCCCTAACGCTGCATCTGGCCAGGGTGTGGTACCTCTGTGGCAGTGATTCTCAACCAGGATGTCACAGCATTCTGCAGTGACTTGAGATCCATTCAAGAGTGCCATGAGGTGTCATGCAACATTAGTATTCTTAGGTGTGCAAGCATAATTCACAGAATAAACCCAGAGTTTTCCAGCAGGAATCCGTAGTGTTAAAAATATCCTGACCCGTTATACTTTTTCTGAGTTTTTTGCAACAGAAGAATTGCTCTTGTGTTTTTCTGTAGTTAAAAATAAGTGAAAACTAAGAGCTGCTATTGTCTTGAGTCTAGTGAGGGGCCGAGAAAAGTTGAGAACCGTGGTTATGTTACATAGCACTGAGGATTGGGGGATTGCTTTCTGACTTCTGCTCATCATCAGGGAGCGTCCTGAGGGAGGAGGACTAAAACCCCTTACACCTGCTATCTTAGCCAGCGGCACTGCAGAGGCTGTGACTTGACTAATCCTGTGAGACATGGTGAGGAAAGAGGAGGAGAAGGTTATGAAGGTCCCGTTGTTACAAGGGAGAGGTTCCAGTGGCAGTAATTTATTGGCCCAGAATCTCTGCTGTGATCAGTAACAAAAATGCACATATGGGGCTTGGGTAATGAAGAGTTCACTGGAGAATGAGGGATGTGATGGGGAACGTGAGTGATGAATATTGGCATGCCTTCCTACTACCGTCAGCCCTTCTCTGTGCCCATGTGGCCTGAGAGCCCTTGGGATTCTGTAGCCAGGTCATTAGTTTAGCTCAAACCCAGGTCATTAGTCTCAGTGGGCAAGGTTACCCCTGGACCTGGGTGATAAGCGGCGCAACGTTAGCACTAATGTCTTTGCCTAACACGGGGCAAGAGCAGGGAAGGGATTTGCTCTGGAGAAGACAAGGCAGCAATCCGGCCTTTGTGTATGCTGATGTTCATAGATCCCATTTTCCATTACCCAGCAGCCCTGCTCCACTCTCCTGTTCTTCTCACCTGCCCTCCTGGGGCATTCCCGTCTCAGATCCTTAGATTCTCAGATTCTTAGGCTGGTTTTTGTTTCATTATGTACTGTGGGAGGGTGAGTACCTTTTATATTTCCCCACCCCTTTCTCCTCATTCATTCCATTTTGCACGTGGTTGGGCAGAGATGAGTTGCTATTTTGGCTCCATGAGGTGTCCATTGACCTCTGTCCATGATGGTGAAATGGCAGGTGGAGCTATCTGAGTAGTTTGTGACACATTCTCCATGGCACCAAATGTGTTGTCCACCTTGGCCTGTGGACTGGGAATGGACTGTGGGCTGACATGTACATATGGGTGGGCCAAGAACATATCCTGCTCACCAAAAGTTAACAGCATAGCTTCCACTGATCATGTTGGAAGCAGGCTTGACTCCTACAACCAAAGGAGGTGTGGATCCCTGAATGAAGAATCAGAAGGGAAAGTGGAAGAGGGAAGACAGTGCTGTTAGAGAGAATACTGTTGAGAGAGCAGCTTGATCACTGCATCCTGAAGCAGAATGGACCCTGCCACAAGCTGGACTGATGCTACCTGGTCACTCTCCCCTAGATTTACTGTCAAGCCAATAAAAGATCAGCTCTTCAGATTTCTAGCTGGTGAAAGTGAAAAGCCAGTGGCTGCTCCCACCAAGTAACCTGCTGGCCCCATTCTGTACATTGCTTGGATGTGAATCGTGGCTCAAAACCTGCCTGTGACACTGATAAAGTTGTGTAGTGTCTCTCATTCCAAGATGCTAGCAGGGAGTTCACCAGCAGGGTCTCCAGGCAAAAGGCATCTTGTTCAGATTTTCTCAGCCGGAGGTCTTGGCAGAAATTCTTCATTTCCTGAGAATGCGCTTTTAATCTCTGAGCTAAAACTCATTTGGAGAGAGTGAAGGGGATAGGGAGAGAGAAGTAATAAAACTCTGCTTTAAGAACTAAAGCCACATTCTAAAATCATCCATATTTTCTCCAAGAGCATCTTTGTTTGAGGGAGGGAGCAGGCTTTTCCAACCAGCTTCTACATCTCTTTTTCCAGTTCTGGTGATGGTATGTTTTGTTCCCTTTTCTCCTTTATAATTTGCACAGTCCAGTCAAGAAACAAAAATTCCCAGGGCCCCAGGGTTTTGGTCTCCTGCCTTAAAACTCACTGTAGAGCCTTCTTCGGGAAGATCTTATGATGACTTTTGCACTTTGCAAACTCCAGTATAAACTCTGAACAGCAGTCACTTCATCCAGGCTCAAGAGCTTGACATAGAGTTACTGTTAAGCAGGGTCTGTGCAGTAGGGTAGGACAGGAAGTTAAATCTCTATAAATACAAGGGAAAATGATGTCTGCTTGCTGCTCATCAGTACCTGTGTTAGGAGAGACCTTTGGTAATGAATGCCCCTGCTGTTGTAGAAAGGGCTTGAGGACCATCTGATGTGTATGGTGGAATACAGCCCTGCCCGGTGGATACAACAGCAATGCTGGATTTGGGAAAACTGGCTCTGCTGTGTAACTCACATCACTGCCTCACTCGGTGCCTTGTGTGAAATGGGGATAATTATTCTTAGTCACCAGAAGTTTCACTTCTGGATGAAAAGAGCTATATACCACCTCATTTGCTCCATGGCATCTTCAGTAGCACTGTATACCCCAGTATCAGTTAAGGGCACTGGATCTAGTACTGAGCCATAGGGAGTGGTATTCCACAGTGAATGCGATATCCCTCTGCCACACCTTTGGGCTTGTCTACACATGGAGTTGCATTGGTTTAACTGAAACAGCTTACCTGATTAGTTAAGTCGCACATGTGGATGCATTCATTTCAGTTTAATTTAAATTGATTAGGAACACAGATTCAGGTTGAATCTGAAACACCATGAGCTGTTTCTAAAGCAAAGTGAATTTGTGCACTCAGGGATTGGCAGTGGTTTAGATACATTGGTGCAAGCTTACATGTACCGTGGACTGTAAAATCACACTTTGATCACAAGCTTTATGGAGGAAGTTAGTTAAGTGCCTGGAACACTTGGCTCCTGGTCCATGACTGGAAATCCTGCGGGCAATGACAATACAAATACTAACTAAGAGCTGTAATGGATAAAGGTGAGAATCTGGAAAAGTGGGCAAGTGGCTTAGAATCCGGTTTCAGGAAAGAGTGACTTAGGCACTTCAGAGCAGTTTTATGCTGATTTATCTGTCATGTCAGAGATTGATTTTCTGTTGAAATAGTAATTATAGGAACCTGGCACAGAGGGCCCTGGCACCAGTATAGCTTATTCCCCTTCCCAAACAGGAATAATTTATTTCCACATGTACACATTTATGCAGCAATAGCAACATCTGCACTGTTAGGCTGCGCCCACATGAGCAGAGGTGTGCCTTTGCAGGAGCACCAATAGTAGTGGCACAAATTTGTGCCGCTACTTTGTGCTGCAGCGCATACCCCTGCCCTTTGCACAGGGACACAATGTCCTGCTGCTCCATGTGCTGCAGTGGGGAGGCTGACAGGGGCACAGGATGCCTCAGCTGGGGCTAGACACCCCCTTTGCTGAGGTACCCTGTGCCCCAGCCAGCCGGGGGGCAGCATGTGAAGTTCCTGCCCTGAGGCATCCTGTGCCTCAACCAGCCACTTGCTGGCTGGCTGGGGTGCAGTGTGCCTTGAGATGGGGGAGCAAGCAGCTCTGGGCTAGCTGCTCCCCTGTCTCCATGTGCCTCAGTGCAGCTGGCTGGGGCACAGCATACCTCAGAGCTGGGGCTGGGGGCTCCGCAGGGCCTAAGGCTGCTTACTCCCCTATCTTGAGGCACACTGCGCCCCAGCCAGCCAGGGGGTAGCTGGCTGGGGCACAGGGTGTCTCACAGTGGGGGCTCCACGTGCCTCAGCATGGGGGCTCTGCAGTGGAGGAGCAGCTGGCTGTGGTGCAGGGTGCCTCAGCTCGGGGCTGCACAGCACGCGGAGACAGGAGCCCTGCGCTGCCTGCTTCCCCATCTCTGCATTTGCACCTGCCACGTTGGCATTGTTTGTGACACTTTTTTCCCAGGTTTGAGTTTATGGGTTTTTTTGCTACTGGGAAATTCCCGTAGCAAAATTTGCCCTGATGTTGCAAATTAGCACTGCCACACACTGATTAAGGTGAAACTCATGCTGGTTGTTGTGCTGCAAAGAGGTTTGCTGAGTTCACCAGCCATGCCTGGATGGAGCTCTGTAGGATGTTATGGCCCTGTGTATCAGATTACACCCACAGACTGACTCCACAAGCTAACCCCAAGCTAGATTCAGCCTGCAGATAGACCTCACTCATGGGCCATGGACCAGCCATGTGCCCCTCATCCTGTCTCTCTCTGACCTGTGAGGCCAGAAGGTTGCACACTGCTGCAGTAGACTGAATTAGCATTAACTGACTGGCTTGTGATATGCAAAAGAGAGCTGCTAAGCGCCATGGAGTCCTTGTCAACTAGAGGACACATTTGCCTTGCTAAGCATGTCCCACGGGAGGAGCCTTCCCCAAACTTCGCTCTAAATGAATTTTGCATTTTCAGTTTGTTCAAATATTTTGGAACGATAAGTCTAAAACACAGGAAAACAGCACAAAGTTCCCCTGGGATCCCTTGCACTCCCCAGTGAATTGTGTCCATGCAGCCAGTCATCTGGGGTAGCAGAAAGCAGGTCCTGTCTTGCCACAGTGTGGGTGGTATCTAATTGGTGGTAGCGGATACTCTCAAAGTATGTCTCCGTGATGAGAACTGTCTTTTCAGTTATCTTGGGGACCCCTTGGCTATCCCTGTATAATCTGGACATCTTGTGGGAGTTGAGGGATCTCTGCTTCAATTCACCCTACTGCTTGCACTCTTGCTTAAAGGAGTGTTCCTCAGTCAATACTCACTAGTGCTGAGTAGAGCAGAAGAATCACCTACTTGGCTTTGCTGTAGATGCATCAATTGATGCATGCCAGAGTATTATTTGCCCTACTGGCTACAGCATCGTACTGCTGACTCATTCATACTGTAGTCTATTATTGCCCCGGGGTCCCTTTTGTTCATGATACTAGTCAATTTGGTGCTGCCAAGCCTGTAGGTATGTTGGGGGTTGCTTTACATTTCTCAGTGTTGAACTTTATCAGGTTCTGATCCGCCCATCCTGCTAGCCTGTCTAGGTTCGCCTGTATTTGTAGCCTATTTTCAAACGTGACCACGCTTCCCAATAACTTGGTGACTAGACCTATCACCATCTTCCACCATTCTTCTGCATAAGAATTTCATTTGGAGAACAGCTCAGCAAAACCTTCTATCAGCCACTCAAGCAGCCCTCATAGATGACCCCCTTGCTAAAAAACAGAGTCCACCAAGGGCTGTCCACCAAGGGCCTAACAGTGGCGGAGGGGGCTCCTTTTTTTCTGACACCATTTGTACATCCTAAACTGGGGTGGGCAATTATTTCGGCTGGAGGATGGCTTAATGATTTTTGGTGAGCTGTTGCAGGCTACAAGGGTAGCCCCACCCCTTGACAGTTACTCTGCTCCTTGCCACCATCTTGGGACCAAAAGTCCTGCCCACTAACCCTTGTCACTGGAAGTCCTTCCCTTGCCCTGGAAGTGCTTCATTTGGGAGGCAAGCATTGCCATCCTGAAACTGGAAAAAAAACCCCAAACAAATCATATACTAAAATAATCTAACATCTACTATAATTATTTTAATTTTACTTAAAAAAATATTTTTCCTGATTTGTGTGTATTTGCATAGTGTATCTAGAGGTGATTGCATAGTAGTTCAAAATACAGTTTTACTCTTGTATTTTGTGGGTGGGCAGGTGTGTGTGGGGTGTGGGGTGTGGGTGCACGGTATGTGGTTGGCGTGGGGGGTGTGGGAGGATGCGAGTGTGGGTATGGTGGGGGTAGAGGGTGGTTTGTGGGAAGGAGTGGGTGTGTATTGGAGTATGGTGAGGGGTGGAGTGTGTGTGTGTTGGGGTGGAGGGTCCTCCCCTTGGAACGTGTGAGTCCCTGATGCTGCATATGGTGGCAGTGAGGGGAACCAGCCTTGCCTGGCCCCATAGTGCGCAGCTCCCATGATCCCACCCCAGTCCCTGGCTGCAGGTGGTGGCAGTGAGTGGGGCCAGCTCTACCTGGTTCCATAGTACACAGCTTTTGTGCTCCTGCAGCATGTGGGGCCAACCTAACCAAGCCCCATAGCGCAGGCTCTCCGGACTCTTGGCTTGGGGCTGGCGTGGGTCGGACCAGGCTGGGGTGGAGGGGTTGCTTAGTAACCAAAGCTGCACCTCCTGTATGGAGGTCCCAGCTTGCAGAGGGGCAGCCCAGGGCCAGGGCTTATGGAGGGGCCCTGCAGGCTGGATGGAATTGCCTGGTGGGCCAGACCTGGTCTGCAGGTTGTATTTTGCTTGTCTCTGTCCTAGGCGGTTCTGTAAGATCAAGAGTATTATGTCTCTGTCATGATTCAACTCCTGCAGACCACCATGGACATAGCAAGACCCAGCTCTTAGTCTCTCAGCAATTCTAGTGGGCGTGAGTGGGCTGTGATGTTAAACAGTACATCTATTCCTGCTGCATGTGCATCCCAACCAAGAAACCTTGCACCAGCCCAGGTGGAATCCTTCAGCTGTTACCCACCCCCACATTACCTTGGGCAATGCTTTCAGTGGATTTAACTGTGGATCTCCCATGTTCTGAAAACTGCTCTGCAATCATGGTTGTTGTGGATGAATTCACTAAGATGGCCTTTTTGTCCCTGCCTAATCTGTCCCCACTGCCAGCAAAGCTGCTGATCTGTTTCTGCAGCATATATTTCACCTATATGGTTGCCCATCTCAGGTGCCTTCTGATTGCAGCCCCCATCTTATTTCACACTTCTGGCACAAGCTCTGTAAGGTCTTGGGTGTGAAACCTCTTTGCTCCTCTGCATATCACCCTCAAATCAACAGACAAACAGAGCACATAAACCAGGTACCTGGAACAGTACCTCAGGTGCTTTCTAAACTTTCACCAGGATAATCGGGTGCCCTTGCTCCCCTTACATGGATTTACATACAACAATGTTGTCCGTATGTCCACAGGCCAGACCCCTTGTTTTCCAGCTACGGATTCTATCCTCAAATCCATTCAGCATTGCCTACCTTCCCACAGGTGCCCATTGTGAACAATTTTGTATCCCATCTCCAACAGGTTCAACAAGAACTCAAGGCCCATTTTAACGCTGTAAAGACCACAAGAACAAAGCTGACCAACACCATCAGACCAGCCCAACCATTTTGGGCAGTGACAAGATCTTGCTCTCCTTAAAAAATATCAAGACCCCAAGACCATGAGCTAAACTGGACCACCAGTTTCTGGGCCCGTTTAAGACTGTGGAACAGTAAGCACTCCATGGGGATTTGATGAGCAAATGTCATTAATAACTGGGCCTCAGCCACATCTATAAAGTGCTCAGAATCGCATGCACTTTGCCTGTTGAGATTGAGAGCTAGGCGGTGTCTATGCCTATAGAAAACCTCTGAACTCTGTTGGGACTTTGAAGCACTTCCGCAGTATTAATAAGTTTGGCTTGCCAGAACTATGCAGCGTAAGATTTAACTGCCTGACCAAGTGATCTAAGCCATATCACTCATTTCCTTTGTACCTCAGTTTCCCCATTTGTCAGATGAGAATAATGCTGCACCCCTTGTAAAGCATGATAGATATCAAGTCTGCACTTGATATCTTCTAAGCTTATCTGACGGGGAGGACAGCATCTCTCTGAGCTAGCTCAGCATCTCGTTCAACACGGTCTCAGTCCTGCCAGACCTCTGAGTGTTGCTACAATAAATATAATACATAAAAGTTCCTAAGTGCTGTATATTACTAGTAAGTCAAATAATTCTTTGTGAAATGCATATGTTCTTAGTGAGTTGATACTTTATTTTAGCATCTGGAATGTTGAATGGTCCAAGATATAATAAGCACATTGCTAGCCCCAAGAACATTACATAAAAGCATAGTTTCATCCAAAAAACCCCAATAACTATAAACATTTCAGACCTGCATCTCATCAGCCAGGTTGTCTTTGAGCTTCCTGAATGACATATAGAATATAAAAATATTACACAGGGCAGCCTTGGAATCACAACAAGCAAAGGTAGACAAAGCATGTTTGCATGTCTGCCAGCACACAGGCGGCAGGGCGTAAACCGTCTCTCCTGGTTTGTTCTTTCAGTGATGTCTCCAATTCTGAGGTCATTGATCATCACCCCCTCCCTGCTTTCTTGGTCCTGTATCCTCTGCAGCATCTCCACTTTTCTCCATGGTCCAGCCCTCTGCCACATTGTCCATGTGGCTCTCTCTTCTCTTCCTTCTAAATGGTTTTCCTTCTGTTTAACCTTGTAGCCTCAGGGGCAGCCTCATGTCCATGAAGGACTGTGGTCCAACATATCCAGAAAACTGTATTTTGTTCTGGGCTATGCATCAGCGCTCTCTTCTCCAGCCAGTGCCATAGTCTGTAAAACCTCACTGGCTCACACTCTCACCAGCCAGTTGCTTTTTGGCATGTTCTAGCAGCACCAGAATCCAAAGGCCCTGGGACATCTTTTGGTATCCTTCTTAATAGTCTAACACTTAACCATGTAAAGCAGACCTGCACCACTCTTCCTTTCTTGAAGGCAGCAGCTTTGAAGAGAAAATGTAAGGGGCGATTTTTGCAGTGATTAAACCATTTCTCTCAGGATGTAATTGTTAGCTTTCCTAAGTGCAACCCTGGGTCATCACAGCACAGGCTCATTGTAACTTGCTCTACAGTTGATTTTGTTCAATGTCTTCATCAATGATCTGGAAGATGTCATAGAGTGCCTCCCCCCTCAGATGACACCAAGCTGGGCGGAGTAGTAGATAAGCTGGTGGGTAGGGCTAGGATTCAGAGTGGCCTAGACAAATTGGAGGATTGGGCCAAAACAAATCCCATGAAGTTCAACAAGGACAAGTGCAAAGAACAATCCCATGCGCCGGTACAGGCTGGGGGCTGACTGGCTGGACAGCAGCTCTGCAGAAGAGGACCTGGGGGTGACAGTGGAAAATAACCTGGAGTTAATAGCAGCCTTCAGCTACCTGAAGGGGGATGCAAAAGGGGATGGAGCTGGACTGTTCTCAGTGGTGCCAGATGACAGAACAAGGAGCAATAGTCTCAAGTTGCAGCAAGGGAAGTTTAAGTCAGATATTAAGAAGAATTTTCCCACTATGAGGGTTGTAAAACACTGGAACAGGTTACCTCAAGAGGTGGAGAAATCTTCATTCTGCAGGTTTTTAAGATCTGGCTGATAAAGCTGTGGCTGGGATGATTTAGTTGGGACTAGTCCTACTTTGAGCAGGGAGGTTGGACTAGATGACATCCTGAGGTCCCTTCCAGCCCTCATTTTCCATGATTATGTAAATACCTTTCATTCAGAGAAGTGTTCGGAGTACACAGCAGAGTCAATGAACCCATGGAAACTATTGCAACAACGTGCCTCACCTGGGACCCCTGTCATTGGGATGGCGAGGGCTGCTTAGGTTTGATGTGGTATCCACTACTTTAAGTCAGCTTCCCAGTGGTTTTAGGTTACTTCAATCCTTGGCTTCTCTGATGAAATTTTCAATAAGGGGCCAGCTGATTTCTGTTCATATGCAACATGATCAAGCTGTACTAATGGAAGAACCAAACCTGGACAGGAATGAACGGTGAGGCTGTATTGCCTCCAGAGCCACAAAGATCATTCCTCCAGGATGAAAAGGATGAAAATGACACTCCTCATAGCCCGGACACTTCCCACAACCCCTCCAGCAAGAGACCCAGACGGAGGTGCTGTAAGGTATGGCACAAGCCTGGAGAATCTTCTCTCGCTCAGCGAGTGGGAAGAGATTTGGCATGCCTCTGCCTTTTCCATCTAGAAGTTGCATTGTGGCTCCACTCCTCTGGATTGAATCACAAGCAGGAGCCTGAAGCAATAACTCTACAAGCACGCTGTTGGAAACCTTCATCTATCCCAGTCGCATAGCACTCTCTCATCCAAGGCTCCTGTCGTGCTAACAACCCCAGGAGCAGGAGACTTAAGCAGTCTGTGGTAGGAGCTGGGAATGTCTCTCCAGAACGAGGATGGGTTAGTTTGGGACTTGTCGGGGGACAGTTCAGGAATAACTTTGAAATGTCTGAGAATACTTAGTGACTGCACAGTTACTATGAAACTCTAGGATGCAAAAACAAATGCTTCTCAGCAACAGCTGGGTTGATTTGGGCTGTTTGCCATCTGCTGAGCATGGAAAACATTGGCAGCTGGGATTGTCCCATCCTAGCCGCAGTCTGTCACCCTTGGGAGTGCTTGGAATAGTAACACACAGTCTACAGATGAGTGTGCTCGTTTGCTCTCTCACCACTGACTCCTGTTTTTGTGCCTTGTTCAGGTCCAATGGAGATGAAAATAGCTCAGTGGCTCTTCAGTGTTCGAGGGAGCTGCGCCTCTCCTGGGATTCACCTCCAAAACAGCGTCCTTGTGGGACGAGGAATGGTTTAGTGGTTAGGTCCTATTCCTGGCTCTGTCATGGACTTTGGCCTTGGCAAATCATTTAGTTTCTTTCTGTATCAATTTTGTAGCCTGCAAGACAAGGATTATATCATTCGCCATTCTCCTGGGCATTCTGGGAAGGCCAAAGCTGCTTTAATAGCCTCCGAGGTAGCTGGTATGAATCAAATGTTAGGGAAAAAGGCAGTCTAATAGGACACACCCCAGGGTGGCCATGATAGCCCCTGGCAGCCACCTTAGCCCTGCTTGGCTCACTCCAGCTTCTCAGGGTGCCACCCCTGTGCTGCACCTGCCACACCTTGATGGTATTAAAAAAGAGGGGAGACTCCCCATAGAGGCTGGTAAGCCCTGGGTGCTCTTCCTAATCCTCTGTGGGCTTGACTTGGGGCTCAGACCCTGACACACACAGTCTCTCTCTCCCTTGGGTCCAACCCCACAGCATACAGTCTTGCTTTGTGGCTCTGACTCCCCTGGTATTAATTGCCTTAAGGGCAGAAGTCATGGCCTCTGCCCTCCCCTACAGCCATGCAGATGTTACTTGATGTTCATTTGGAGGGGCCCCTGGCCCCAGTGTAGCTTTTAGCCCCCAGGCCCCAAACCTTTTTCCAGGCCTCAGTCTTCTCAGATTTGACCCTTTTATTCTGGCTGTACCCTTCAGTCCAGGGACACTGCCCCAGACCTTGGCTCCTGGGCCCCCTTGTGTGCTCTGGGAGCACACAAGGGGGCCCAGGACAAATCAGCCTGTGTATGGCCCCTTTAACACTGCAAGGGACAAGGCCATGGCTGCTCTACCCAGCTGTGTGGTGGTCCCCCCAAAGCATGGGTCCCAGGGCAGCCACCCCAATTCATGCCCCCCTCTTGCAAAAGACATCCCTGGCTCTGGGCCCCTGGCCCTTGTCTCTCCTGCTCTAGTCAAGTTCTTGGCCCTCGGGGTCCTCAACCCCAGGCTGGGTAGCTCTTCCTGTGGCTCTGGCCCTTCTAGCCTTGGCTGACTCCTTCACCCCTTAGCCCTCTGGTTCCCTAACCCCAGGCCAGTCTGCTTATCACAAAGTGTCCCACCAGGCACTCCTCTGTGGACATCTTACCCATATCCACAGCCCAATCCTTTGGTGTTATGCTGTGCCAGCTACAGATAAATCCCTTCTGGGTCTCTCCAGTCCCCAGCCTCCTCCTACGCTTTAGCTGCTCCATCTGTAGCAGCTCCTTGGGCACCTTGTTGGTTGGGTTTCTCTGTTATCATGTCTCCAGCCACCAGAAGCAGGCAGGCATGTGTCAACCCACCCCAGGCTGGCTGGGTCCCCTAAGCCTCCCCCACGGGGCATGGAGGCCTGTTCTGCCCTTGGTAGTGGCAGCACCAGGAGGGGAAGAGGCCCCTCCCTCCCCCCCTCCCCCGAAGCCTAGGACCCCAATAAATCTTAATCCACCACCAACTGTTTGCAAAAGCCTGGAGTCCTCACTTACTTGTGCATGCTCATTTACTTGGAATACTTTAGCATCACAGGCAAATGGGCAAAGATACAAAAAGTCATCTTAGTGGCTGCCATGACATCCCAGTATTCCTGTGTACCAAAGAAATGCAGCTGTCCATCACTGCACTGAACCAACTAAGAGCATTAGGTCATGTCTGCATGGGAAGCTCAGAAATATTAAAACCTCGCACCTCACATTTAATGGTCATTGGATCAAGTGTAGCAGGGATGCTTCTGTCCCACTGGGAACAAGGATCTGTACTAGAGCCTAGGGTCTGCTGTTTTCTAGAAAAGCACCCATCTCATTAAGCTGCACTCTTAAACTTACGGTTTTTTTTCTGGCTCCATATAGCTCCCCCTCTTCACAAAGGGTAGTGAAGGGGCCAGGTGGTGCCTACTCTGTGGTGTTTAGAGTACTGTGCTGAGAAGCTGGAGAGATGCAGGTTCAAATTCCTATTGAGATAGGTGGACCTAGAACCTGGATCTCCTGCCCCCTGGGGATGCCATGACACTCAGCTACTGGGGTGAAAACATGGTATTGTCCTCCTTTCTTGTCCTGGGACGTCTGCTTAGCTTCTGCCAAGACTACTGTGCATGTTCAATGTGTGCGTGCACTTGGGCATACACACTGAAGGGTAACACAGTTGTAATGTGTGCATAAGTGACAAAAACGCCACTTGTGTTCCATTCAGAAACCCAATGGATAATAGAGATCTGCCCAAATTTATCACAAACAAGATGGAAATCAGGTGGCTGCTTTCTTTTCCATGCCAAGGCTAAGTGATTGATAGGAAAAGCCATGGCAAAAACTCTTATGGCAGATCTGCACTGCATCCAGGAGTGCAGCTCTTCACCGCTCACGTCGGTTCTTAGCCAGAGTGCAGGACCTCCATCTAACCCAGGAGTGCACAGCCCCACCAGGGGAGACGCCTTGTTGGACCTGGTGCTGGCCACGGGTGACGACCTGGTGAGGGGGCTGCGGGTGATGGGCCACCTGGGAGACAGTGATCATCGCTTGCTGGAATTCACCATCCAGCGAAAGATGGCAAAGGGCTGCAGCAAGGCAACAGCCCTAGACTTTAGGAGGGCTGACTTCAACAAGCTAAGGAGGATCATTGGGGAAGCGCTGAGGACCCAGAGGGGAAGGGAGCCAGATGTCCAAGGTGAGTGGTTGCTCCTTAAGGAGACGATCCTCCATGCCCAAAGGGAGGTAATCCCAACAAGGGTCAAAGGGAGCAGGAGGGCACATAAACCCCCATGGCTCACTAGGAGCATCCGGGAATGTCTCCTTGCTAAAAGGGAGGCATACACCCAATGGAGGGATGGGGTCATCACCAAGAAGGACTATGTTACAGTCGCCCGAGGACGTAGGGGGGCAGTCAGGAAGGCCAAGGCAGAGATGGAGATAGGACTAGCTTCCCGGATTAAGGACAATAAGAAGTCCTTCTTCAAATACATAGGGGGTAAAAAGAGGGTCCCGGGTAATGTGGGGCCCCTGCAGGACACGATGGGCAACTTAGTCGTCATGCCAGATGACAAAGCTAACATATTTAACAATTTCTTTGCCTCTGTCTTCCTAAGTAGGGACCAGTTCAGCCACCTCCCTGCTGGGCCCCCCTCGGGCCCTAGGAGAGACACACCTGGGCCAGGGGTTAGCGAGGAGTTAGTTAGGGTACTTCTGGAGAGGCTGGACGTGTTCAAGTCCGCTGGTCCGGACGATCTTCACCCCAGGGTTCTACAGGAACTGGCCGAGGTCATTGCGGGACCCCGGCGCGGCTCTATGAGCATTCGTGGTGCTCTGGTGAGGTGCCGGAGGACTGGAAGAGGGCCAGTGTGGTCCCTATCTTCAAAAAGGGAAAAAAAGAGGACCCGGGAAATTACAGGCCAGTTAGTCTTACCTCAATCCTGGGTAAGCTCTTTGAAAAAATTCTCCTGGCACACATCCAGGAGGGCCTTGCGGGGGAATGCATGCTCAGGGGCAACCAACATGGGTTCATCAGTGGCAAGTCTTGTCAGACCAACCTGGTGGCCTTTTACGATCAGGTCACCAAATCATTAGACGCAGGGGTTGCTGCGGATGTAGTCTTTCTGGACTTCCGGAAGGCTTTCGACACTGTCTCTCACCCTGTCCTCATCAAAAAGCTGGGAGACTGTGGTGTCGATGCCCACACAGTCAAATGGGTCGCCAGCTGGTTGGACGGCCGCACCCAGAGGGTGGTAGTGGATGGGTTCTTCTCGACCTGGAAGGACGTGGGCAGTGGGGTTCCGCAGGGCTCGGTCCTCGGGCCCGCACTGTTCAACATCTTCATCAGTGACTTGGATGAGGGGGTAGAAAGCACCCTGTTCAAGTTTGCTGATGACACTAAGATGTGGGGGGATGTGGGTGCACTAGAAGGGTGCAATAGGCTACAAGCTGACCTTGACAGGTTGCAACAGTGGGCGGATGAGAATAGGATGGGGTTTAACACTGATAAGTGCAAGGTGTTGCACATGGGGAGGAAGAACCGGCACCACACTTACAGGTTGGGGAACTCCCCTCTTGCCAGCACGGAGACGGAAAAGGATCTTGGAGTCGTCATTGACTCCACGATGAACATGGGCCGGCAGTGTGGGGAGGCAGTCAAGAAGGCCAACCGTACCCTGTCATGCATCCACAGATGCATCTCGAGCAGGTCCAGGGAGGTGATCCTCCCCCTCTATGCAGCACTGGTCAGGCCGCAGCTGGAGTACTGCGTCCAGTTCTGGGCGCCACACTTCAAGAGGGACGTGGACGATATGGAAAGAGTCCAGAGGAGGCCACTCGTATGATCAGGGGTCAGCAGGGCAGACCTTATGAGGAGAGGCTACGGGACCTGAACCTGTTTAGCCTCCACAAGAGAAGGTTAAGGGGGGACCTTGTGGCCTGCTACAAACTGGTCAGGGGGGATCAGCAGGTATTGGGGGAGTCCCTGTTCCCCCGTGCGCTGCCAGGAGTGACCAGGAATAACGGTCACAAACTGGCGGAGGGTAAGTTTAGATTAGATATTAGGAGGCGCTACTTCACAGTCAGGGCGGCTAGGGCCTGGAACCAGCTTCCAGGGGAAGTGGTGCAGGCTCCTAGCCTGGGGATTTTTAAAAGGAAGTTAGATGAGCACCTTGCCGGGGTCATCTGACCCCGGTGCTCTTTCCTGCCAAGGCAGGGGGTCGGACTAGATGATCTACCTAGGTCCCTTCCGACTCTAGCTACTATGAAACTATGAACTATGAAACCATGCCCTGCCTACCCTTGCACACCAGTTCCAGATGTTATTTAGTGTAACACCCACACACACACTTGAGTTGTGCATGGCAAAGTGTGTGCATGTGTGTCTGTGTGTGTGTTTTACGGTTGATGGCCCCTGTTGTTCTGGCCATGTGTTCAGCACATGGCAAGCTAGGGCCTGTATCTGGGCAAAATATGTCAAACCTTCTGGCCTCATTGGCCAGAGGAAGCAGAGAACTTTTCAGGCTGATTGGTTGTGGGGGGAGAGACTGGAGTGTGGCACTCCCCGATTGGACAAGGCTTGGGTGATGTCATACCAAGTATATAAGAACAACTGAGGAAGCTTTCTAGCTTTCTTCTGGGGCTACTGAGAGCTGCAGAGCTGAGCTGAGAGCCAGAAAACCTGCTCCCCATGTGGTGGGGGTCTCCACCCCTTTTCACTGGAGAGGCAAGAGAAAGATATGATAGGAAAGCCTCAGGTACAGGGTGAGGGAGTTTGTCTCGGAGTTTGAAACTCCTATTTCCTCCCTCTTTCCCCTTTATTTTTCTTGGGTGGGGTTGTTAAGCCCTGGAGCAGACTGACCAGGAATAGGTCCTGGTAGTTAATGGCCACATGGGCTTGGCCCCCTCTGTTTTGTAATTGTAGCTGGTGTAGCTGAGACTGGATGTCGAGGCTGCAGCCATAGGCCTGGGCTCTTTGTTGTTTCACAGCTACTAGTTATGTGGCTGAACCCCTGCCATATGTTTAGCTGGCAGACTTGAGCCAGGGTGAGACCTGGCACTTGCTGTTTATCTAGGCCTCGGTGCAGTATGGGCCTTGGCAGCTTCTTACTGCCCAGTCAAGGCCCAGCAAGATAGGCCTGGGTCTCCTTGTGTCCCTCATGCAGCTTATGTCCCCAACAAGCCGTGTGGCTGGGTGCTAGTTGTAGTTCAGGCCCAAGCCAAGATAGGCCTGACCTTTCCTCCAAGCTCTTCTGCATTCGTTTGCCCAGCAGAGCTGGGATTGGGACTAGGAATTTTGGGGTGCGGTGTGCGACGAAAGCCACAGCTAACCCCTCAAAGTCCCCATGAGGAAGTGGAGGTCAGCACTATACCATGTCTCTAGGAGCAACGGAGCCCATTGCAACGCAGAAGGACCTATACCCTTGAGCAGCTCCCTGCGGCACAGTGAAAGCAAGGAGTAGCTCAGGACTCTCTGGTGTGGACCTTCTCTTCAGCCCATTGCCCATTGTATATAGGTGCAGGCCCCCAGAACTACCCGTTGGGGAGCCCAGAGTCCCAGACTGTCTGGGTATGCGTGAAGCTTCCCCCAAGAGGGCGAAGCCTATAGACTTTGCTTTGTAGTTAATAGTGTTTTAAAATTCATGTTTTTAGTGTTTTCTTTTTTGGGGGGCGGTTTCTTTATACTAAATTTGACTTTTTGTTTACTGCTTGTGAGGAGGGGGCTCTGTTAATATGGGACACCCCAGCAAATTGAGTGTTCCCAGATTTCTGGGTGGGGGCTTGAGCCACTTGGTATAATCTGTGAGGTACCCCAAAATGTGAACCCAGCCATTTTGCTGCTGACCAGTGCCTAGCAGAAAGGTTACATTAGCAAAACCGCCTTGAGGGTGGCATTTGCCCATGCTCTGGAGACCTTCACTTTTGCTGTGCTTAAGTGGTGGCAGGGGCTCCCTCAAAGTCTCACTGCCTCATGTCTGAGATTGTGGGGCTGGGACAGGTGGGCATGCTTGACAGAGTCCTCCTGGAATATTCAAGGCCTAACTTTTCTTTGCCTTTCACTTTATATAGGTGCTTAGGGCCAGTTCTGCAGAGAAATGCCTAACCTGACTGAGCTGCTTCTCTTTGCCTTGATTCCAATGGGATGCAGGCGCCGTACTGCGTTTCTGGATCTGGCTCTCACTCTTGCGCCATGTTGCAATGGCAGCCTGTATCAGCAACATGGGCAAGGCAGTGGAGAGCCAGGGCCCCTTACCCCATGTCCTGCAGAGCCCCAGAGGCACTGAGCATGCTGTCACTGCCTCATCTCCCCATATCAAAAAATTAATTTCTCTGAGATACAGGAAGTGCTTTGTTCTTAGAACTGTAGAAGAGACAGAAGAGGAAAGCGCGTTCAACAGCACTAGGGCAGCAGTGGATGCAGGAGAGGGGTGAGGCCACATCTTCATTTGGCTGAACCACAGGTGTACAGTGAGCTCTGAGCTTGCTGTCTGGTCACCGCAGGCTCCTGCTGGAGCAGCATGAGCTCTGGCTTTTATGTGGTTCCAGAGCCTAGGGGATGAATGCCACTTGTCTCCTCTTTTCCCCTCCCATTGAATTCAGGATGGAGGGGCAGGGGAAAGGTAAGCAGCAGGGGTGCTGACTGCCTAGGCTGGAGCTATGCAAAAATGGTGGGTGTAGCCAGAACTTGCTCCAACTAGCTGGTGAGCTCAGAGCTCATTGTGCAAGTGTGGCAAAATGAAAGAGGTGCAACTGGCACCACTTCTCTGGACTAGGGGAGGAAGGACGGTCTAGTCTAGTGGCCATTAGCCTCAACCACAAGCCACTTGGATTTAAGTTCTACTTTCGGCATAGACCACTGCACACATCTGCGCCTCAGCTTAAAAAAAGGAGATACAACTTCCCTACCTTGCGGGCCTGTTTGTGGAGGTACACATCAAAGTCTGGGAGGGGCAGAGAGAGTTGTACCAGTAGACTCCCCACCTTTCTGCAGGCCTAGAGAGGGTTGTCATCTCTGGTGCTCTGCTTGCTTCAGTTTCAAATGTTTCCACCGAGAACGATGCTACTACTTCCACAATGTAGGTGGCTCCCATGATGTCTAATATTTTCTTAATGCCCAGCTCCTGGAATCATGTGGTGATGTGAGAATATCACCAGTCACATTTCTATAAAAGTAAGTTTCTAGCCTCCATGGTTGTGGAAGGAAGCTTAAAGACCTAGCTGGAGCGCAAGGTAGAGGTGTGGACACTGGAAGGGAAATAAAAGGAGCCCCATGGCTCTTGTGTGTTAGAATCTCCTAATTAGTGGGTGCTTGACTCACGATGTTTGAATGCTTGCAACTAGCAGTACTGGTGAGTTGGTGTGATGATGGCCCTCCAGTTGTACACTTGCTCTTCAGTGGAGGAGATGGAGATAAATCTGGCATGTCTTCCTCATAGCTCAGACTGCGCGGTGCTTTTCACAAGCTTTTGAGCCTCTCTGAACTGCACCTCAGGAGCACAGAGGCAGCTGTAGTTATAATGAAGTTTTAAACTAGAAACCCATCAAAAAAGTGTAACCTTATCTTCCCTGCTCCTCAAAGCCTCTCAGACATTATTCATTGGAGAACAGTGTTGAAATACAACTATGAGGATTGAATAGCCACTCTCAAATGAGAAAGCACCTCTGTATTTTCTGAACAATTCACACAATGACAGGAGGTTTTCCTCAAAACATATGTATCATTTTCATATTTCTAACAAAGAAGCAGACACCGTAAATACCTCATTTTGCTTTCAGGCATGACTTGGCATGACCCAGACCCAGCGGCACTTCCCAGAAACATGCACACAACTGTGGAAATGACTCTCAGCCTGAAGGCGCCGTTTTCCCCAGGTGCTGGAAAGTTGTTTGCTTTCTGATAAATGTTGAAAAAATGTACTTTCAAGCTAGATTTATATGGGGAGAGGGGAGCGGGAGCTGGGGCGACAGCACTGCATCCTGTCTCCTCTTGGCTCATTCCAGCCTGGAAGCATCCCAATGCTGGATGCTAAATAACCCACATTACCACAAGCTCTTCAGGATCATGAAGCACAAGATGAATAATCTTCTCAAGGGCTTGGTTCATAATTCAGACATGATGACACCGAAGCCAGCTTGAATTAGTCATTTGTTTTATCCCATTGAAACTACGTGGTGTGCTAGTGTTTTAAGCAAGGAAAGCAGCATCTGAAATGACAAGGAGGCAGCCAGGAAGTTGGTTTTTACTGCTTCTGGGCCCTTCAGCATATCAAAGCAGTAACATTTGGCACAGTGGCATTTGGGGACAAATCTTGCCCTCATCTCTGCCCATGACGAAATGGTTTGATTCTCCCTGCCCTTTGGAAAAGGGAGGAAGTTGATGTTATTCAGTATTCCCCACAGAGTGGGAGGCCCTTTATAGGAGAGGGGGGCTCCCAGCTGAAGCTTGTCATGAATATCCTATTGAAGCTATTTTTTAGCTAAATCGAACAGAAGGTGTTGTCTGACCGGGGAACCTGGCCCAGCAGAGGGAATGAAGGGCATCAGGATACTGCCCCCGTGGAGCACTGCAGCAACACTCTCGCATGCAATCTGAGACAGCACCCAGCACCCATGCCAAACCTCCCAGCTTCTCCAAATCCAAGCCTGTTACTCCCTGAGCAGATTCACTGTTTCATATTTCCATCCTGATCTGGAGGGGTTGTTGGGGTGTCCGGCCTATCCACAAGATAGACCTCATTTCTGCTCAGCTGTCTTCTTGATTGTGAAACCACCTTCATTATGCCTAGCTCCATAGTGTGTGCCAGAGCATTACACTTCTCCCTCACCCTTTTTGTTGGTTGCTTCCATATTAGCACAAATGAGCTTATTCCAGAGGAGGATCAAGGAACGAGAGTCACTTTGTCTTTCAAAAATCCTCTCCTCCCCCCGGCCAGTTGAAAATCAAAGTAATAATTTACTCTTTCCCCCCGCCCCCACTCCCTTGTTAATTGAAATAATAATTGATGTATCTCTGCTTTATGTGTGGTTTTTGAAATTAGTGCTGACACTTTAAAGCAGGGGTGGGCAATTATTTCGGGCAGAGGGCAAGTTTCGGCAAGCCATTGAGGGCCATATGACGGGCAGCTTTAAATTTCTAAATTTTTTAGGGACCCTGCGGGCCGGACAGAATGGCCTGGTGGGTCACATCTGCCCCGTGGGCCACATTTTGCCCACCGCTGCTTTAAGGTCTGCTAATCTTTTCTGAACTCTATAGCACTATCAGCGTTGTTCTTTGATAAATATATGTAGCAAAGACTCATAATAATATATCATTTATAAATTGGAAAGGCATTTCAGCTCTTTATACTTCTCAGATATGCCAGGAAAACTTCAGGAGACAAGGGTAATCTTTAAAAAGAAGATATATACATATTACCCAGAATGCTCAGAGAAAACTAAATGCATAGAATTTAAAATGTAGCCCCAGTGGGTTATTTGTACCAGAGAGTGCATGTAGCTTCCCACGGCAGTGATGGGGTAATAGGTGGGATGCAAGAACTAAGGCATCAGTATCTAGTGGTAAAGATACAGGGCTTCTAGTCCTGGTTCTGCTACCAATTTTCAGCATGACCCTGAGCAAGTCAATAGTCTCAAGGTCCTCTTTCTGTATAAAGATAATGAAAACCGCTTACTCTGGACTTTGTGAAGCTCAGTATTTGCCAAGTGGATTGTGGTAGCAGTGCTTTGAAGCTACGGAGCATCTTCTATCCTCAGACCATGAAGTACTTTATAAAGGCAGGTATGTTCTACTAACCCCATTTCACACATGGGAAAACAGAGGAATAGAGTTAGAGCAGAATTCTCTTTCATTGTGCATGCTCAAATGATACTCACTGAGCTGTGGAATTGCTGTTTTTGACACATACCCACGGTTTGTCAGTTTTGTCTATTCCACGTGCATTGTGGGTGTGTAAACATTTGCACAGCTAATGGTCATGTAGCCAGACAGGCTGGCTCAGTACATGTCAGAAAAGCCAGACCTTGCAGCTGGGCAAGAACTCTGTGACTAGCGGGTGGTAGGCACCAAAGGAGGTGGGAGACAGCTAATGTTTTAGCTCAGTAGCCTAGTGGTTAGGGGATTTGTTCCAGAAGCAAGAGATATAGGAAAAGAACAAACTAGAGAGTGTGTGGCTCACAAAGATGGAAGACCAGACTGCGGTCTAGCATGGACCCGTGAAATTTCCCTACTTCTCTTCATCCATTTTGGCAAGTGACTATTATGTGCTAGGTGCAATATCTCAACTTGAAGAGGAAGGTTAAAGAATGCCTAACCTGTGATCTGATGGCCTATAGCACTAAGCTGGGAAGTCAGAGATCTAGATTTAAACCTCCTCTGGGTGAGCAGTGGGATGCTAGAACCTGGGGGCACTTTAAGACATGCCTCTCTTTCTGGGCAAGGGCCCTAACTACTAAGTTATATGACAGGCATATCAGAGGGTCTTCATGGGATTTTGCTGAGCTACAATTTTTGGGCAGACTCGTATGCATACATGTGGCATTGCATATTTTCTTGGCCAGAGCACAACCAAACACATGCTTAGTAGCTGTACAGACACTTATGTGTGTCCACAGTGTATATGGAATAGGATCACAGTTGTGTCTTACTGTGTTTTCCTTGGGCTGTTCTTTTAAGGCCAAAGCCCTCTTGTTCAGCACTGCATGGTTCAGTTCCTTTGCCGCAGTTTTTGCAGCACTGGTGACTCCATTTTCTCTTCCTTGAAGGATCCAGAGGCATTCCTGGTTTCTCTCACTCCACAGGGACTGGACGGGGTCAAGTCAGAGGCGGAGCAAGTATAAGTTCTGCATGCACAGACTGAGGGCAATTGTTAAGATCCACCCTGGATGTGATTCCAGAGAATTAGAATAATAAATAACTGTTAGTTCAACCCAGGAGTGTCCAGAGTGTTGTTGCTGCACTCACAACATATCAGTCACAACCTGTGCATAAGTGCCAAAAGCAGCAGCCATGGAGCTGGGTATCATTTGGGCATGTAAAATGAAATAAGATTCTGCCCGTTGTGTCTAAACCAAGGACAAACTACATAGAAATAGAGGCAGAACCTTGACTAGAAATCACGTTCCTGCCTTCTACTCTACTCAGCAAGCTGTGCAGAATGCCCTGCAAGTAAAACCCTTGCCCATGCCAATTGAGGTGTGTAAGGAAGACTTCAGTAGACTAGTCATTAGTAGGATGACTGTGAGCTACCAGTGCAATAAGGCCATGAAAGAAAGCTAGCTCAGCCTGTATCAGACTGGGTATTTGCAGAAGAGAGAGGGATGTATTTGTTCCATTGCTCAAGGCATGAGTGAAACCTCATCTGGAACACAGTATAGCTCTGGTTACCCGCATGCAAGAAGGATGCATTGAAACTGGCACTGGTGCAGAGAATGGCTGGGAGGAAAATCATGGGAACAAAATACCTGTCCTGTGAGAGGAAGCTAGAAGCATTTGGCTTGTTTAGCCAGCAATACAGAAGCTGAGAGGGGATCTGACTGCACTTTCAGTACATCAGGGAAGTAAATGCCAAGGAGGGAGAACAACTACCAGTGTCTAAGCCAGAGGTCTGTGTTGGCACAAGCACAAAGATATCAACTGGCCATCAAATGTAAGCCGGAAACTAGAAGACTTTTACCCATCAGAGGGCAAATGAGAAAATTCTCTGATGGGAAAAGGGCAGGTTTACAGCAGGAAAGGGGGATGGGATGAAAGGATAGGGGAGAGGAAAGGTCATTTTTTTCTGTGAAAAGACAAGCAGGGCTATAGAAGGGGAGAATGTGAGGGATGGGTCAAAGACAGCGAAGAGAGAGCCGGACGGCAGGTAGGCGAGTTCAGGCCATTGTGTAGCTGGTGGAGCTACATGTTACGGAGAAGCTGCTGGCTTGGGTGAGGAATGAACATTAACTGTTCTGGTAATTCAAGTTCTGGATTTTACCTTTCCTCCTTGTTCTCCCTCCTAGTTCTAGCTGGGAGAGGCAGCGTAATCTTGGGACATCTTTCTGGATGCCTGATCTTTCCTGAGCTAGAACTTTTCAGAGCTCCTGTGAGAACCTGTTTTTGGTAAATTTCTAGCCCGTTTTCCAGACTAAAGCTGTTTCCATTAACTTGGGTTACTCCGGCCAAGATTCCAGATCTGAATTCAGATCACCAGATTTACACTCCTGTGTAGCCAGCATCAGAATTTACCCTGGCTGTTTTGTAACCAAATCAACACTTGAGGCATTTCCTGCCTCTATCACAAATGCAACAATGAAAGAAAATGAGTACATCAATACAGCTAGCCTTCCAACTCCTGCTTCTGCAGGCAGCACGGGAGATCAGTCCATTTCTGTTGTGTGTTGCCTTTTATGACAGCTCAATATGTATCTATACGAAGTGCTTTTGTTAGCATTGTGATTTATCTCCCCGAGTTGCAGATGCTCCTCCACCTGTTTTGGAGGTCCTGCATATACTGTGCCTTTAATGGATTTGCTCTGTTCCAAAATCATTAGGTTGCCTCAATTATATCAGCTAATTTTAGCTGGGCTCTGATTGCTTCCTCTGTGTTTCATTACCTGGAATTTGTTAGTTTGAAATTCAGCTCAGCATTTAGCAGCATTTCCCTTTCTGTCTTCCATCTTCACTTTGCAGTCTTGTTTCGTTATCTTGCCATGAAACTAGGGTCATTGGTGGGTCCTGTGAATTGTAATGTCTATGTGATGAGTTTTCATTTTCAGGCTTTTAAGGAGATTCTTGTGTGTGTGTGTGTGTGTGTGTATTCGACAGAAACCACAGTTAATCACACTAGACGGAAATCTGACCATCTGATCCAAAGAGCTTCAGACCTATCTCTTTGCTATGCCACACATACAAATTATACGAATGACTGATACTGAACCAGCTTGCCTCATTCATGAATAAACACCTAATCCCTGAACAGGGTGGCTTTTGCCCTGGAAAATCAACAATAAATCAGCCGCTCAATCTAATTCATCATATTGAGGACGGTTTTGAAAGAGGCCAAATCACCAGAGCTGTGTTCATTGACCTAACAGCCACCTATGATATGGTCAGTTAAACACTGATGTCTCCTCCACAAGACCCTGGAAATGACAAAAGACCTACACCTTGCAGAGCTGATATGAATCCTGTATGAAAACAGACTTTTGTGTCAAACTGCATGGGAAGCAAAGCGGATGGATATGATAGATTAATGGCATTCCTCAAGGAAATGTACTTACACTGCCGTTATATAACATCTATACAACAAAATGACCAGCCAATCAGTTTGGAAGCAAAATGTTTCATCCATGCAGACATCCTGTGTGTAACATTGAAAAATGTTTGAAAAATCCCTGAGGCACTAATTGGCCTAACCTCATACTATGCACTGATCCTGTGAAAACACCAGCATGTGCCCTCCATCTAAAAAATGCATGAGGCCAACCACCACCTCAAGAAAATATAGAAAGGTCAAGATGCTGATGGGAACCTTCCATAATAATAGGTTATTGTAGCTCATCTGGATAAAATATTGCATGGTCCAAGACCCCACTATCTCATTATCCAAAACCAGTTTAGCATGGAGTCACCCTCGATTGAACCCTCTCATACAAAGAACACGTGAAGGCAAAAGCAAAGGTGAGCGCTCATAACAGCATTCTGTGCGGCGGACTTACCTGCTTGAGCCCCGGAAGCTGGAGCCCCACAGCGTGGCCCGGCCAAGGAACTGAAAGAGTCCCAGAGCCTAGAGCAGGGCCCGGGAAAGGGCAGGACCTCCAAGGGAAAGGGAAGTCCCAGGCATAAGGCTGGGTCAACCCAGCCAGCAGCAGCTGGATTCCCTGCCCCCCGAGGGCTGGAAGAACCCTTGGTGCGCAAGGCAGGGCCAAGAGGGGAGGTCTTGGCATGAGGCAGACAGCGCTGGGGGGCAGGGCTTTGACTGAGCAGAGGACCCTGAGGCCCAGTAAGTGGCTCCTTGGAGAGGATTGTGAGTTGCTAGCAGAATCAGGTCCTGCAGGGGAGGCATTCCTGAAATAAGCCCCCCCAGAGGGAAGCACTGGGTGAAAGGTTCCCTCCTAGCCAGACCCGTAGGAAGGGAGGTGCCCCTTGCTAACTGGAATCCAGGGGTAGGCACGCCCTATATCGTGTAAAGCTGTACCTTATATTTTGAAAAACTCAACATCATTATGGATATTTTGTACAATATGTGATGGGATTGGTTTAGTTTTGTATAATGGGTTCTTCGTCGGTGTGCTGCCTGCTCGCACCTTTCCCCCCCTCCTTCCTTTTCTACCCAGTTGTACTCTGCCAATGGTTCATCTGGGTTCCTTGTAAACCTGCCTGGTGATCCTAACTTACCTGGTTCACTCATCTGGGTATTCACCCCTCCTCCTCACTCGGGCATCCTGAGGACTCAGTCACACCAGGCCTGTGTAGGGTGCAGGGCTGAGAAGGCCACCCCCCAAGGTGGGCTGCCCGTTAGGACAAGCTGTCCCAGGAGGTGGTTCCTGGCTTACCATATTGTAAATATTTATCTGTATACCCTTAGTGTTATTGAATGATATCATTGGGAATACTTACCGGAAGTTTTCCTTTTGTTGGGTGATACCTACTGAAATACTTACCTGTGTATATTGGATAAGAATAGTATGTATATTATAATTTAATAAGCTGTAAATAGTTAAGAGCATTAGTGTGGAGCTGTCTCCATAGAGGAAAGAGGGACCTGAGCTCAAATCACAGGTGTCCCTCTCACAGCACTGTCACCTGCTTCATCCATCCCTTCTAACTGAGGATGGGAACACCCTTGGGTGTTCCTGGGTTATATATATAAGCTCACCACTCAAAACGGGGAGCTAGCCTTGCAACCATCCAAACCACTGTTCTGGTTCTCAGCTTCTCCTCTGCCGAATGTGCGTGCCCTGCATGGGAGAGATCCGTACATGCTTAGTGGCTTGATAGCTGCCAGTGCATCACAGGATGTCTGAAGCCTAACCTGCTGGCTGGCATCGCTCTGCCTGACACCAGAAGAGCAGTGGCTAATAGGACAGAACAAGTGAGGCAAACTGAAGATGTGAGACACCTGCTGTATGACTGTCCCACAGCACACAAACATCTGAAGTCATGCAGGAGCTTCCTCACCAGCACACAACCTCTTGATGCTACACCCAAGGAGACACAACTATGGATGTGGAAAAAGAGGTGGAAGAAAATACCTGACAGTGAAAAAATGGACGTTCCAGCAGCTGAATCCTTACCACCAGGGACTGACAAACCATGGCAAAGGTGACGATGTCTCAACCACCTGTAGGACGTTCCAAGGAACTAATGACAAGCAGGGCTATGCCACTGGCTCAGCCACCTGCGCCTGCAGCACAGAGCCTCAGACTACGCAACACCTGCTGCAATGCCCACTGCTCAAAGGCACATGTACAATGAAAGGTCTTGCAAGTACAGTAAATGAGCACAAGCACGTGTAAATGGTAAAATGTGGTGTAGAGACACAAGAAGAAGAACTGAGGAAATCTGCTTTTCATGCAGTCAGTTAAAGGGAGCTCTCTCCTCATCTACTGAAACTAGGGAAATTTCACAACTAATAACAAACACCGTGCTAGCCCAGCTTGAGCATACAAATGCACAGGCCGTGGAAGGAATGAAACAGTGCTTGTTTGATATACCAACGCTTTCCTGGTATCATGGAACAGAAAACTTTATTTTACTGAGTGCTTAATGTTGTGAATGTAAGCCAATACAGCATATTCTGCTTGAGGTGGCAATACATAGCTTGAAATAACAGATTAATTAAGGACAAGCCACACCTACTGCAATGTATCTACCTATAGCACTGCTGATCACTTCAGAAAGGAACACATAGGCTGCCTAAAGACGTTCAGGGATGTTAGATTATGTTAAAAACGGCCACCCGATCTCAGTTAACCTTACCTCCAAGGTCCATTGAGACTAACTGAAATTCTTAGGTTCCCAGGACTGGGAAAGCCCAGCTGCTTGCCCTAGTCTTGGGGGGCTTCACTTTTCCTTCCCCCCACCATTGTACTAAGCTGTTTTTAACACCCCTTCTCGCCCCACCCCAGATGGACAACCTCCCCCCGATCCACCAAACCCCCACCCTGCATGCACCTCCTGGTACCAATTTTATAAACTTTCCCCGATGCTGGGAGCTGATGACGTGAGTCCTGGTGCGGAGAGGAGCAGGCAGGATGGGGCAGTGGGGGGGAGGTTTGCTGAGGTGTTGGTTGGTTGTCTGGGGGCAGTGAGGTAGTGGGGGTTAAAAATAGCCCCTGGTCCTAGGGTGGGGGGGGTAGAGACCCCCTCCCGCAGACCCCATAAGCCCCCCTGACCCTGCCAAACCCAACTGGACCTCAGAACTACTCCCCCTCCCCCCCATGGATGCCCCCTCCCCATCCCAACTTATCTTAGATCCCGTAGCTATTTTTAACTCAATCGAACTTCCTCCAGACCTCCTGAATGTCTGTACACAGCTATAGATATCCCAACATTTGAGTGGAGCTTCATTTTATGGGTGGAGTGTTGGTAGAAAGCCATCATATTTCTTCCCCTAATCTCAGCTCTGGGCGTGCTACAAAGGTAAGTGTGGAGATAGTTCTGTGCCATTAAAATGCTACCATACACTTTTTGGACCATGGGGGTGCTTGCAGAAAAAATATGCTGTACAATCTTCCTTCCTCCCAGCTTGGCCAGAACAGGGCCCAAATTTCAGTGGGACCTAAAATAATGCATATAAAAGCAAGCACGGGAGTTGCTTGCTTGTGGCAGATGCCCATCTTTTCAGCTCTAAAATAAAACGCATCTGTCCAAGAGGAACTACCTGTCCTGCTCCCCCCGTCAGCCTCAGCTCACGCCGAGCATGCCCAGAACACAGCTGCTGCTCGCCAGCAATACAAGGCCATGTGTTCAGGTTGCAGTTTACATGCTGACTGAAACTCATTGGGTAAATGAATGCTGGTGCTGGAGGCAAAAAGCTTTCCTTGTAAGAGTGAGGGCCAGGGAGCAGCCACGTTAATGAGTTTGGTGCTGATTAATTCCTCTAGGTTTAGCGGGAGTGACTGCAGCCTGGTTTTGATATGCACAGCACACAGTGTGTGGCCTGAGCACAGGCTGTTGCAAACGAGGCAAAAACAATGTGATTTGTATGTGTATGGGGGGGTCGGATGTTTCATTTCATCATCTGGTTTCACCCTCAGCCTCATCAGCATCTTCCTGCCAATGAAATCAAAGCACATGGCAGGTACTGTTTTCCTGGAGGGCTCACCACTCTTTGTACCTTGTTGCAAGTAAGTGCTGCTCCTGTCTGATAGCCCACGGGGTTACAAGCAGGCTCTTCTTCAGAGGTTCGGGTTAACCCCATGAAGCCCAGTCAGTGTTTCTCTGGCACAGCAAGTCATTTTCTGGAATTTCTCTTTAATATATTCTTTGTGTTTCTCTGTAAGCTACTTGCTGCCAGGCTTTTGGAGGTTGCCAGGAGGCCCATACTTCTCCAAATCATAGCACACTAAAACCCAGGGCATGCTAGGGTGCCCATCACTGGGGAGGAACACCCGGGCACAGCTGGGAGTCAGCAGTTTTCTGCCTGCAGGTTGTTACCAGATTTGCCCGCTACTTTGGGGTGTGCTCATTTATTAGGGCTAGAGTCTTGGTAATTCTGTTAATGTGTGCTTGTGTTACTTGTGTTTCTCTACGGATCTGTATCTCTCCCTTCTGCAAGCCCTCACTCCCAATGGAGCTATCTTGTAGGACTCAGTTCAGTGGGGCTGGGTTCCTCCAGTCCCCAGATCAGTCATACACACAAACACACACAGATTAACGTGACACGCCTGACCTGCCTGGGTTGATCAGCATGGACAGGCTGACACCCTCATATGCCAAGAATCAGTTCATCAGAGCAACAATAACTACAGTCAGACACAAGCACACAGTTAAACAGAATACCTCTGAATCCGGCCGGGTGTCCAGATGACACCCTCATGGGCCAGCATGCAGTTCATTAGGGCACGTCTGAGCCAAACTGGGTCAATCAGCCTATACAAGCTGATCCCCTTATGTGTTTCAAACTCAGCACATCCCAATCTTTTAGCCTCTTGAGGAGCAGACCCCACAGTATTTTGGGGCTACACAGGGATCTTTAGCTTAGGTAAAAGACGCATTGCTGCAGAGCAAGTGGGAAGGGAGAAGTAGAGAAGGAAAAATATACCCAGTTACCACCAGTTTGACTATAAAAGTTATTTATTGCTAAGTATATGCAATATATAATGACACTAGCAGTAACAGACATGCAAAGGAAAAACAAATACAAACAATCACAGTATACCCTGATTTCACTAAGTATTTGGGGAAACTTAGCTCAAGCTTAATTAATACAGTTCAGGTTCAGAAATCTGTGCTTAGAGAAGAGAAGAGAGAGAGAGCTGGGATCTCACCAGTCCAAGGCACTAGGGTTGCAAAGCTGACAGGTTAAAGTTCTCAGCACGATCCTTGAAGGGAGATGATCTGCCTCCTTCAGCCTCTCCAGAAGAAGGCGGGTGGTGTCAGCACACACACTGCTGCTTTTTACAGATTTTTATACCTTCAGTTCAGCTTCTTTCAAGCATTCTCAATAGTGTAAATTAAATTGTCTTTTCTAGTGACAAGGGGTTATCTGGTTGGCACATCTCAGGAAACTGACTGATACTCAGGAAACACACACTTAGGAGCCAGCTATGCATAGCAGATATATTGATGGGATATCTCCTGGTGTCTTCAGAAACAACAGATAGCTTGCAGCATCAGGTTTTGGATTTTACTTGTTGCGAACAATCCTCAGCTTAGCATGACTTTTCCAGATCTTACTATAGTCTTTTAACAAACTTAAGGCAATTATTGGAGTGTTCATAACCTTTTGTAGAGAGGACTTCCACCAGTCGTCCCGGGAAAAGTATGACAACACTTGTGGTCAGGGCTCCAATGGGTTGGACGCTGCAGTGAACCCTTTACCATTGTTCAAATGTTGCCCATACCCCCGACTTGGTGTCTTGTGTCAGCATTCCCTAACCCGGCAACCGAGTCCTAGCCAATTAAGTTTAAATAGGCCTCCCATAGTGGGACCGGGGAATGTACGGCCCGAGATGCCTCGTAAATTTACTTCTGCTTAGAGGTGTATGTTGGGGGGAGGGAAGTCCTTTGTAAATCCAGATTAGAACAGGTCTGATAAATGCTGAGCTGGGTGTGTGGGTTGATTAGGATTTGGAGCACAGATTCCCCGTCATGCAGTGCTCCCCTGCTTCTCTGATCCCAGAATTCACTGTGGTCTCTGCTTCAGACTTTCTGTTCTCCATCTCTCATGAAAATGAATGGTCATCTGGTCCCATCTCCGATGCAAATGAGACCTAGGGCAGTTGTTTCACTCTTGTCACCTTATCTGAAGGGTTTTAGGTGCGTCTCTCGCTGCATTTTAATCAGTTTCTGTTTAGGTGGGGGGGGATTCTTTGTGAGTCAGACAGTCTGCGCCCTGTGTCAGGGGTCCCCAAGAACATGGAGCTGAGAGGTAACAAGGTAGAGTAGATGTTCATGTGTGGCAGGAAGCACAGCACCCCTAAATTACACAGCATTCAAGTTAGTTGTGCCTAGTATGCCATGAAGCACAGTGGTAGCCTCGGCATCCAAGGAGCTAAGCAGTGCCAAATCCTTCGGCTGATAGCAGTCGACCCAGATGAGCACAGTACATTTAGCTAAGGATCTGGTAAGTCTGGCAGCAGAATAAGTGCGTTCTGCCCAGACCCAATAAGGAGAGCAGGTGCATCTGACAGCACAGTTAGCACGGGCTGGCTAACGTATCTGGTATCTGAGTGGTTATGAGATCAGGCGGAAAGAATTTCTAACCTCCCTGCTGTCTTAGCATTCTCTCTCACGAGTCCTGGTGGGGAGGATGAGGTAGCTGAGAAGGGGGCAAAAGCCCAGATGTAGCTACTAATCAGAACCGCCTATTGCCTGCGGTGATGTCCTAGCACTTCTTGTTTCACAGGCCGATGGGATTTTTGCACGAGCTAGTTGCTGTGACAGCTTTTTAGATTCTTGGGAGGGCCACGTAGGTCCTGATTGTCTCTGAGCCTGGGGGCAGAAACAAGGCCAAGTCACTGAACTAAGGCTGAGACCTTTGGAAGGTCTTTGACTTGCCTGCTAGGCCTGTGCAAAGTGGCAAGTATTTGCTTCGGATTCGGCCAATTTGGAGGGATGGTGATTTGATTCGGTGATTTGAATCACTGTCCTGATTTGACTTGACTGATTTGGACTTGCAGATTTGGCGCCACCCCCACTCTGCTCCCCCCTGCACTGTGGGGGTCTCGATCTGCCTCCTCCAAACCCAGGCAGTCAAAAGATACCAGCGTGGTGTGCTGTGCCAACTGCGATCCAGGTGTACCCCTCCGCCCTGTGGCAGCAGCTTGTGGCCAGGGTCCCCTGGCATTTGGGGGGGCTGAGCCCTGATCCCTCCCTCACTGTGGGGGCGTTGATCTTCCCCCTCCCTACACACCTTCCCTCCCCCCTCAGCCCACCACCACAGGCTTACCATCTGGAGGCAGCTGTGTCCTGCCCAGCGTGGTGAGGACTGCTGCCCGTTTAGTCTATGGCCGAATCTTCAAATCGGTGCTGAATCTTTTCCAAATCAATTCAGAAGGCCATTTAATTGGTCTTCTGATTTGATTCGGATTTGGAGATTTGGCAGCTGAATCGGGCCGAATCTCCTCTGAATTGTATTGGCTACCAAAGCTTCACACAGCCCTACTGCCTGGCTCAAGTTAAATTTCTTCAAATACTACAGAAGACATTTGCAGAACTCCAGACCTCCCTTTGAGTCTGCCCATTTCTCACCATAACCTCTCTTCCTGACCAAGGTATCCAGGTTGTAGCTGTATTGGTCTAGAGAAAAAAGCAATCAGGACTCATGGCAAAGGTGATGTCTTTTATGAGACCAACTAGATTTTGCAAAAAAAAATCTTTAATTGCAAGCTTGCAGGCACAATCTATTGACTCCTCTGTGAACTATGAAATACGAACTTTCATGTCTGCCCAGGAGAACTTCTACAGACTTTTCTCTGATGCCTGATGAAGGGTGTTTGTGCCCGAACGCTTGCAATTAAAGAATTTTTTTTTGCAAAAATCTAGATGGTCTAATAAAAGATATCACCTCTACCATGAGTCCTGAGTGCTGCTTCCTGACCAAGGCACCTCAGAACTGTGAATCAGTTTGTAATGGCTGGAATTCTAGCTGTAGATGTATAGACCAGTGCTAATGCCCGGTGTTCATTATCTCACGTTTTTGGATGTGGAGTCACATATGAGATGCTGAAAATCTTTGGGGAGCAAGTTTTCTAAAACCAAGGGTTATTGCCATGGTGGTTGTTGCAGTCTTATCCAGTGAGGCCCCTTTGTGATACATTTTGTACCAACACAAACATTTGTTCCCTGTCCTCACAAACCTAATCTGAGGACCCAACTCTACAGATATTCATGCACATGAATAACATTTCAGCTAAGAGCAGTTTCAGTCATGTAACAGGGACCAGTTTCACAGGTCACCTGTCTCCCTCACAGCCTAAGAGTGCAGAGAACTGTGCAGGCAAATACATGTGGTTCTGAAGTGTAAACACATGCTCCATTTGGTTTCATGCATCTGGACAATCCCTCCCCTGCAGGTTTATTTCACAGTAAAACTATGTTAGAAGGTTTAAAGCTGCAAAGTCCAACATTAAGAAATGTGAAAATCAGTACTGTACTGGGGTGGGGGGGAGGAAACAGGGCATCAACCTGGGTGCCAGCTTTGGAGGGGCACCAGAATTGCCCCTCACCCTTACAGAGTCTGTGCCCTGGCAGTAAAAGCAACCCCATGGATACCCACCATCCCTGCTCCTGCTCCTGCCCTCCCTCAGGATTTGCACAAGGCACAAAGCCTTCTCATTAAGCCTCTGGCCAGAATGAAGATTGTGCATGCATAGAAGTCCATGGCAGGGCAGAAATGGAACTTAGTTCTCCCAAGTCTCAGTCCAGCACCAGAAACACAGGAGATTGCCCTACCTCTTGTAGCGCTCTGCTGCTTGTCCTGTGTGTGGAACAAAGCAGGAATCCTGTCAAAAAGCATATATGAGCACATGCCTCCCGAGGCTGAGGGTGCATGGCCAGATCCCGCAGGGCGGTGGTGGCAGCCAGTGGGGAGCTTCTACTGGTGGCCATGGCGGTGAGGGGGAGAGGGGTGGCGAGCGCTGACTGGCCATTGGTGATCACCTGCAGATGCTGCCAGCGGTGTTGGCGATGTGGGGGAGGGTGGCAAGTGGCAACCGCCCGCAGGTGCCACTGGCAGCGTCAGCAGCAGCCAATCTCGGGGTGCACTGCCAAGCTCAGGGGGTGCACGTGCACCTGTGTGCACCCTTTATGTGTCGCCGTTGTATGTGAGTGGAACTGAGGATGCTAGTCTAATGTATATGCTCAGGGGAGGCACGTGGGCAGCTGGCATGCTGTAGTTTCAATTTTCATGGTCTTTTAATTTAACTCACTTTTTCTGTATAATTCATAGTTTCATAGTTAGTAGGGTCGGAAGGGACCTGAGCAGATCATCAAGTCCAACCCCTTGCCATGGCAGGAAAGAGTACTGGGGTCAAACGACCCCGGCAAGGTGTAAAATCATTTTTTAGGAAATAGAAGTAACAGGAATTCCTTCATATGGGACTGCATTCATTACAATAAAACTTGGTTGTTATATAGCAATATTCATCAGTAGAACCCAAACCACTTGCACAAGAACCTAGCATTACTATCCCTGCATTACAGATAGGGAAACTGAGGCACAAAATGGGGGATTTGACTTGCCTGAGGTAACTAAGCAGGCCAATAATAAAGCCAGGATTCGACCCAGGTTTTATGAGTCCTAGGTGTACTAGCTACGAGGTACTGCTGCTTTCCTGCGTAGGTTATCAGCAAGTTTGAGCACAGGGTCATAGATCATAGCACAGACTTCTGCTGCTTGAGCAAAGGCAGTAACTGGTAGCAGGAGTAGGCTATTATCCTCCATGTTTACCAGCCAGTAAAAGGGGTATGAAGTCTGCTTTGCAAGCAGGTTACTCTTGTTAGCCCAGGTCCTGGCATGTAAAGAGCATATCACTAAACAAACTGACAAATCCCTCCCTAGCTGTTGGCTGCTTCAGTTAATGGGAGAAACTTCCACAAAAACTAAAACTTTAAAAAAAATTCCTTCAATGGTTTTCATTTCCTTTTGAAAAGAATAGTTTCAGTTGTTCTTTATTTGCAAAAACAAACAAACCCTTCTTCCATTGGAAAAAATTGGAAGAAGTGTGAAGAAATGTTCCTCATTTTCTATCACTTTCTAATTCAAGTTCCCTTTGAGATACTGATGAAGCAGTACAATTTAACAATCACAAACGTTGTACTGCTTCATCAAGATCAATCAACACAAGTTTAAAAAGCATTGCGAGAAAGTAGGATGTTGTCTCCAGGTTTTAAAATGAGATGCACAAAGCTTTTGGGTCAGAGGTAATATCTTTTATTAGACCAAATAAATAGGAGCAAAAAAAAATTCCTTTCTTTGCAAAATTTTAGGCACATACACCTTTCTTCAGGCTGAGGAGAATTTAAAGATTGTAGCAGTCCTCCTAGGCAGAAGAGAAACTCCATCTTGCTCAGGCAAGGAAGAGGGTCGAAGTTTATTCCCCTGGGATCTGTGTGCTTTCGTGAGAGTGGTGCTCTGTGATGTGCGGATTAGGCTGTCTTCTTCCCAGATGGTGTCCAAAGTCAGAGGCAGATAGGGAGGTGAAAACAATCTTCTGTCCTGGTTAGCAACAAAGTTTACTTTTCCAAACGGCTAAAATACAGCGATATCTGCCATGTTTCAGGGCTCTATGTTGTAGTTGTGTTGGTCTAAGAATGGCTTTAAAATGAAGCATTTAGATCTTGCTCAGTTTGACGTTCTGTCACAAACCAAAAAAAAAAAAGATGAAAATAATATTTTCTGCAAGGAGAGATTCACTTCTGTCCTCAATTTTGTGGCCATTTGGGCTCAGTAGTGCGGCCTAGGAGGAGCAAGGGCTGTGGAGCTTGACTGGCCCTTGCCTCTCGCTGTGGGGCAAAAGCTGAATAGGAAACATTTTGGATCACAATTTGAGGTGCCAAAATCCTGCTCTAGGAGTTTACTAGATCTAGCCCTAAGCCCTGGCATCTTTCAGAGCCCTGCCCTGGCCACATGCCCAGATTGTCATGACCAGGTAAACTGAGCTGCCTGTATCTCAGCTTCTATCAGCTACGTGTCTGCAAGGCAGGCATATGGAGAAGCACTCACTAATGCAGGTTTGTCTCCTTCCTCTCCTTTCTGCCTTGCGTGGTGTTTCCCTTCTCTTTTCCTCACCAGAACATTTGCTTCTCCAGAACAGCTCTTCCTCTTGTCCTTTCTCAGGACACCGCAAAGGATGTTCATCACTCACCTGGACTCTTTCTCCGATGAGATCTGACACCTATTCTTATCCTGCTCCGGTGGTGGTTTCCACGGTGCCTAACTCCCACTAATTTCCCATGAAAACAGTGGAATGAAGGCACCTGGACACCACTGAGGGTCTGGACCAAAGTTCTCTGCAGAGTTCATGCATATATAAGTGGACCAAAGCTGGGACAGGGTCAAGAGGTTTAACTCTGTGCTGTCCTGGGAGGTGTAAAGAATACATTACACAATTTAAGAGCCTAATCGAGGGAACCATTGATGTGCAAGAGTAAGGACTGCTTATAGGCGAAGGGCTTGCAGGATAAGACCTTTGATTTGTTTGTACTGAGTGAGATGGATCTGCTGCTGAAAGTGCGAGGCAGGGGGAGATCATGGTACAAGAGCCTCCTTCCTTGTACTTTGTCCTTCCCATACGCTGGGGAACTGTCAGAGTTGTGGTATATATTCCCCTATATGAGCATGTGCACACCCACTCACTGCCTTTTGGGGCAGGGGGACAATGCTGTATGGCTGAAGCTGCCATGAACTGCAAACAGCCAGAGGCTTACTCCTGAAGAGCAGTTTCTGGCTTCTACCCCACCGGCCCTCTTTTGAATCAGGTCAGTGACTGCATTAAGAGCTGCATTTTTTCAGTCTCTTCCAGTGCTGCTCACTAATTGTTTTTTAGGAGTAATGAGTGAGGAGCTGCCAGAGGCTGTTAGCACTGGACCGAGAGGAGGACCCACGAAGGTGGCTGGTTTGTCAAGAAAGTTTATGATTACCAACTTGAAGGACTCTCTAGCTGCATTAATTCACGTGATTGCTTGCCTGTGATTCCAGCTTGTGGGGGAGGGGGACGGTCCCTGGTGGTCCTTTGGCAGAAGGGATAAGTGAAAACCAGATATAGGAAAAATAGGGCCAGGGCTTGACCGAGAGGAAGCTGACTTAGCACCAGCAAGGCCACAGAATGACTTGGATTTGTCCAGTGAGAATCTGTCCCAAGTCTGAACCCCAGGGGTTTGCTCTTGGGGAGTTGAAAATGGCATAGCCTGTGTGATGATCTCTAGGGTATCACGGTTTTTCAGGTCCTGCCCTTGGGAACAAGGAGGGGAGGCCTTTTCCTGAATGTTTTCATTTAATAGCAACAACAAGCAGAACAAACTCTTTGGGGGGAGAGGGGGGGCTCCTCACTTCAGAGCCAAACCCCATGATACCCAGTTGCTGTTTGAAGCTCCACACCTTTAACCAGGGAGCACCATTGCCCACCACATCTCCTTCTGCCTCAGCTGATCCTCATTAAAGGAAGTTCTCATCCAAAGGCAGCTCTAGATCAAGACAGAGTATCGTGTCTGCAATGTGTGTTGCTATGAAATTCCTGGAGGCTTTTACAAACAGATGAATGTACACATGGATGTGCACGTGTATTTGTGCATGTGTGAGTACACGTCTGGATATGCTTTTGTATGTGTGTGCAGGCCTCTGTGTGTGAGTATGTGCCCATACAGGTATGTTGTGTGTGCATAGTCAGTCCAGCCAGAGCCTGCTGAGCAGGTTCCCAGCCAATCTTTAATTGCAGGTTATTTGACAGGGGGCCTGGTGGGGAGGGGAGCAGTCAAGCTCTTTTCTGTCTCTGTTTCTTTGGTGGGAGCCCCCTTTGAGAACCAATTACTGGGGCCTTTTGGAATTTTTAATTGAATATTTGTATTGCAAGCAGGAGCAGGACCCTTAGCTCTGATTAGGGGAAGCAGGAAGACAATGACTTGGGCCTTGTTTGCTTTTCATTCAGGATTAAGGACTTTTAATTGTTCCAAAGATCATAGATTGTGGCTCAGGGGATAATTAGTTTGAATGTAGTTTTCTGGTTGAGTCCCCCTGGCCAAGGGGAATGGCGCGGTGCTGCGGCGCCACTGTCACTCTGCCAGCTGTGCTTGCCTGCAGACAATTGGGTTTTCTGGGGGATTTATATCTCTAGATAAAGCTTAACTGGGATTAACTGGCAGCGTTAACACGGCTGGAGTTGCTGGCTCTTGCTAGGCTCGTGGGGCCTTGACCCATGTGGCTGTGTTTAAAATTCAAACCATGTGCAGGATCTGGATTCCCCAGACTGGACATCCACATTGACACAACACTCTTGGTCTCTCCCCAGTGGTGGGCTTTGAGGAGGGACCTAGCCCCTCGAATAGTTTCAGTCCCTCATGTTGGCTGTGTATTTGCTGCAGGATGCCTAAAATTTTCCTCTTTTTAGCCCTATCTCTTCCCCAGATAGTTATTATGCCAGTGCTTTTCCATTCAAATATCAGCTCCCCTCTTCCCCTGACCTACTGCAGGACTTTAGCTCATTCTCTGTGGGCCCCACTGGCTGATGTCAAATGGGGCTGCAAGCTGAGCAGGGTTCCCTTTCCTAAATGGGTAAGGCAGTGGGAGTTGCCATTTTTTAGTATACTTCACTTTGGGGAAACTTACAGTATTCATTCTCTCCATTTCCTGGCCAATATGAACATCCATTTTCCAACACCTGCATGAATCTGTGAGATACAAGGAGAGCTCCAAGTGAGGAAAGAGCTGTGGGCATGTGATGTTCAAGAGCAGTCCTTTCTGTGGGGAGATGGAATAAGGCAGGGGCTCCTACCACTGGGCGATGGACTGAGGTGAGTGACCTAGTGTGCTGGGATGGAAGGAGAGAGAATCCTTCTGAACCAACCCTCTCTCTGCCTCTTTCGGTTTTAAATATGTCTATATACATGTTTTTTCTTGAAGGTGACCCTGAGCAATGTACTGGGAGCCTTACGGTCTAATGTGGAAGCCTAAATACAGGCACTTGTTTCCTTATTTGGCTGCTCTGACTTGTACTTGGTGACCAGCATCAGTGTTTGTGGATTGAGATGCTAATTATCTGGCAGATGCAAAGCTGGTACCTAAGTTTTATGGGTATCAATGAACTGGCTGGGTAGAGGAGGGCTCAGGCACCACAGAAAAGATTTGCTCAGGCTCCAATACATGTCTGCCCCCTCTGAGCTTTGACCACCCCCTGCTGCACACTCATATCATGTGCCATGCCCTAGGTGCATTGCCACTTCCACGTTCATTATTATTCACAATAACAAACCTAACAGTGTGAATCCTCTCTGCACTTACTGGAAAGGGGCAATACAACCACTATATTTAGAGTGCAAAACAGCACAGAGCCTTCTAAGCTGAATGATGCCAAGCACGGATCTTCCCAGCCTCATAACTACAGCTTCTGACCTCCTACTTGCCAATAATAGTCATTGTGACTTTGTTCCAGATTGGATTATGGTTTCTGTGAATGTGGTCACTTGTTGGATAACACAAACCAGTTATTTACAGTCTCAAGATTGTACACAGACATGGGCTGTGTCCGACATTTAAAAAAATGAATAGTGATTTTGAGTGATAGCTTGGGAAACCTTAAAGGCACTTGCTTCTAGAGAGAAGGTGCTGCACACTTGCTGAAAATTCAGGTCCCTTAAAGGTATCTCAGGTGGGGATTTCTATAATCACTAATGACTTTTATAATAATCTTGGAGCATGACTATGAAGCCATGGGGTGCTTGGGATCTTTAGGTGATGGCCATAAAGAATGCTACAGACATGGTAGTCAAAAAGCACATGGCTCCCTCCAAAAAAGACAATTTGTTATAGTATGCGATTGATCATGGTGGTATTATTTCTGCTTCCTGAGTTGATAATTAAAACTTTGTACACAAAAGAGAAAACAGCAGAAATTAGCAGACTCTCACCAGGGCTAGGGACAGACATTCAAAAAGTCTGAACTGATTTGATCTTTGCAGGTTAGTTTAACTTGGCTAGACTAAATCAGTTTTGTAACTGTACAGAAATCCCAGAAATGCAGGCACATGCCTGCAGTGGCTCAGGCTAGAAGCCAGGGGGCGCTAGAGCAGCCCTCCCTTCCTTCCACAGAACTGAGCTGGGGGGGGTGGCCATCCTCCCCCCTCCCCCCCCCCCACAGGATGCTCTGATTAGCCCAGGAAGGAATCGATAACAGTGTTTATCACCCCCCAACTCAGTGTTTATCACCCCATTAAGAAAACAGAGGGACAAAAAATTACCAGCTACATGTTGATTCTGCCTGTTGATTCAGCACAGAGGGTAGCCAGCATGTGGTCTGCTAGCTAATACACAGACGCCTTCTCAGCAAGGCAGAGGGGTGGGGGGAATTCCTGCTTAGCTGGGATGGTGAGGGGGAGGAGTAGCCTGCAAGTTTCTGGAGCTGCACCCAGGCAGCAGAGGGGAGGGGCCAGTCCTGCTGTGGAGCAAGGAGCCCTGCCCAGCCCAGAGAGCATGCTGGGAGAGTCTGATTTATCTTAAACCAGCAAGGGGTCTGAGACAGACATTGCATAAACTGGTTTGAGCCAAATCAGTTAAATCTGATACTACATTCAACCAGGTTTATCTCAAACTGGTTTTGGCTATTTTGAAACTGGTTTATATGCACTGAACATCTGTTCTGTTACAGGTTTAAACCAGTTCCTGATCACTTAAACCAGTTTATGTGTAATGCCTGTCCTTAGCCTCGGAGTTTTCGCATTACAGTTTGTGCAGGTGCTGGGCTAGAAAGTGAACACGTGCATGACAGTATTCTACACCTGAGAAGCATGGAACACTGCATGTCCATGACTACATGTGGGATAGGTGGCAGTGTCCCTCTTTTTCTTTTTCCATCTACAACACCATCATAAGAAGATTTCTGCTCCAAACCAAACAAGATGGAGTCTCCTCTAGTCACCTGGAGCCTCATGAATGGTTACAACTAGGGAGCTCATTGGCTATTTGTGTTCAGTAAGGATCACTGCACTTGGCAGCATAGATCCATGTTAATTCCTTTTTCTCTGAAATTTGTTTGGCCCCTCAGCTATTTAATTTTTTTCAGCGTTTGAGCATGAGAAGGCCAAGCAATGCAAGGAGAGAGCAATCATGTATGATGAGGTCATAGCAAACAATAAATCAAACAGCAGCAATGCTTTCCATGGGGATTAGTGATGCAGGCATCTGGCGCTTAAATGAGTAAAGGCTAGGGCAGGGCAGTGGGTTCTGTCTGCAACACTTTCTGTGGAACGTGATAGCTCCAGTGCTGGCAGCTTGCCACCGAGAATGTGACTGATGCTTAAGACACTGCATTTTCTTGGTGACAACTAGTAACCCACCAGAGGCCTGTGGAGAAACATGGGAAAGAGGATAGATGAAAAGGTTAACTGCAGGATACAACCAAGAACTTTATCAACAAAAAAAAGACAGACCCTCTGTCCTTACCTTGGTTGCTGCCAAAGGGGTCCTTTAAGTGTTGTCCTTTGGTGGCATCTGTCCAGGGAAGCCTGCTTGCCTTGTAGGGCCTGCAAGCTGGTCAGGTCCTTCTCTCTCCATTTCGACAGCCAAAATGGTGCCTGGCTGTGTGACCTGAGCCACCTAAGGGTTCAGGTACTGCACTGCTTAGCTGTGCTGCTCATAAGTGTCCTGCCACAGCTGCAAGGTCTGAGCTCAGGTTCACTGTACAGTGAGAACACACGGCTGTGGTCCATACAAGCCAGCAGAGTGAGAAGGGAGACACGTAAGCTAGCGAGGAAATGCTGAGGAGACACCTACGTGCTTTATTCTGGGCTGGACTGAAGAACCCATCTCTGCTTGTGATTCAGAGCAATGCGTCTTCTCCTGGAGCCAGGGGTAAGTCAAGCCTTTCTTCAGTCCAGAGGAAGTGGTGGCAAGTGCCCAAGCCAAGCCATGTGGAATATAAGTATGGGTGTTAGCTGTATACCAGGACTAAGTACAGACAAAAAGCCCAAGGCTGAATCTTTAGTTAAGCTTTAGTTTAGTTTAAGCTATAGGCTAGGGACAGACATTACACATAAACCTGTTTCAGTTATCAGAAGCTGGTTTAAACATGTAACAGAAGTTCAGTGCATGTAAACCAGTTTCAAAATGGCTAAAACTGGTTTGAGATAAACCTGATTGAATGTAATATCAGACTTAATGGATTGAGGTCAAACTGGTTTATGCAATGTCTGTCCCAGACCCCTTCCTGGTTTAAGGTAAACCAGACTCCCCCAGCATCCCGGCATGCTCTCTGGGCTGGGCTCTCCACTCTAGTGGAGCAGGGATGGCTCTGCCCCTCTGCTCCCCAGCTGAGCAGGGACAGGCAGGGGTGGGGGTCTGGCCAGAGAGGGGTTTAATTCCCCTTTCCCTGTCCTACTGACAGATACCTGAGGTGGGTCTGCTGGGTGCTCCACCCTCAGTGCTGCAGGGCAGGCCGGCAGGGCCCCGAGGCAGAGGGGACAGGAAGGGGAGGTTATTCCCCTTGTACCGCCACTGCTTCCGGGGGACTGGAGCTGAGTCTGCCCACCCACCCACACCACCACCGCTCACTCCGTGCTTGGGGGAAGCAGTGGAATAAACCCTCACTTGTCCCAAGCAGGGAGCGAGTGGCAGTGGCAGTCATCAGCGTGGTCTGACCCGGCTGCAGTCCTCCAGGGGCAGTGGGAGTAGAGGGGGGAATAATCTCCCTCCCTGTCCCCTCTGCCTCAGGGGCCATGCTGGCTTGCTGCTGCAGCGGTGAGGGGGGAGCGCCTGGCAGATCCAGCTTGGGTCCCTGCCAGTGGGACAGGGAGGAGGGAATTGAACTCCTCTCTGGCCAGTTCAGCCCAGGTTGGCCATACCCTTCCAGCATCCCTGCAGCTGAGAGCGTGCTCTAGCACCGCCCCCTCCAGCTCCTGGCCCGAGCAACTGCAGGCATGTGCCCACATTTTCTCAGTCCAGAGGGAACGTCTGTGCTGTTACAAAGCGGTTCAACCTACGCAGGTTAGACTAACCTGTGAAGATTGAATCAATTCAGACTCTGGCTTTTTGAATGTCTGTCCCTAGTCGTAGAGGTGAGTCTAAGCTATAAAGATTAAACTGAAAAACAACTGGACAGACATTGACCTTTTATTCAGGAAATGCAGCCGCATGCTTGCAGTGGCTCAGGCCAGAAGCTGGGGGGCTCTAGAGCATGGCATGGGCCGTGTGTTTGCTTCTTCCTGATGCCCCTTAGGGCTCTGGGATTTGCAGTACATAATCATAGCACAAGGACTCTGCAGGGTTCCTCATCACTTCCGTTTCCTGCTTCCAGGTGCTTCTGGGATTTGTAGTCCATTGTCACAGCCAGCAGTAAGTTTGAGTGGGGGAAGGGGTGTTTAGCCCCCTTCTCTGGACCCAGACCCTTGCTGAGGTTTGCTGCTGGGGGGCAGTAAGCCAGTTAGGGAGCAGAGGGGTGGGGCTAGCCCTGCTCTCTGGAGCAGACAGCACAGCCCAGGGCTGCAAAGCATGCCGTGATGCTGGGGGGACTCATGATTTAACTTGTACCAGGATGGAGTCTGGGGCAGAAGTTTCATAAACTGGTTTGACCTAAATCAGTTAAGTCTGATACCACATTCAACCACGTTTATCTTAAACCAATCTGAGCCATTTTGAAACTGGTTTACGTGCACTGAACTTCTGTTCTGTTACGGGTTTAAACTGGTTTCTGATGACTTGAACTGGTTTATGTGTAACTTCTGTCTCTAGACCAGGTGCAATGCAGGATGCACCCCTTGAATGGAAGGAACTGGGAGCTGTTAGCGATGGAAAGAGGGTGCTGTGCTTCTCAGAAAGCTACGAACCCCCCACCTTCTTTCCCCACTCCTCCTTTCAGCAGGTGTCTAATGAGATTAACTCATCTCACAGTCATGTGTGTGCGCTGCAGCACCAGGCGCAAATCCCATATTCCTCCGACTTTGATGGAATTTTTTACTTGATTACCTCAACTATCCTGGTGGGAAAGGAAAGAAGCCATCACTCAAATGCACAGTCACATGAGTAGGCTTGCAGCCTCATACCCTACCACCTCCAGCCCTGTATCATCTGCCACCCTCACCTCCAGCACTTTGCACTCACTGTCATGGGTGGGGAGAAATCAGCCTGGAGGTGAGTCGTTTCAGTTGGGACTAGAGGCTTTGCACCCAGTGATCTGTCGCTTACTCAGGCTGGTCTCTAGACCACTTTCAGGAAACAATTTATAGCACAACAAAGAGACCCTGTCACACAGTAGTTTTTTACCAGGCCTTTTATGATCTGTCAGCCTGTGATGCAGGGTCACTGGAAAATGGACAGGGAGAGAGAAGGCTCATAAAGCAGAGATGAAGGCAGCTTGTTCCTCTTAATGGTGATAAATGATTTGCTTGCTGCTAGGACCATGTGTATACCTCTTAAAGAATATCTAGCTAATTGCTTGAACCTGCCAGTCACATTGTCTGTGCATGTGAGTATGAGATTTATGAGGGCCGAAAAAGCTGGATGAGTCTTTCTTACCTGAGGGCGCTTATACGGATGCAATTAGCTCTGGTCCTGCCACACCCTTGTTGGCGTGCATTAGGGAATGCTTCCTAAATTAGAGCTGAGCTTGCATAGCATTCCAGAGACAACTGCTGGCAGTCCACTGAAAGCAAACCAGTCCCTGCCTGAGGATGGAGCAAAGCTGGGGTACAGACCTGCCCGTGGGGATGTAACACTGCACTTGGTACCAACGACTTCTCAAGCAGCAAGGCCTACAGGGCCCAGTGCTGGAGATGCCGGGGTAACCTGCTGAGTACAGAAAGTCAGTATGGGGGGCACAATGCCGAGGTTTGGCCTCACTCTTCTTCACGACCACAGCTGCTACACACTTTTGAAATGGAGCTGAATAGTCACGTAACTCCAGAAACTGAAGTTTAATCTCCCGCACTGAAACCAACCAACCGTCTCCCCTCTCAAGACATTTGGTAGAGTCCATGTTTGGATGTTGCAGCCTGGTTTTGGCTGGGTCTCCTGCTTTCAAGCCGTTTCCATGATCTCATGCACAGTCAGGCACGGCCCTTCACAACCCCTGACTCAGGGAAATATACCTGCAAGGAACAACATGGGAGGCACTTGTCGGAATTCCCAAACTCGTCCGTCTGCGTGCACAGGTCTTGCCACCCCCGCCCCCAGCTTGCTCCGCGGCCATGTGGCTGAGGGCAAACAGAACTCAGGGGAATGTGAACCCCAAGTCTCTGGGGTTGGGCTTGCACGTAGGATGCCCACCAAAGGGTTTGGAAGCATCTGAAGCCCCAGGCGGGGGTGGAAGATGCTTGCTGGTAGCAGGGCCACATATGGTTCTTGAATGACTCACAGATTTGGAATTGATTGGGCTTGAACATGGAAAAGTTTCTTTAAAAAAAGCAAAAGGTCTTCTCATCATTCTCTTCACTTTGGCCTTATGACTTGAATGATGAGTATACTGAGGAGCCTCTGTCAGGAGCCAGGACCCTACTGTGTTAGGTGCTGTACATGCACCGAGCAAAAGGACTGAACAGTCCAATTAAAAAGAGCAGATTACAGCTGAAGAAAAGATGCCTGAGATTCACTGTGTCGTTTGTTGCCTCTGACTGTGCTCACACGCTGATTCTGCGGGCTCTGAAACTCCTGCAATGAGCCTGCAGCAGCAAACGGCGCAGAGGGCCGAGGCGAAAAAGAACACTGGCACCTAACTTGGAGCTATGGAAAAATTCAGGCATCTAAATCCAAACTGACTCTGAAAATGCTGGCACCTGACCCCAAAGGCACTTAAACTCCACAGACACAAATTTTGGTGCCTATATATTTCCTAAAGGTGCCTAAAAGCTCTGCTGCTGGGAATATACAGAAGCACTTCAGTCTTGACAGAACTGAGCAGTTTGGCTTCCATCCTACACTGAAGCCCTGTCAGAAACAGAAACTAGATAATCCCTCATTGGTCTCCCTGGAGGAATCTATTCTATAGGTCTTCTTGGAACACATTTAAAGAACACCTGCAGGCCCAGGCTCCGCACGTAATCCAGTGGCGGCTGCCATTCTCTTTTAATACAGCCATCCTTCTGTCCAGTAGCCAAGTGGGAACAGTTCTCACCCAAGATGCGGTTCAATTTCCTTTCCTGTTTAGGGCATGCAAACCCACATTGTAGATTTCCCAAGAGAGGGGCCTACCCAGCAGGCTCCAGAGCATTCTGGAGATTGTGTGTGTTGTCTCCTTTATACTGGAGTCTCCATCCCAACCTTTTAAAACTGACCCAGTTTGTATCAAAGAGTTAAAGATTCACTGGTCAGAGGGAATGAGAGTGACCGTGACTCTCTAAGCTGGGATTCTCAGAGCAATCACCCCAGGCCTGGGTTGTTTTCTTCTCCTAGGATTGCTTATGGCTAGGGGCAGACATTCAAAAAGCTTGAGCCTGAATTGATTCAATTTTTGCAGGTTAGTTTAACCTGGCTAAGCTAAAGTGGTTTGTAATCACACAGACATTCCCTCTGGACTAAAAAAATGATGACACATGCCTACTGGGGCTCAGGCTAGATGTTGGGGGGTGCTAAAGCAACCCTCCCTTCCTTTCTGCAGTGCTGAGCTGAGGAGGAGTGTGGCCAGGCCAGTGTTTATCACCCCTAACTCAGTGTTTATCAGCCCATTAAGAAAACACCAGCCTCTCTTATTAGTTTAAGATATTCTTAAACAACTTTTTCCAAGGAAGGAATGCAGGGACATTACCAGCTACCTGTTGATTAGCTCCAAAGATCCCTAAGCCAACATTGTTCTGTCTGCCTTTGTTCTGTCTCCCACAGCACAGACAGTAGCCAGCATGTGGTCTGCTAGCTAATGCTGAGAGGTGTCTGTGTAAGGCAGGGGGATGGGGGGGATCCTTGTTTGAGCAGGGAGTGGTGAGGGTGGGTGGGGTGGGGCGGAGCAGCAGGAGGAAGCCAGGCAGAGGCTGCTGTACCTGCCAGAGCTGCAGCCAGGGAGCAGAGGGAATGGGTCAGTCCTGTTGGGCTGAAGCAGAGAGCAGAACCCTGCCCAGAGTTGCAAAGCATCTGGGATGCTGGAGGACTCTGATTTAACTTAAACCACAAAGGGGTCTGGGACAGACGATGCATAAACCAGTATGAGCCAAATCAATTCAGTCTGATACTACATGCAGCCAGATTTATCTCAAACCTGTTTCAGTCATTTTCAAACTGGTTTAAGTGCACTGAACATCTGTTTTGTTACAGGTTTAAACCAGTTTCTGATCACTTAAACTGGTTTATGTGTAATGTCTATCTCTAGCCTATGGGTTTCACGTTAAACCATCATACTGTACATCTAATTTGTGGTTCTGGACTCCACATTAATAGCCCAGTGAGTTAGTGTCAAGAGTGTGACTTGAAAGAGCACCAGTTTCAGGACTGGTGCCCACTAGTATTCCCACCCCAGCCCAGTGGTGACATGTAGGGGGTACACATACACCCACCTACCTCGACAGCCAGCATTCCCTGTTTAGGCAACAGGCAGGGAGGGCAGGCGAGAGCACTCGTGCTTCCCCTGAGAGCACCAGCTGCGGAGTGTGGGTGCCAGAAGTGATCCTCATGGCCGATCACATTGATGGGGGTGGTGGCGGTTCCCTATAGCCTATCGCGCTGACTTGGAAGTGCGAGCGGAAGTGATACCCCACCCCCCCAGTCTGTGTGATTGGCCACGGGGGACCCCCCCCATCCCGGATGCTGACTGGCTGCTGGGGGGCAAGTGCCTCTCCCGCCGGACTCGGGAGGCACCAGTCGCCCATGCCCCAGCCTGTGCTCCTTCCACCCCCAAGGCTAGTTCCATGTGTCTGGGTGGGACCAATTATTATGCCCAGCCAGGGAAGTCAGCAGCGCTTAATGAACAAGTCTTGGCAGAGCTCTACCCTGTGCTAATGAAAAACCCGGCTGTCTTGTTATAGGCAGTAAAGCAGGATGGGGAGGTAGGAAAGGAAGATGGAGGAAAGGAACTTTGGGAATTGCATTTCCTTCCCCCACTCACAGAGTTATAATTTCTGGACGTGTGTTGCTGAAGGGTTATCGCCCTGGCAGATGTGCAGTGCTCTGAGAAGGCAATTCAGCCTCTGGAGCCCATGGTGTTGGCTACTGCAGGTAGATTAGATAAGATTTGACCTGCTGTAATTCAGCTGGGGCTCCCATGACTGAACCTAGTGGGGGCTGCTGCTGAGGAGTTCACCAGGAGGTGCCCTCCGCTTTGGGACTTGTTCCCTAGCTTGGGCTAAAATAGCCTGCAGCTGTTGACCTTTAGCACACGCTGCACAGCTTCCTTATTCTCTCAAACGCCCAAGGAGGGCAGGGAATTGTTACCATGGCAAGCTGTGCATGTGGATGTGTGTGTGTGCGTGTGTGCATGCACGTTTCCTACTTCCTGTGTGGTCAGTTTCAGTGGCAGGGGTTGGACATTGCAGCTCTAGAGCTCCCAGGAGGCTGATCCTGGGGTGCAGCCCCTCTTCCTAATGTTGTAATTTCTGCTGCACTACTGAGAAAGTAAAGAGCCAAGTAATTCAACATAGGGAAGAGCGGGTCATGACTGTGCAGAATGACCTGCCCTTTGCGCCTCGCTGCTCCCTCCTCAAGCACAGCAGTTGAGAGTGTGCATGGACGCTGTGGTTTGGGGACTGCAGTAAACACCCTGGAAATCCTGGCACTGGCAATGCTCAAACTGCAACATTAATCTGGATCTCATTTTCAGCCTCCAGAATTAAGCCTTGTGGGCTTGACCTCCTGTAGCAAAACACAAGCAGTTTATAGAGCATGAACCATGACCCCTGCCCCCCAGCTGTGCAGTTCTAGCTGCTGCCAGTGGTGATCCATCAGCGTCAACCACGTCTTTGGGGGCATGCTCGGATACTCAGCTTGTGAAGCAGCTTATTAAAAATGTGTCCTTTCCCCCTATCCACTTCATTTACCTTTAGACTCTGTTTCAAGACTGCAAGCTCAGCAGTGTTGTAAGGTGACCTGGCTTTATGCAGGCTGGCTGGGTGGGCTGATGAATCTCCCTCCCTGCAAAGATTTAAGGGGGGACCTTTAAATCTTTGCAGGGAGGGAGAGAGGGAGAGAAACAATCTAGATTTTGCAGTATAAACTCTCCTCCTTGCAACTTAAGGTAGTGAAGCACAGCTAAAGGGAAGCTATCAGCATTATACAGGGCCTCCCATGCCTCATTGGACCTGCTCTCCTGGCCTTCCACGATGAGCTGCCTTGTATCTGCAGCACATAGGACAATGAGCTCAAATGAAACAGGCGGTGTGGTATTTCGTGTAGCTCTTGATCGCTAGCATGGCTCCATATCTGTTTAGCTGAGATCAGAATCTGGCCTGGAATGAGCAGAACATCTCTCTGGCTGAGGCATTCTCCATGCAATCACAGCCCTTTGCGCAGGCTTTTGGATGCAGATTCCAGCATGTTTTTCAAAGGTGGGTGCAGCCCTTTATTAGCATTTTCAGAAGGGAAAACTAAGGCACTGAAGGACTGAGGCCTGTACTTTCAAAGAGGCCTCTAATTTTTGCAGCTTCCAGTTTTGGTGTCCAGTGTCAATAAGATGTCTCATGTTAAGACTGTCTCAAGTGATGGCAAAACAGGCATTGAAGTGAGCAGAGACTTGAATTTACAAACCCAAGCAACTTGCCTGGGATCACACGAGCCAGCGGGAAAGCCAGGAGACAGAACCCAGGTCCCTGCCTGCCAGTCCCACTGTAAACTCTACATTGTGCATAAGGGCAGCTGACGCGCGTGCAGCCTGCCCCTGCCCTGCTTCTCAAAAAGCTCTAGTCCTGCTGACACCCCTGGTGCACTAAAACCTAGTGACCACTGGGACCACTTTAAAGCTACAATCAACAGGATCATTACTGTTGGCCTAATACTGGTAGAAACTTCTAGGAGCAGGAAACAAAGGCATTCCTGTCTCAGGGCCCTGCCACTAAAAATTACAATGAACTGCATGCAGCCTTAATCAGAGCAAGATGCAGAACTTGCACAGAATTCGTCACAATACATGACTGCTGTGATGAGGCTGGGCTGCATTTCTTCTTCATCCCACTGCAATATTTCTCCAGCGATAATCAGTCAGAGTGCGATGTCTTTGGAGTGAGGGTAGGGGAGGTTGAATGCACAGTTCTAGGAGGTCAGCAAAAGTGCTTCAATAGTTGTAATTGGCATTAACAGGTTATATGATGGGCACAGTAAAGTTTTAGAGAGAGAGAGAGCAAAAAGATTAGATCAGGATGGGTAGAGACAAAAATGGAATTGACAAAGATTAGCTATAGATTACCGAGAGAGAGCGCGAGTGAGCAGTGGGATTAAATATACCTAGATGTGAGTGTGTCTACTTATTTATATACAAGCAGTCCTCAATTTACAATGTTTCGAATTACAACATTTCACACTTATAACGTTTATAAATTGACACCTTTTCAACTTTCTGATGTCAATTTCGGCTTTACAATGCTTGATCCAATGCAACGCCATGCCATTGAACAAATTTGTTGTATTGCCCATCTCCCTGGAGAACATCTGTCCAAAATTCCTTGGGCACAATATAAATACATTAAATGTAGCTATATTACTCATCTATAATTGATTAAGTACAAAATTCTGGATTATTTTTGGTGAAAATATGATATCAGACCTTGGTTCAGGAACGAATCCCCCATTTATGTTTCCTATGGGAAAACTGGTTCCGAGTTACAACGTTTTGACTTAGGACCTGGTTTTCAGGAACTGGTTGTGTCGTAAGTCTGAGGACTGCCTGTATTCCCTCTACCACAGCAGGGTTCCAGATTTGCTGAGCTTGAAGTACAATAGTTTAAGTAAATCCCACACTCTTTAAAGCCATTGTCAATAGACTTCCCAAACTTTTTGAGCAGTGGCTCCCAATCTTTTTTTTTGCCATGACCTCACTTCTAGGCTTATGACCCAATTTCTGGTCAGCTTGGAATTACTCAGCTCCATTGCTAACCCCAGCTGTGCCCCCAGGGTGATTACAACCCCTAGTTTGGGAACCACTGATTCTGAGCATCTGCTAGGGCAGTGCTTTTCAAAATTTTATCATGTGCAGACCCCTTTGGAAATTTCAAATGGAGGAGTGGCACCCTTTGAATTGTAAGTGTGGGTATTCACATACTTTTGATTGATTGTAGTCATCTTTCACGGACCCTTTAGATACAGTCTGTAGACCCAGGGGTCTGTGGATCACAGGTTGAAAGCCACTGCTCTAGAGTCAAAGTTCTGGCTATCCATTGCTATTCATTTCTGCTTTGCCCAGCCTGTCTAGATGCCTTGCCAGCTCCCTGGTACTCCTGAATTTGTGCTGCCATTTCTGGTGGAGGTGATGGTGAGTTAATTGATCATGTTTTCAGGCTGGGACCATGTTTATTTAAGAAGATGCTGGATTTTATGTTCAATTTATTGCAGTTCTATGCATGCTGGTTTCTAGACACTGTTTGTGTAGGATCCCAGGGTTGTAATGAGTTGATGTTCCAGGGGCTGGAGTGCATTTCAGGGCTGGCAACTGTAGCAGCTGTCAGCCTGCCACTACCTGATAAATATGCGGTATTCATTGGAGATCCCGGTTCCAGCAGTGCAGCATAAAATGACATGTGGCACCTTGTGTCCTTGCTCAGGGAAGTACTGCTACAAGAGAAAGCTTTGGCCTGTTTAAGAGATGGGGCAAAGCAGTCCCTGCACAGCAGGTGGGCAGAGCCAATTTCTGACCAGATAGTTTCATGAGTGAGGCTTTTCACCACGTAGCTTGTGCAGGAACACTGTAGTTATTTGGTCAGACCTTCACTTATTCTTCAGTCGAGAGGCAGTGGAGTCACATCCCCTCTTTGATTCCTGCCCAGGTGTAAGAAGGTGGGACCAGCTCCTCATTGGGGGTGGGAGGGGAAGGAGCAGCTGTGAGGGAGCAGGTGCAGCTCCCCCAAGCTCCCTCTGACTCTGTGAGCTAGACCTATTGCAGTGGTGGCAGCAGAAATGTAGGGTAGGGCTGTGCGAATTTTTGCCAGGTGTTTAATTTTAAAGCTGTTTTGATGCATTTCAAGCTCGAAACAGTGAATTTGAAATGAAACAAAAGGCTTTGAAATGAAACAAGGGCATTTGAAATGTTTTGAAAGTTTCAAAATGTTTTGAGTTTTGAAGCCGGGCTTACTTGGCTTCAGCGCCAGCAGCAGCAGCTTCCTCTCATCCAGTGCATAGATCCGGGGGTCTGCAAGGCCCCGGATCTGCATGTTGGATGAAAAAAGGCTGGTGCCTGGGACTGGCGGCAGTAGCAATCTTCCCTGGCACTAGGAAGGGACTGCCCAGCACCGGTCCCAGGCGGCAGTCTGAGCCTCCTCTCATCCAGTGTGCAGATCCAGGGGCTTGCACCCCTGGCAGGAGTCCGGCACAGCCCCGCAGCCCTCCCAGGGGTGCGAGCTCCAGGATCTGTGTGCCAGATGAGAGGAGGCTCAGGCTGCCACTGCTGCCTCGGACAGGCAGCAGCAACAATTTTCTCTGGTGCTGGGCGCAGCCTGTGCCCAGTGCCCGTCCCAGGTGGGAGAGGCAGCCTTCTCTCATCTGGGGCCCAGATCCCAGGGCTTCCATCCTCGGGAGGGCTGCCGGCTTATGCCAGACTCCTCCCAGGGGTGCAAGCCCCTGGATCTGCTCACCAGGCAGCAGCAGCAATCATCTCCAGTGCTGGGAGCAGGCTTCGCCCAGCACTGGTCCCAGGTGGCAGAGGCAGCCTCCTGTCATCTGACATGAGTTTGGTGGGGTTAAACCCCCTTAGACCTGGCCTTCTGCTGCCTATGCCCATAGGTTAGGGGTAGGCAAAATGGCCCATGGGCCAGATCTGGCCTGCCAGGCCATTCTATCCAGCCTGCAGGGCCCCTAAAAAATTTAGAAAATGTATATTTATCTGCTTCTGGCTGCCTGTCAAAGATGACAGGAGCCAGGGGCAGTTGGACTCAGGGGGAGTTGGCAGGAGCCAGCAACAAGGCCAGCCCAGCCCCATCCCACGCCCAGTCCCCTCCCATTCCCACTCCCCCAACCAGCAGTCTCTGCCTACCATAGCTTTCAGGCTGCTCCAGCACCACGTGGCTGCATCGCCAGACCACGGAGCACGGGGCCGTGCTGGTACCACAGTGCCAGAAGCAGGAGCAGGGGATGGGTGTGACTTTGTGTGTGTGTGTGTGTGTGTGTGTGTGTGTGTGTGCGCGCGTGCACAGTGAGGGTGGGAGAGAGAGAGAGTGTGTGTTCATAGGACGAATCCCACATGCACACCGCACCATACACATGCATCTCCATCCCCCCTTGTACTGCCATACATGCAGACCCCCACACCCCCTCATACACCCCAGTCACCCTCCCCCCACGCACTCCCCCCACAAACCCCATATCCACACCCCCCCACATATTCACACACAGCCCCAAATGCTCCCTCACCCCACACTCCACAAAACTACATACTAACAGCCCCCAAAAAACCTATTTCCATGCCCCCGCCCCCCCACAATATAGAAGTGTAAAACTTCATTTTAAGCTATTGTGCAATCACCTGTATGTACACTACACAAACTCATGTAAATCAGGGCAAAAATATTTTTTGAAATCATATTAATGAATGTTGTAGATGTTTGATTTTTAGAATATAATTTGGTATTTTCCTGGTTCTGAGATGGCAAAACCCCTTGCTGAAAGGAGTATTTTCAAGGGAAGGGATTCTGATGGCAAAGGTCAGGGGTTAGGGGGTAGGACTTCTGGTCACAGGATGGTGACCAGGGGGCAGGGCATCTGTCAAGGCGGAGGCTACCAATGAGGCCCTCAACAGCTTGCCAAAACTCAGTAAATGCCCCTCTGCCCAAAAAAATTGCCTGCCCCTGCCATAAGGCCTGTGCCTGCACCTGTGCCTGCATCACAGCAGCAGCAGCTGGAGCACAGAGAGCCCAAGCTGTGGCACGTAACACTGCCACCATTACTCTCCAGTAGTCGGTATAATATCCTCCTACCTCTCTCTGCCCAGGGGGCTAATGCCTGTAAAATCCAAGTCTTTCATTTTTTTTCCCCATCTGGAAGGTCTCCTACTGGATGGTGTGTTCCAGGCTGATGGCTTTACAGACCCTGAGGGTTGTACCCATCAAGGGAGGTCACCTCTGTAAATGAAGACTATTCTGTGGTTTACCGGGGGCCTCTAAGATTCCTAATATATAGACTGGAAGTTTGATCTATTGCTGTCTGAGGAGGTTGAAGTTGCCAATATTTCTGAAGAAGCCGCTGTTGTAGTTTGGAATGACTGGAGCATTTGCAGTAGTCCAGCCTGTAGCTCCTTGGGACTGGGCCATGTTGGCCAGGCCAGTTTTTGATAAGCTAAGCTGCAGCCGTCTGGCAAATTATAAGTGGAACAATGGTGATAATTACTATGTCCCAACACAGCAGCCATGAGCTGGAACCGAAGGATGTTTCAGTTTAGGTTGTTAGATATGTTTGGGCCTCTCCTTCCATTGTACCTTCCAAGTCCCACAGTAATGGGCTCTTCTTAAGCCTTGTGTATCAAGTTCGTAATAGGACCTAAGCAAGACAACACTGCATTCTGCATCAGGGACATTTCTTCCAGCCTGCTGTATGGGATGGACACTGGGTTGGTTTTATTGTCTATAGTGACAGATCTTCCCCTCATGGCAAGATGAGCCATGGTAGTGCATCTCTTCTGGTAATGCAAGTTTATGAGAAATGGCTGGTGAGAATCAGGACAGCAATACAAAGCAGAGCTTCATGGATTAGCCTGAGAAACAGACACAAAACGGGGGTTGTTTGGCTTGCTGGAGTCTCTGTCCGACAAAGGGAGAGGGTGGGGATTTCTGTGATGAGATAGGTTGAATCTGATCAGATTATGGAATAAACAAACCACTGGTAGAAAGGGACTGAGAGGATTTGGCTAATGCTGTTCTGCAGAGACAATAATCCACTTGAAGAGAGGAACATCTGATCAAGCAATGAAAGCAAAAAACTGGATTAATACTAAATACATAAGAGGCAGGAGCAGGGATCTGGGTGTACTGGCAGGGACACCACTAATGATCTGAGAGGCACCTATTTCTGTGATTAGTACCCTGGAGAGACTAGAAGCTGGAGTAGTATTTAATTCATTTGCCTTCCCAAGCTGGACAAATAGCATTTGTAGCAGGGCAGGGATACGGGCAAAAACCTTGATTTGACTACCCCAAAAGTTTGGGAAGGGTCAGCTCCAGAAACATCTTGAGACTGCTTTTACTAGTCCTCTTGGAGCTGAAGTTTGGTCACCCTGGCTGAGTACAGAGGCTGAATCAATTCATTCTTTGGAGGTTAGTCTAAAATGCAGGGATTAAACTGAGAAGCAACTGGACAGACATTCACTTTTGATTCAGAAAATGCAGCCGTATGCCTGCAGTGGCTCAGGCCAGAAGTCGGGGGGGGAGAGAGGGCTAGAATATGGCTGTCCTGTACATAGCCAGCATGTGTTGTGTGTTTACTTCTTTTTCCTGCTGCCCCCGAGGTCTCTGGGATTTACAGTCCATAATCATAGCAGCAGAACTCTTCTGGGTTGCTCATCGCTTCTTTCGACTTCTAGGGCCTCTGGGATTTATAGTCCACAGTTGCAGTCAGCACTAAGTTTTTAGCAGGGCAGGTCAGCTCTGCACTTGGGGGAAGGGAAGTTTAACTCTCCTCCCTGCCCTCAGACCCCAGCTGGGATTTGCTTGTTGGGGGGGGGGGGTAGTCCTGGCCTCTTCCCACCTCCCCCACAACTGTTATCTGCTGGAACTGATAGCACAGCCCTGCCCAGGGCTGGAAATCATGATCTCGGCTGTTGAGGGACTCTGATTTAACTTGAACCAGGAAGGGGTCTAGGACAGAAGTTTCATAAACCAGTTTAAACCAAATCAGTTAAGTCTGATACTACATTCAACCAGGTTTATCTTAAACCAGTTTCAGCCATTTTGAAACTGGCTTATGTGCACTGAACTTCTGTTGTATTACAGGTTTAAACCAGTTTCTGATCACTTAAAGCAGTTTATGTGTAACTTCTGTCCCTAGCCCCCATGTTTCCATTCCCCAGAAGGCACTGAGCTGGCAGCTGGGCTTCATATCCCATGATGCACCATAGCCAGGAATTCCAGGCAGGGCTCTGGGGAACAGGAGGTGACTTTGGGAAAGGCTGTCAGTGACACAATACTTGATTCACTGTTCCATCAACTGAAGATTGACAAGCCAATCTGATACAGATTGTAGATTCAATAGGCTTGCACTCAACTATGTCCTCATTAACAACCATTGGTGATCATCATTATCCACTAGGAAGCTCAGTTAGAACACCCTTCTTTTATTCAAGAAGTCTGAATACTGTGAGAATGGTGTCTTCTCAGAATCCAGCTGAGTCACCACGTATCACCCCTAAACAGCTGAAAATAGGTGAGAATATTGTTTTGCCACCATTGAATAACCTCTTTCATGTATCTGGCAATCTCAGCTCATCCCCAGTATCTGGAAGAAGTGTGTCACTTTGTTTTGTCCCCAAAGGGACATAAGGCCAATGTAGTCAGCAGAAAGGTTTTATACCACTGTCAGAGAATGTTTGCTTTCATGTGAATATCTTGAATTAGCAGTGCATATTGTGACAAAATCTGACTTTCCATTGTCCCTATCCTTTAGTTCAAGACAGCTGTTTGAGGCCATGGCTGAATTTATATTATGCCATATGCAGCGCTTCTTCTAGGTTTCTGCTGATCTTTGATGAAGTGCACTGAGTAAGCTTGAGGGATTTAATGTGGCTTTTCAAGGTCCATAGGGAGGATAGTGTTCTAGTTGTTATATTATTATCAATACTAATATCTCCCAAACAGGTACCAGCTATCTGATAAAGGCCCCTCAAGAAAATATAAAGACAGCTGAAACCTTCTGAAAAAAAATCAGAAATAAATTAAATATAATATAATAATAATATTAATAAGGCACATTTATCCTGTGGAACACTTAAAGGCCAGCTGAGGCCACATTTTGCCAGGCCTCATAAAAATAGCTTATGAATGGCCATCCCTTTCTGATAGAATGACATGATGTGAATTGACTGTCCTCTGCCCAGTCCTGTGTGCATGTCACTGAAACGTCAATCTAAGTGTGGCATGAATTGACCTTGTGCTAGGAGTCAAAGCA